>NC_140123.1:187963008-188563008 GCF_964035555.1 Netta rufina | reverse complement strand
AGACGCACAGAAGTATAAGGCTTTAGTAGACACTGGTGCACAATGCACTATAATGCCATCGAGCTATAAAGGACCAGAGCCCATCTATATTTGTGGAGTGACAGGGGGATCTCAGCAGTTGACTGTATTGGAGGCTGAAGTGAGTCTGACTGGGAATGAGTGGGAAAAGCACCATATTGTGACTGGCCCGGATGCTCTATGTATCCTTGGCATAGACTATCTTAGAAGAGGATATTGCAAGGACCCAAAAGGGTTCCGGTGGGCTTTTGGTATAGCTGCCTTAGAGACAGAAGGCATTAAACAATTATCTACCTTGCCTGGTCTCTCAGAGGACCCCTCTGTTGTGGGGTTGCTGAGGGTCGAAGAACAGCAAGTGCCAATCGCTACCACAACTGTGCACTGGCGGCAATATCGCACTAACCGGGACTCCCTGATTCCCATCCATAAGCTAATTCGTCAATTGGAGAGCCAAGGAGTGATCAGCAAGACTCATTCACCTTTCAATAGTCCCGTATGGCCAGTGCGAAAGTCTAATGGCGAGTGGAGACTAACAGTGGACTATTGTGGCCTGAACGAAGTGACACCACCACTGAGTGCTGCAGTGCCGGACATGCTGGAACTTCAGTACGAACTTGAATCGAAGGCAGCCAAGTGGTACGCCACAATTGACATCGCTAATGCATTTTTCTCCATCCCTCTAGCAGCAGAGTGCAGGCCACAGTTTGCTTTCACTTGGAGGGGAGTCCAATATACTTGGAATCGACTGCCCCAGGGGTGGAAACACAGACCTACCATTTGCCATGGGCTGATCCAGTCTGCGCTAGAGCAGGGGGAAGCTCCTGAACACCTGCAGTACATCGATGACATTATTGTGTGGGGTGACACAGCAGAGGAAGTTTTCGAGAAAGGGAAGAAAATAGTCCAAATCCTTCTGAAAGCCAGTTTTGCCATAAAACAAAATAAAGTCAAAGGACCTGCACGAGAGATCCAGTTTTTAGGAATAAAATGGCAAGATGGACGTCGTCAAATCCCAATGGATGTGATCAACAAAATAACAGCTATGTCTCCGCCAGCTAACAAAAAAGAAACACAGACTTTCCTAGGTGTTGTGGGGTTTTGGAGAATGCACATCCCAAATTACAGTCTGATTGTAAACCCGCTCTACCAAGTAACCTGTAAGAAGAATGAGTTTGAATGGGGCCCTGAACAACGACAAGCCTTTGAACAAATCAAGCAGGAAATAGTCCATGCAGTAGCCCTTGGGCCAGTTTGAACAGGACCAGATGTAAAGAATGTGCTCTACACTGCAGCCAGGGAGAACGGCCCCACGTGGAGCCTCTGGCAGAAAGAACCTGGGGAAACTCGAGGTCGGCCCCTGGGGTTTTGGAGCCGGGGATACAGAGGGTCTGAGGCCCGCTATACTCCAGCTGAAAAGGAGATATTGGCAGCATATGAAGGAGTTCGATCTGCTTCGGAGGTGGTTGGTACTGAAGCGCAGCTCCTCCTAGCACCCCGATTGCCGGTACTAGGCTGGATGTTCAAGGGAAGGGTCTCTTCTACGCATCATGCAACTGATGCTACATGGAGCAAGTGGGTTGCACTGATTACTCAGCGGGCTCGAATAGGAAACCCCAGTTGCCCAGGAATATTGGAAGTGATTATGGACTGGCCAGAAGGCAAATACTTTGGGATATCATCAGAGGAGGAGGTGGGTCGTGATGAAGAAGCCCCACTGTACAATCAGTTACCAGAGAATGAAAAGAAATATGCCCTGTTCACTGATGGGTCCTGTCGTATTGTGGGGAAGCATCGGAGATGGAAGGCTGCTGTATGGAGTCCTACGCGACGAGTTGCAGAAGCTGCTGAGGGAGAAGATGAATCGAGTCAGTTTGCAGAAGTGAAGGCCATTCAGCTGGCTTCAGACATTGCTGAACGAGAAAAATGGCCAGTTCTCGATCTCTACACCGATTCATGGATGGTAGCAAATGCCCTGTGGGGATGGTTACAGCAATGGAAGCAAAACAACTGGCAGCGTAGGGGCAAACCCATCTGGGCTGCCGCATTGTGGCAAGATATTGCTGCTCGGGTAGAGAACCTGGCTGTGAAAGTACGTCACGTAGATGCTCATGTGCCCAAGAATCGGGCTACTGAAGAACATCAGAACAACCAGCAGGTGGATCAGGCTGCTAAGATTGAAGTAGCTCAGGTGGATCTGGATTGGCAGCATAAAGGTGAATTATTTATAGCCCGATGGGCCCATGACACCTCAGGCCATCAAGGTAGAGATGCAACATACAGATAGGCTCGTGATCGAGGAGTGGACCTGACCATGGACGCTATAGCACAGGTTATTCATGACTGTGAAACATGCGCTGCAATCAAGCAAGCCAAACGGTCAAAGCCTCTTTGGTATGGAGGACGATGGCTGAAATATAAATATGGAGAGGCCTGGCAGATTGATTACATCACACTCCCTCAAACTCACAATGGCAAGCGCCACTTACTTACAATGGTGGAAGCAACCACCGGATGGCTGGAAACATATCCTGTGCCTCATGCCACTGCCCAGAACACTATCCTGGGCCTTGAAAAGCAAGTCCTATGGCGACATGGTACCCCAGATAGAATAGAGTCAGACAATGGAACTCATTTCCGAAACAACATTATAGACACTTGGGCCAAAGAACATGGTATTGAGTGGGTGTATCACATCCCCTATCATGCACCAGCCTCCGGGAAAGTTGAACAATACAATGGACTGTTAAAGACTACATTGAAAGCAATGGGCGCTGGGACATTCAAAAACTGGGATACGCATTTGGCAAAGGCCACCTGGTTAGTCAATACTAGGGGATCTGCCAACCAAGCTGGACCTGCCCAATCAAACCTGTTATGTACTGTAGATGGGGATAAAGTTCCTGTAGTGCATGTAAAAAATATGCTGGGTAAAACAGTCTGGGCTACTCCTGCCTCAGGAAAAGGCAAACCCATTAGTGGAATTGTTTTCGCTCAGGGACCTGGATACACTTGGTGGGTGATGCAAAAGAACGGACAGGTCCGGTGTGTACCTCAAGGAGATTTAATACTGGGTGAGAATAGCCCATGAACTGAATTGTACCATGTTAATTACTATATAATACTGTATGTTATCACTACCATGACTACTATAGGTGACTAATTAGAATGTATGGAAAAGAGTGTAACCTGAGCATGACATAAATGGTATGGAATAAGGGGTGGATAGATGTCCTGGTTTCAGTTAGAACAGAATTAATTTTCTTCCTAGTAGCTGGTGGAATGCTGTGTTTTGGCGTAGGATGAGAAGAGTGCTGATAACACCCCGATGTTTTAATTGTTGCAGAGCAGTGCTTATACCAAGCCAAGGACACGTCAGCCTTTTGCTCTGTCCTGCCAACAGGCAGGCTGGGGGTGCAATAAGAGCTGGGAGGGGACAGACCCAGGACAGGTGACCCAAACTAGCCACAGGGGTATTCCATACCATCTGATGTCATGCTAAACAATATATAGGGGTGGCTAGCCGGGGGAGGGGGCTGGACTGCTCGGGGTTAAGCTGGGCATCGGTCAGCGGGTGGTGAGCAATTGCATTGTGCATCACTTGTTTGTACATATTATTATTAGTAGTACTATTATCATCATTGTATTATTATTATTATTATTATTATTATTATTATTATTATTATTATTATTATTATTATTATTATTATTATTTTCCTGTCTTATTAAACTGTCTTTATCTCAACTCACGGGCTTCACTTTCCATTTCTCTCCCCCGTCCCAGAGAGGGAGGGGGGAGGGGGAGCGAACGGCTGCGTGGTATTTAGCTGCCAGCCGGGTTAAACCACGACATACAATTAGAAATAATTTATGGTGATGTGAAAGCATTCTGAGAATTCTTTATTGAAAAGGATCTCTAATATTTGACTGAAATGAGACGGGAATGTAAGGCTGAAAACACATAAAAAGTTTCACTTGCAACTGCATAGGAATGTAATTTATTTCATTCTCATATTTAACTCTTTGATGTTGGAATCGTAGAGCAACAATTATTTTATTATTATTATTTTTATTCCAATTTATCTGCAAAACATTTACTCAGGTAAAATAATAAAATAATAATAATAATAATAAAAAGATCCAGTGAAGTCAAAACAATTGACACAATATCTGGATACAAGCTCAAAGATCTGACTCACCATGTTTCCATAAATTAATATACCTATACATCATTGTAGAAAGACACTTAGGATAAATATTTCACCATATATTATAGGTGATTTCTTTAATATGTTAGGTCACAAAACTGAATACTGAAAATTAAAGTAGTAAATCGCTATAAAAATAGTCATTATGCATTTATTTTCATCTAGAAGAAAAACAATCAATTTATAAAATGGTATTCACAGCTGAAATTAAATGGTGAACTGGCAAGGTGCAATTGAGTAACTGCCACAGTTATTCATGGTCTTATACGCAAGTCAGAGTTTTTCAGCACTTTAATTAGTAGAGAGCACTTAACATCTAACTCTTACAAAATATAGAGGACTTCTGGACATACATTATTATGCTTTTATGAATACCAGAAGTGGGAATTACTATTTCTGTATTTCAAAAAGACAAACCAAGTATTTACTTTCCTTCCAGATGCAAGTTTTCAATTACAATATTACTGAGTATCAGTCTCCATGAATGGACATCACTGAGAGCTTAAGTTTTGCAATTTTGATTTACTTTGTCAATGTAACTTTTCATGAAACCCTCTCCATTGAAAATTTTAAGCTAATTTTAATTTTGTTGTTTTGTTATATTTTTACAAGCTAATTAAATAGGAATTGTTTATTTCCTATCCAAATAATTCAAAAAACTCTAACAACAACAAAAATGTTATCTTTCAGTTTTACAGATTCAAAGTTATTCCTACTGTAAGTTTTTCATAAATGCCAAATTTTAGTCAGAATTGAGAGCTGGAGATTGCTTTTATGTGAAAAAATTGCTCTGAATGTATATACATCTGTCGTTACACAGGACTGGACCCTATGTGGGCTTGGCTCTTTTTTTTTTTTTTTTTTTTTTAATCTTTGTTTTTCATCTAGTAATTGCACTTGATATTAATTGCTTTAATTTATCTTATGTCTGGAGATAATCACCCCAAAATTTATTTTAATCTTAGAGAAAGGAATATGGCAATCCTGATATTAAATTAAAACCAAATCTCTGAATATTTATGTTTTTCTACACGAAAAATAATGAATTTTAAAGGTATTTGCTGTGTATTTACACATCAAACAATACCTATGATAGGGAAAATCCTTAGATCTTACCTTAGTTCACAAAAGGAAAAGGACTATGGTACTCATCTCTAAAAATATACAAGAACAGTCCCACTCTTCATCTACTGTCTGTCTCTTAATGAAGTCATAACTGTACAATTACATGGAACTAGATATTAAACATTCAGTGATGTATACATGAATCATTTGGTTTAATCCTTAGTAAATTTACTTAAAAATTGTGACTAAATTAATTCTGTTTAAAATATGAATAAACTGAAACTATATTAAAGTAGTTTTCTGGTTCATTTTTCACTCTATTAACCCATAATAGACAAGATGATCAATACTTTTATTGCACAACTTCACCTCAGTAGAATATTTTTGTGATATGAAACCTGCTTTCTGGTCTAGAAGCAGCTATGATGAAAGGAATTATTTTTTCCTAAATAGTGTTAGTGTTAAAGTATTTTTGATCTTGCTGTATCTTAAAAGAGATTTTCATATGTTTTCTTCAGGTATTGAGAATGCATTATTTCATGAAGACATTGCATGAAGACCTGATGAAAGCATTCTTTGTCTAAAAAGGATAAAAATAATCTTTTTTCTACATAAATTACTTGTGATTAGTGGAAGTGGATTCTCCAAAATAATGCTAAATAAAAGGTGAAAAACTGTTTTAAATCTGATGTGTTTAATTTTCCCTTCTTTAATGAGAAACTGACCCCTTGCACTCATTGTGGAATAATTACCATCAGCTATTACCAAAACTTCCAGAAATAAATGATCTAGTCAGGATTAGAATTAACAAGCACGGCTGATCAAGCCACTATGAACATGCTTTTCTTTAGATTCAGTTTCAGCTGACTTTGTTCATTCATTCCCAATTAGGCACTATCTTAAAGCATTTTAATATTTGCTTGCTAATCAGCAAATGCTATAGCTGTTTCATGGGCTGTGGAAAAAACAGTCAACTAGACAAGGGAAATGTAACTGTCACATTTGGTAGAGGCCCTAGTGACATATGCAATAGTAACTTAATAAATTGATGACATGTACTGAACTGGAATAATATGATTTTTTTTTTTTTTTTTCCCAAGGAAAAGGAACACAATTTATTACCTTCATGTTTTGATTTGGAAATGTGATAAATTGAAAATGAATGCAAAGAATTGTTTCAACCATGCATATCTTAAGTGCAACCTGGCAACTTTGTATCTCAATTTCCTAAATACTGGCTTAAAAATGATACATTACTTTCAGATTGGTCAACCAATGAAAAAACAATGTTTCTGTGAAAATAACAGCATAATGTACTATTAAAAATTTTACTGGGAAGAAGAACATTGAGGACATCTATGTTTATGATTTCACCTTGTTTATGTCTTTATATCATTATATTCATTTATGTGCCATAGTACTAAAACAAAAGCAGAGCATAAGATCAGAGAAGCAGAGTCACAAAACCATGCCATACAAACTAACAAAACAGCCGCAGTGAATTCTAAATCACTCTTAACACTGCTCATATACTCTCTAGTGATGAAAATACTCTAAAACACCTTTGAAGGTGTTTTCCCATTTACATGGGAAAGTAAATCTGAAATGAAAACTGCATTCACAACCAGATTGTTATTTCATGTTATCTTATTTGTAACTATTATTACATCAATTAGTTTTATTAAAGATAATACATTTGCAAGAATATCTAGATGTTGAGCATCTACTCTTTACAACTCTCATTTCTCGACAGTGTCATCCTTTATTTTTCCTTCTCCCTTCACATTCTTTTTTTTTTTTTTTTTCTTTTCTTTGTCGTTACTTCAATAGAAAAAAATGAGGCCATAAAAACATCTGAAAATCTTACAATCATTCTCCATGTAAATATTGTTCCTTAATCCTTATGTAATTTCTTCTTTTTGACCTTTGAGAATATCCACCATGTTTGTAGATATGAAGTAACTATGTGTTGAGAAAAACATTTTTGTTTTAATAAACTGGGAATTCACTGTAAATGTTTTTTTGTTTCTTTATTTTTAGTTTAATAAGATTTCTTCCAAGTGAAGTGTATAAATCACAGAATCACAGAATCATAGAATCACAGAATGGTTGATATTGGAAAGGACCTCTTCAGATCATCTAGTCCAACCCCCCTGTTTAACTACATTATGTTAAAAATCATGTAAGTATGCATAAGACTTTATATTTGTTATGTGTAGAAACTCTGATAATGAGATAGAAAATTATTTGAAACTGACACGTAACAAAGTCAAATCTTGAATACATCTTTACCAGTGTATCTTATCAACAAGGTGGTAGTATAGCAATGGAGTACTGCTGACTGTTACATATTATGATTGGGCTTAAAATACTTATCATATTATAGGAACTACTTCTGTTCCCACTGATGATTATGACAAAACTTAACCAAACTTACCAAAACCAAAAAAGTGTCCAAGAAACAGTAAAAGTAGGAATTGAAGAATATTTTTAAAATTACAGTGTTTTAAAATATTTTTAAAATTACTTTGTAATGGAAATTAATATTAATTTGGGGGAAGAAAACAGAATTATTAAATTCCTGCATAGTTAAGAGTGTTTCATTTCAAGTGAAACTGAGGACTAAGGTGATGATAGTAAACCTTTCACACCCGCTTTATTAATTGGAACATGACAAACAGCCAGACTCCTCACTGAATACAACAAATGGCATGTTTACCTCAGGAGGGAATTGAAAGGGATCTGAAACCTCTGTTTTGCTGTGGTCTACAATACTGACATTTATATGATTATAAATTTATATATTAAAGTGCAGATGTTTAAAATTTATAATTTCATTTAAATGGATTTAAAGTCCTATCTAGACATTTAGCACCCTACTTTCATTGTTCTCTTAGCTAGTGTTTAAAAGCTATTACCATTGTTGTGTGTTTGGTAACTGCTGCAAAATAGGCTTTCAAGATATTCAGTACCAACTGCATTTGACATTAGATAGCACTTTTGTTGCTGGTCTCTGCAAGAAAGTCATGAACAGAATGTATATGAAGAACGAGCCTTTTGTTGTTCCATTAAAATTATTCACTTTGAAGACCTAAGCTTGGTATGGTACAATAAGTAAACCTCCAGTTCTATCAAGTGTCCTTCTGTAACATACAGCAGTAACTTTGTTTTCCAGTAATGGCCATTTTTCAGCAAGCAAAAATTCAATTATTTTATGCTTTGTAAAATTCTGCAAAAGTCTTGCAGACTAAAATTCTGTAATTGCTTCAGCTTCTTTGGGGTGGATTTACAGAAGTATGGGTGTAGCTTTTTAACACTAGGAAACATGCTTTTGAGACTGATGCAGGGATGCAGGGATGTTTTTAAAGAAACAGCTAGTAATTTATAGCTAAACTGAATGTCACAATGGGAGAATTATAATTGTACATAATATTATTAACAAAATTGAAACACCTGTAACTGAATGGTAGAAGGGGGTCAAAATAGATGAGCCTGAAGCTAATAGTAGAGTAATTGTTAATCTCTCTAAATGTTCAAATAAATAAAAGAATCACTCTATATTTTAGGTTGGTTACACAGATTAAGAAAATAACCCGGCTGTAAATATTAATGGTTATGGTCGTGTAGAGTTGTTGTTTGTTATTATGGCTAAAGAAAACAGTTATTATTATTTATTTTTAGGGCTATGTATAATTGGAGTAAAATGTATTTCAGGATCACAGGAGGCAGAGTAGTAACATTTTAAGTCCATCCTGATATCTAGAGCAAGAATCTTTCCTATTGGAGCACAGGGACTGTTTGTGTCTCTGCAATGGGATAATGGATGTAATACTTCATGAGCTTTAATTCAGTCTAATGAGCCATAATGTAAAGCCAGTTTTGGCCTACCTTCAGAAACATCATTCACTGATATCTCCCAGTTATATGTTCATATACTTGTGAAGTGCACTTCAATTATCTGCACTTTGCATGTATCATGTTGTGATGGCAGAGGTGATTATCTGGTTTGAATTGTGCAGGACATGCTTTGTTTGTTGGTGAACATTGAGTAACACCTTTCTCATATATGACTAAATTAGATCCATACTTAGTTCCATTAGCAGAGCAACACTGAAGTCCATCATACAGATGTATTTATTTATACCTCTTCAGAGACTGAGCTCTTATTTCCAACCACAAAAAGAACCATATTTTGAACCATATTTTGTTATGTTGATTTATGATTTCCACTAAAACAATTATTTAAATTTTGTGTCATGGGTAACATCTTCCAGTTATTGTTTAAATTTTGAAAATGTAAATGGTAATGATAGCAGCAGCATCGGACAGAACTGATTCTTTCAGTGGCTTAGTTTGCATTCAATGATTCTAGAGGAACCAAATTAAATTTGCAGAAGCACCAGCAGTCCTGCATTCCACTTCATCATCCTTTATTTATTAGCATGGAGAATATGGCAACAGGCATGCATTACTGAACAAAGATAACTTAACTACAAACAATTATGCATGTCTCAGCAAAGCTGTAATGTAATAGAAGTATGTGACACGTGCTCTGCAGATCACGGGAATGTTCCCTGCTGATGCAGTGAGTTGCATCATGTTGCAGCAAATCTTGTCTTGCCTCCTTGCTGCATCACATAAAGTGCTGAAATAACAGGAATCTTGCTGCCACTCTGATACATGCTTGCTCAGAAAAAGCAGTAGGCTACAAGCTGGGAGCATTCTTAGAAATGTTCCTGCACAAAACAGAGAAAATATATAGTCATATCAGTGAAAATGAGTATGAGATTTGATGCTTTTTTTCCCTCAATCACTGTGACTTTGATTTTAGTCCTTTCTCAAAATATCTCTTGGTATTAAAAATGGTGATAAGGGAAAAGTGGAACAATATTAGTTAAAAGAATGTCACAAGTTTCGTGGTATGAAATTCCACATCTACCCAAGAACTCTCAAAAAGATTTTTTTCTTTTCTTCAAAGTCACTTTCAAGCAATTAATTATTTTATCAATTATGGTAATTGAGAAAAAAAAAAAAACATTTTGAAACATTTTGAGAATATTTTATTTTTGAGAAAACTCTTCTATTAGTAAATTATTATTGCAGGCCTCATTCATAAGCTGAAATACAATGGAAATAGCACAGTCTAAGGATATGTTTTAGGTGTTAATTTATTTGTAGATTTCATTGTGTGTTCTATTAAATACATTTTTTATCTTTTGCAAGATAATATTGATTTAAAACAATAGATTACCCATAATTCAGTAGATTTTCTGTTCTCAAATCAGAATTTGATTTATTTAATGCATATTTGCTTAAATACATTATTAAGCAAATATGTATATAATATTTGTATTCAGTCTTCTATTTAAAAACACACAAAAGATGGAGGATTTGATTTTTTTGACTAATTTCTACAACCTTCATTATTATTATCAATAATAATAATAATTTATTTATTTATTACTGTTGTTGTTGTTGATTGCCACTTCCACATATTACATTTTTGTTCTGTTGCAGTTAATTAATTTTAAATTATGTTTGATTCTGTTAATATTTTTCTACTAGTAATACCAGTTGGCATCCTTTCATTAAATACAGTAAAAATATAGCATTCATATGGATGTTATATTTTGTGCTTTCACAGACATGCTTACTCAATTCATTGCTTTAAATTTAAAGAATACTGTATAGAGGAGGGAAAGATCAAAAGCTATTGTTTCCATTCAAGGAACTGGGAATTGTGTTCAATTTCTACTAGGCATGAAGACTTTGAGGAAACAAATACTTCTTCCATAAATAATCAGAATGAGGGAAGGAATTTAAATGCGTGTAAGAACTAGTTTCTGAACCATGTTCAAATGCTTCTGGTATGTCATTAAAATTATCCCCTAAAGAAACGTTCCTCAAATCCTTAACAACTTTACATGTCAATACTTTCAAAAGTATTAAAATAATTTTTTTTAAGGGCTTATGATGGATTTCCTACTTTTATAGCTGAAAACTGACATTATAGTCCACTGATGTAAAAAGCCCCACAGGCTGCTAGAGACTGGTTATGGCATTCCTTACTCCAAATTTTTAAACATTGTAATAGAGTTCAGTTTTACTTTCAAAATTTTGATTACAGTGCAACACATCAGGAAGTATATTCCATATTCCACTATCTCAGTGTTCATCTAGCCATATATATATATATCTACTAGAATAAAAGGACACTGAAAAAACATAGAGATGGACAGTAGAAAAATAGAGTACAAGTAGGGCCAAGATTTTGTAAAACCAGAACTCAGGATTGGAAACACATATCTGGATCATTAAACGTGATTTGCTTCTAAGACAATATTTCTTTTAATTATTATGTCTTTATTACACAGGAGGAATCTGACTAAAGGATATATAAAAACAATGCTACTTTTTGGCCTCCTGTGTAAAGTTTCTGTGTAATTTCTATTTTTCTAACACTAACAAAAGTAAGTTCTGTAGAAATTCTGAGCACTGTCAATGTCACGTTCAAATTATTTTTTAGTCTTAACACATTTATATGTGGTGTAGTTCCTAATTTGCACTCCTGTGGATCTATTAGTTATGAGCTTCCAAAAAATTAGGAACTTAACAGATGCATACAGTTTCATAAGGAAAAGTTCTCTCAAATATGATTGAATTTGCATATGTTGGTGAAACTGTGAAACCTTCTTTGGTTATCATAAATGCTCATCTAGTCATGGTAGTAAATCTTGGAGTCAATATCAGAAATACTTATAAGTAATAGGTTAAGTCAAAGTATAATAGTCACTGTGATAAACCAACAACGTTGAAAAAGATTCCAGAACTTTTGTGTTTGTAAACTTATTCATTTGAACCTGGCAAAAAAAACCTACACAATGCTAGAATATTTTTATTTTACCCAAGTAAAATGCAGCTAAGCCATAGAAGGCTGATAAGAATCATGAAATCATAGAACATCCTGAGTTGGAAGGCACCCACAAGGATCATTGAGTCCAATTCCTGGGTCTGCACAGGACTTCCCAAAAATCAGAGAATCTGTCTGACAGTGTTGTCCAAAGGCTTCTTGAACTTTGACAGGCTCATTGCCGTGACCACTTCCCTGGGGACCCTGTTCCAGTGCCCAAACCCTCTCTTGGTGAAGAACCTTTTTCTAACATCCAGCCTGAACCTCCCCTGTTGCAGTTTCATGCCATTCCCTTGGGTTCTGTCACTGGTCAACAAAGAAAAGAGATCAGTGCTTGCAGCTTCACGTCCCCTTGTGAGGAAAATGTAGGCCACCAAGGTGTTTCCTTTTCAGTCTCCTCTTCCCTGGGCTGAGCAATACAAGTGACCTCAGCTGTTCCTCATACATCTTGCCCTCTAGACCCTTTACCATGTTTGTAGCCCTCCTTTGGACACTCTCTAATAGTTTTATATCCTTCTTATACTTTATTGCCCAATACTGCACAGTGTACTTGAAGTGAGGCCACACCAGCACAGAGGACAATTACTTCCCTTGACCAGCTAGAAATGCTGTGCTTGATGCACCCCAGGATATGGTTGGCCCTTTTCCCTTCCAGGGCACACTGCTGACTCATGTCCAACTTGCCATTGAGCAAAACCCCCAGATACCTTTCAATGGGGCTGCTCTCCAGCCTCTCATCTCTCAGTCTTTACGTATAGCCAGGGTTGCCCCTTCCCAGCTCTTGCTCTTCTTAAACTTCATACTGCTGGTGATTGCCCACCTCTCTAATTTGTCAAGATCTCTCAGGAAGGCTCCTCAATGGAGGACTCCTCAATGTTGACTCCTCAATGGAGTCAACAGCTCCTTCTATTTTAATGTAATCCATAAATTAACTCAGTATACTTTCAAGTCTTACATCCAAGTAATTTATGAAAACATTAAAGAGAATTGAGCCCTGGGGATCTCCACCAGTGACTAGATGCTATCCCATTTCCTATTACCCTTTGAGCATTATCTGTCATCCAATTGTTCATCCATCATATTATGCATTTTTTTAGCTCTATGCTGGACATTTTGACCAGAAGGATACTGCGAAAAACAATATCAACAGCTTTACCGAAATCCAAAAAGATTACATCTACTGGCTTCCCTTGGTCAACTAGATAGGTGATCTTGTCATAAAAAGAAAGTAATTTTGTTAAGCAGGACCTTCCCCTTGTGAACCCATGTTGACAGTGACCAATGACCTCATTGTCCTTTAGATGTTTTTCAACAACTTCCAGAATGATTTTCTCCATAATTTTACCAGGCGCTGAAGAGAGACTGACAGGCCTGTAATTACCAGAGTCTTCTTTCTTGCCCTTCTTGGAAATTGGAACAATGTTTACCAGCTTCCAGTCAACTGGGACCTACTCCCTTTCCCAAGACTGTTGAAAAGTAATTGAGAGAGGTCTCATGATGACATCATCCAGCTCTCTGAGTACTCTGGGATGAATCTCATCGGGCACCATAGAGTTGTATGCATCCAACTTGAGCAGCAAGTCTCTCACTAAGAAAATATGATTAAGGAAATGTGATGCTCACAATGAATAAATAAATAAATAAATATTCTACTGTAAATACTGTGAGGGCTCCTCAGTACCTCATTCAAATACCAATTGCATTTCACCCTTATTCTCTCCCTTATTTTAATCTGACTTGTCCCTGAACACTCCGTAGAATATAAGTATTGAAAATTACATTTATAAAAAGTTGTAACAGGAACTGATATTTTCTTCATGGCAATATTTTTCTTAGTTGCTTCCACAGAAATAATCTAAATGTTTTTCAGGATCACATTAAAGAAATTTTCTTCCTGACTGATGAAAAGAAACTAGACAGGGAAAAGCTCACCTTTACCATCACCATCACCAGGTATGATGAGGAAGACTTTGAAAAAGACACTGTCTTTGTCTGACACCATGAAAATATGTCAACAGTAAAGGTTGTTCTTTACTTACATATTTCCTTATTGTCTTGGGTGAATAATTAAAGTGTAGTTTGGATATTGTTCACATGCTGACAATTTAGATTCCTTTATAAAAAGAATGAAATTTAATGAACACATTGAAATACATGGCTGAAGATCCATTCTTCACTTTCTAAGTGTAGAAAACAATGGTTTTTTAATGGTTGAAAATGTACTTCGGGGGGATGTTCCAGGAAGAAGGAATTTGAGTCATAGATGAAGCTTGTGGCAACCAGTCAGATCGACACATTTTGGACAGTGGGAATTTCCACAACTGAATCTGAGCAAATAGGGAGAAATATAAAACTTCCTGAGGTACTGGCAATAACCTTGAGGCATGTAGATTATTTAGGTCAGATTTTAACAGCTGGTTCGGGAACAGAATTTTATTACTTTTAAAGTTGATTTTATCAACCTGAAGTGAACTATTTTTAGGATAAAACCAGTAGGCAAAATTGTACTTGTGTGTAGAATTAGAGTTTGTAAGCTCTAGTTGCTACTTCCAAAAATGCAGACATTTGTTCAAGATTAATCTGAGACACAAAGATAGAGGAATGGGAATGATGTGCTGTGGAGCATCTCTGTAGGAGAGGGTCCAGGGATCCTGCTGGCCAGCAAATTGAGAATGAGTCAGTAGTATGCCCTTGAGAAAGCTGCATGAACAAAAAACATAGCAGGTCTAAAGAGGTTATTATCTCCATCATCCTTACCATCTTTTGAATGTGTCATCCTGTTTCAGGTCTCCCAACAGAAGAAATAGATTGCAAACTGGGGAAAAAAAAAAAAAAAAATGGTTAGGAAGATGGAGTGCCTCACATAAAAGGAGAAACTGAGGGAACTGCCTATGGTTAGCCTGAAGACGCAGTATTCATCTACTGCTTAAAAGGGAGTTATGGAGAAAATGGGGGCAGACCTTCTCTAAAGATGCAGAGCAAAAGATATAAGAATCAATAGTCATAGTGCTGCACCAATGGAAAATCCAATTACAAGATAGGGAAGGATGCTTAACCTGAAGTGGTGTTAAGCCCCATAGAAGGTCACCTAGAGAGGGTGGAGAAGATTTGGAGATTTTCAGGGCTTCACTGGAGAAGGCCTTGAGCAGCCTTCTCTAACCTTAACGATATCCTTTTTTGAAGAGGAGGTTGGACAAGATGGCCTTAAATTCATTAGATTCATTTCTAATACATATTTTTCTGTGATTTCACTGGCCATACACTGAAAGAAAAAAAAAAAAAAAAGTTGGGGAACAGAAGATACAGGAAAACACCTAGACAGAAAATGTAGTTTTATTTATTTATTTATTTATTTATTTATTTATTATAAAACTTAAGTATTACTGAGAAAATGGCATATCTCTTTCTTCTTTGTTAATAACAGTTGCCTTCTCTTTGATTTGTGTTGTGTCCTTGGTAGCAAGACTTTGTGGATGACTTTTAAACAAATAGGATTACTGCAATAGTAACAACAAAACAAATAACAGTGGGCTTGAGCACTGTTCTTACTGGACCTAATTTATACACCTTAAATTTTGTCCTTATTAACAAAAGAAGTAAGAATACCAATAATGTAACATTGCAATGTTGGAAAACATGAAATAAAAACAAAGCAGTAACAGTAAAAAAATAAGCATGTAGTACTGTTTTGTTGGAACTCTGAAAATGTATAAATCCATTCTGTTTACTTGAGATTGTCAAGTCATTAAATGACTTCTTGAGGAAAAATGTGTTTCCAGAAGCAGACAATGAACATGTGGTCATCAGAAGATAATATTCAACTGTCTTAGCATCGGAAATGGAGCTGTGCTAAAAAACAAAAGAGAAAGGAAAACTCTGATGTATTCTGTGGCCATATAAAAATAGCTGTTCACTTACATCATGATATAGATACAACTGTAACTCTTTCAGCATGTTCTGGAGTTACTCCGAGGATTGTAGACAGGATTATTTTGAATTCTAAAGTGTCTGCTCATTCAGAAAAGGACATATGACTATATTCATGTTAAGTGTAATGAGAAAAGAAAATTGTATAAAATTAATTCATCTTGTGACAAAGATTATAATGGAAGTGAAGATTAACTCTGTGGAATAGAATAGTTTGGTATTTAATTCTCTACTTAGATGTCTTAAAATAGATGTGTGCTTCAGTTTTAATGCTTGCCTTTTTGCTTCCCTGAATTTGTATGCAATTCTCTCTTCTTCTGGAAAAGCATGAAACCAGTGGATACTATAAAAACTATTTTTCAAGCTATAATAGTATTTACTATAAAAGTATTTATTTCATAAATTTCATAAAAAAAGTATTTCATAAATACTTTTGAGGCATCTGTGAACCAAATATGCTTAATAAGATATTATCAGTTCATTGCTACAATTTCAAAAGTAGATCAAGCATCAAACCTACATTTGCACTGACAATAAAAAATAACACATAACTTTTTTAAAGATTGACTAAGGTCCACATTTTTTACAGGAATTAGAAATGCTTATCATAAAAAAAAATTAAAAAAAAATTGTCTAAATAAGATTTGTATAAAATTAAATACACTTTTCATATTATAATTATAACATTTTGTACCTTAAAAGGCCTTTCTAAATTATAATAGGATAAATTGCTATTCGTTATTTCCAAGACTGAAATAGAAATTAGATATGTATAAATAATTAAAATATGTTTTTTTGGGGGACATAGCAAAATTTGAAAAGACAGAGAAAATGTGGATATCCCAGCCCTGGAAGTGTTCAAGACCAGGTTGGATGGAGTTTTTGTCATCACTGGCTGGAACAACTTGGTCTAGTAGCACTTGGTCAACCTCACACAGCAGGAAGGTTGGTACTAGATGATCTTGAAGGTCCCTTCCAACCCAAAACATTCTGTGATTCTATGATTATATGAAATTCATACATGGAAGGAAGGAAGGAAGGCAGGAAGGAAGGAAGGAAGGAAGGAAAGAACAATATAACCTACTAGAAGTGATATTACTTTATTATTATTATTATTATTTTCATGTGAATAATCTTAAAAGCTGTGCTGATGGGTAACAACAGAAAACAGGAAAACCAAAGATTATATACAAGCTATAACCTAATCACAGCATTCCTTTCTAATAAAAGTTCTATCTTCATATATCTGTTTCATGTAGCTGTCAAGAATCCAGTGGCTTCAAACCTTGAGGTTTAATGGATTAGCTCTAGTCACAGAATCACAGAATTGTAGGGGTTGGAAGGGATCTCAAGAGATCATCATGTCCAAACCCCCTGCCAAAGCAGGTTCCCTAGAGCAGGTTGCCCAGGTAGGCATCCAGACGGACCTTGAATATGTCCAGAGAAGGAGACTCCACAACCTCCCTGGACAGCCTGTTCCAGTGCTTCATCACCCTTACCATGAAGAACTCCTTTTGCATGTTGGTGTGGAACTTCCTGTGATCCATTTTGTGGCCATTTTCACTTTTCCTGTCCCCACAAACCACTGAAAAGAAGTTGGCCAAATCCCTCTGTCTCCCAGACTTAAGATATTTGTAAACATTGATAAGATCCCCTCTCAGTCTTCTCTTCTCAAGGCTGAACAGTCCCAGGTCTTTTAGTTTTTCCTCACAGGAAAGATGCTCCAGTCCCTGTATCATCTTTGTGGCCCTCTGCTGGACTCTTTCCAGGAAATCCCTGTCATTTTTATACCAGGGAGCCCAGAACTGGACACAGTACTCCAGGTGAGGCCTGACCAGGGCAGAGGAGAGGGGGAGGATCACCTCCCTTGACCTTCTGGCCACGTTCTTTTCAATGCACGCCAGGATCCCATTGGCCTTCTTGGCCACCAGGGCACACTGCTGGCTCATGGTCAACCTGTCATCCACCAGGACCCCCGGATCCTTTTCCTCAGAGCTTCTCTCCAGCAGGTCACCCCACAGCCTGTACTGACGTGTGGCTGTTCCTTCCAAGGTGAACTCTACACTTGCTCTAATTAAACCTCATTTGGTTTCTTCCTGCCCATCTCTCTAGCTTGTCCAGGTCTCACTGAATGACAGCACAGCCTTCTGGGGTGTCAGCCACTCCTCCCAGCTTTGTGTCATTGGTGTATTTGCTGAGGGTGGACACTATTCCCTTATCTAGGTCGTCAATGAAGATGTTGAACGAGACCAGACCCAGCAGCAACCCCTGGGGAATACCGCTAGTCACAAGTCCAGCCGGACTCTGTGCCACTGATCACAACCCTCTGAGCTCAGTCAGTCAGCCAGTTCTCAACCCATCTTACTGTCCACTCTTCTATCCCACACTTTCTCAGCTTTGCTATCAGGATGTCATGGGAGACAGTATCAAAAGCCTTGTTAAAGTCAAGGTAGATGACATCCACTGCTCTTTCCCCATTTACCCAGTTGATGATGCCATCACAGAAGGCAACGAGGTCGGTCAAGCAAGATTTCCCCTTGGTGAATACATGCTGACTACTCCTCATAACCTTCTTCTCTTCCAATTGCTTGGAGATGGCATGCAGAACAAGCAGTTCCAACACTTATCCAGGGACAGAAGTGAGATGGACTCGCCACTGGACTTTTCATACAGAGGTAAGCCAACTATTATCTTCCTAATGCCATATTAGCTGTATAGTAATTTACAAGTGGCAGCATCTGTCTCCAGAGGCAGCCTCTAGCAGTTCCTGTACAATGTGTTTGCTTTTGGTATTGACAGAAAATCTGTGCTTGAGGGAACAACATAGATCTTTCAAAAGCCCAAAAGTATGGATAAACCACTGATTTTTATTATGGTTATTATTGTATTATGGTTTTATTATGGTTAGATATTACAGCTATTAAAGAATTATTATTATTATTATTATTTTAAAGACAAACTTTCAATCTTTAAAGGAAAAAAATTTCCAAATAATTCAATATTCATCTGCTTTTCTTAATGTCTAATAAAATGGCCTTAATATTTGTTGTCACCATGTGTATATCACTTCTAAGTAGTCAAACATTCCAAACCACATTAAAATACATTAAAATACAGGAAAGGTTAAGAATAGAAAAATAGTAAGCTAGTCTGACCTTACCCTTCGGTCCAAAGAAATTCTGTAATTCACACTGAAAGGAAATCTTACGGGATTATGTTTCTTGCTGTGTATTAGATAAACCTGATATACAACAAGCTACAAAAATTATGAATGTAGAATCACAGAATCATTAAGGTTGGAAAAGACCTCCAAGATCTTACCAACCATTCCCCTACTACCAATATCACTCATTAAACCATGACCCTACACACCACATCCAACCTTTTCTTAAACATCCCTTGGGACACTGACTCCACCTGTGCAATCTGTTCCAATGCCTAACCACTCTTTATGAGAATAAATTTCTCATCATTTCCAACCTGAACCTCCTCTGACACAACTTGAGGCAATTCCTTCCTGTCCTATCAATATCAAATATTTTGAGGATATAAAATAGATTAAAATATTTTGGCAAAGGCAGTAAGTTTTGATAGTAACAAAGGGTTTAATATATATTTTCTGACAATATATTTTTTTGCTGCAATTTTAATGACTTTGCATTTTTTTGTTTGTTTTGTTTGTTTGATAATTAAAACAAAACAAAACAAACAAAAACAACTATATGTCCTGCCAGTGTCTAAATGCTTTTTACATTTGTACCGTCCTTTATAAGAATTAAAAATCTCTAGGATGGACATTGGCAGTTTGTGCTGCAGTGTCCTATATCTGGGTTGACCATTTATTCCAAGGAGATATAAAAAGAAGCAGACTACAAAGCAACAGCTGCTAGTATAAGCAGGAAAAGGAGATCATCCATCTCATAAGACACCTCATTTCCATAGCCTCATTTTAAGACCAGTTATCATGAATGCAACTGAATACAGCAACTCATTTGAAAACCAATATACTTCACTTTCCGAAGACACAGTTAACAGCAAAACTAATATTTCAAATACCTGTTCTGCAGAGCTGACTGGGTGAAAATTTGTAAGGACCAGAATATAAGACAATAATTGAAATTTAATCCACAGAAAAATTATCAATCTATATGGGGTACTGGTCCCTGTATTTGTTTGAAAAGAAAGAGTAAGGAAATTTCTATCCCCTCCCATCTCATAACCAGGACATCAGAACAAAGGAAAAAAAAAAAAAAAGAGAGACATTTACTGACAAATGTTTATATGCTGATAACTTCTGATAATATTATTTGTATATAGAAAAGAGAAATTTCTCTCAATGTCCCTCATCCCCTTCTTATGAAACCTACAAATATATAAAAGCTGCTACTGGAATTTGCCATTGCAGTTGCAAATTATATCCTTTCAAATGTGTAGCTAGCAAAGCCCTTGCTTTCTTTTAGCAAGCATACATACTTTCAAGAGTACAGGTGCCCAGACCTGTAAAATGGTGTATACAATAATGTATTTCAGCAGGAAACTGTTCAGGCAGTAATTTTGAGAAACCCGTGTTCACCCATTTAAAAGAACTAGAGAGGACTCTAGAGACTTCCTCGTGTCCAACAGTCTCAGTGAATAAATATTTTTCCGCTTAGCATAGCATCTTTTTTGTTCCCTGCCCCCCACCCTTTACCCTCCAACACACCCCATAAGAGGTGTTGTAGTGGGAACAAGGAGACAAAGACACTTCAACAAGCATATTAGAAAAGCAGTGTAATCTGCAGTGTAATTTTTGTATTCAAAACAAAATTGTATAGATAAGAAATCCTAAATGAAATATCCTAGCCTTCAGAAAGCACATGTAAATATAATTTAAAATAATACTATTAAAATAATACTAAAAGAAAACTCTCTGTGTGCAAGAAGGAAATACCAAAGCTGCCAGCTATGCTCTGTGAAGCTGAAAGCAGAAATGCTGCTATAAAACCAAAACAGCAGAGCCTCAGGCACTTTGTTCACTCTGTGGAGACAACACCCTGAGGCTCAAGAAGGCAAACTTGAAGTATAGCAGACTCCTTGTGAGGCACAGGATATTTCTTTCACCTAGATACCAGCTGTATCAGGGAGAAGGATGGAAGCCTGAATTAATGCACAAAGTCAGTGCTTAGCCATTTTAAGAGCAGTAAGGTCACTTCAAGGAAGCCAAGAGGCCTTGCATTGCACCAATGGGCAGGGCAAGAGAAAAGGAATCCTTCTGTAAGAGTTTACATTGCAACATCTGTGTTGCAGAAGCTTCTTGAGAGCTTTACACCAGAGGTTTTGATGCCGCAGTCTAACATACCAGACATATAATATAATGACTGCAAATGAAGACAAAAGAAGGATCTTTCTTTATTTGCTGTTCTCTTTCTCTCATAAAGTGTAAATAGCTTTTATTCGTATGGATTTTGTCATTAAAAACCTCACTGACGTGGGCTAGAAATTTCATGTATCCCTTTTATAGCAACATTTGAATCCCTTGAAGGTGAATGTTCTTTCTTTGGAATAAAGCGAGTCAAGTAGAACATTCTAGGCAGAAACTTTTCTTTGAGAGGAAAAGTTGCTTTAGGGACAAGTCTATTTCTTTATTCTAATATATTCCTTTTTTTGGTGTCGGTGACTCTTTAGATTCTTTATCAAAGTCAGAGAACAGCACACACTTTCTCATCCTTATAACTGACTGGTTTTTAATCCCCTAAAGGAGAGGTTTTTAATATTTAAATTATATTAATGCACCTATTTATTTATTTAGTTTTAACCTTACCATTTTTATTAGACAATAGATTATTTTCCCAATTAAATTTTGGGGGTTCTGTTTTTATTATAAGGCTAGCCTAATATTATTTTTTATTATTATTTTTAAGTACTCATAAACAAGCAAACAAAAACCACCACTGAAGTAACTCCTAAATTTCTATTTCTAAGTAGGTCTATGAACCTAAGGAGAGATCTTTCCCTAATGATATTTTTTTTTTTTTTTTTTTTTTTTTGTTCCCAGTGTATTTAGTTTCAGTAACATATTAAAAATAATAATAATAATAATGAAGGTGTACAACATCATGCACAAGCTGAAGGCAACTCTCACCGTCTGGACTAAATTTAGACACTACTTCTGTCTCACTTAACTGTTGGCTCAATCCAGAATTAGCAAAGGAAATCACAGCCAAGTAGAACAATGATTAAGGTAGGTTTATTTGTTTTCCTTTTGCATTGCTGCAGGGAAATCTAGTTTCAAGTTTTGTTTCTCCACACCTGCTGGTCCTCTTCATTGATGATATTAGGTCAGGATATTATTTTCTGTTCTTTTAACCTCTCCATTGTCCTATCTCTCACAGTCAGTTTTTATAGGTGTTATAAAGAGCAAACTTTATTTATTTATTTTTTTATAATTTTTTGTCTCATGAATACTGTGTCATGTTTACTGCAGACCATCACTTCCATGCTACTTGTGGTCTTAAGAAAATCTCCTCTTTTTGCTATCAATTGCAAGCATTTGTTGTGAGGACAGTTTTTGTTGTTGTTGTTGTTGTTTTTTTGTTCATGGTTTGCTGCAAAAATTTCGGATGGGAATTTGAGAATCCCCATCTTTAGAATTTGAATATTTTTACTAATAACTAGTCAGATTTGGCTTTTGAAGTTGTCAGTTTTCTGTAAGTTGTTATTTCAAAAACGAAGCTCAAAATTTGACCTAGAGATGGCTTACAGTTTCCGTACATGTCTGTCCCTTTGTTCACATGACCCAAAAGCAACTCCTCTACCAGTGTGAGGTTCTTCATGACTGTTGTTGTTGTTGCCTTTTTTTTTTTTTTGAAATTAGTATATACTTTTGCCAATGTTTCCATTGTATAAAATAAAATACCATTAAAATATTTAGATCCTTATGAGCTGCATGAAAAAAAATGTCTTCTAAGTATCTGAATGGTTTTTGATTTTGTGTGATTATAGATGGATATAGATGGATATATATATGTGGATATATATATCCATATATACCCATATATATATATATGTGGATATATAGATGGATAATCCATCTGACTATAATAGTCAGATGGATTATCCAGAATAATTAGAGCCCTCCCCTCCCCTCCCCTCCCCTCCCCTCCCCTCTATTAATTATTCACTCTCAGAGTGTATCATCTTGTATATTTGCATTTATCTTAAAGACTTTCCTTCAAATTACATTTTCACCTGTAATTGTAAATCAAGTGTCTTCTCTTTATGCATTCCTTTCCTAAATCCTTCTCCAGTTCTTTGTCCTGTGAATTAAGTCTATCAATAATCTCTTCACTTAAATTAATCTCCATTTTACATGTCCTACATATCTTTTTCAAGACAGACCAGCTTTCTCCTTGGTTGTACTTGGATGTCTATTGACCTGTCTGTCTATTGACCTGCTTCCTGCAAACCCTTTTTTCAGATTCAAATTTTCCTCATTTATCCTGTCTCACTTAGATTGAAACTGACCACCAACAGCTTCCTCTGCTATTCCCTGATCTGCACTTTGTTTCTCAATGAGCACTTAGTCATGAGCTATTTGAATACCTTTTTCTCAGTGTCAGCTTTGAATCCATCTGTAACTCTAGTGACACTTCCTTGTCAGCAATATCAATTACAGAAGCATCTTTAATTTGCTGTTATTTATCTGTTCCAAAGTTGCAGGGCTCAGCCTGTTCAGACAATTACTTAAAAATGCTTGGTATTATAAATTGAAGTGAATAATTACCACACCTAGTGTCTCCCTGGCGGAACATCCTCCAGCACCTGCTCCCATATATGCAATGTTATTGACAGCTCCTTTAGTACTATGATTTCTATGATTATTTTTGTTTGGAAAATACTAGGCTCATTTGAAGGAAAAAAAAAAAAAAAGGGAGAAAGAGGAGAGGAGAGGAGAGGAGAGGAGAGGAGAGGAGAGGAGAGGAGAGGAGAGGAGAGGAGAGGAGAGGAGAGGAGAGGAGAGGAGAGGAGAGGAGAGGAGAGGAGAGGAGAGGAGAGGAGAGGACAGGAGAGGAGAGGACAGGAGAGGACAGGAGAGGAGAGGAGACAGCACGCAGTATGGGACTAATTGGGGGAAATAACTTTTTTATGGTCTTTACAATGAGCCTTTATATAGAAAGGTAACTTATCTGTGAATGAATTCTACAGATCCCAGGAAAATCCATCAAAAATATTTGACTATATTCTTTGAGACCTCATTTCAAAGGATTTAAAATTCTTTTGGAGTAGATTTTGATTTCTTTCTCCTATCTACTTTCACACTGTGAAATTTCAGATCACTTACCTTCCTTGTGTAAGTGCAAAAGCTTTAGAAATGTAAAGATTTTTAATGAAAGCAAGTGGAAATGGGGAACAACAAAAACTACTTCAGAAACAAAATTCTCAGTTTCAATGTCAGGACCTAACATAAACTAGCGGTTTTATTAAATGAAAAATGAAATGTCAATTACAATATTCTGACCTCTTGTGTTGGAAAGAACTAGGAATTGACAATTAGAAAACCAGTTTTTACTGTAATGCAGGTATTGATATTTATTCTAAAAGAAGCACAGGACTAAGTAATAAATTGCTGTGCCCTCTGACATATACATATAAAAAATTAAAAAAAAAATAATATTTGCTTCAGCTGTTTTTTTCTGTCCCAAGATTTCTGTTCAGTCGTATTCAGTTTTAGTTTGGATCAACATGGTTCACAGAGCGAATTTATGGACATTAATACATTTATATAAATTTTGGGGCTTTAATAGATAATGATGAACTTCACACTTATTAGTGAGCTTTCTGGAGAGGTAATAGGTGGGAAACAAGGAAGTTTGTATCTATGGACACACAGACACATGCTGGTATCTATATAAGAATACATAATTTAATATGACTCAGAAAATGTGGAGGTAGATCCAACAGTGCAGGTCTATGTAGAGGGCAAATTTAGGTACTGTGAGCCAGCTAAGTATTACCTGTGTGGAGGACAATACTCCATGATTTCTTAACATTACACTGATGCACCTGTAGTATTTTTTTTCTGGATGCAGGTCAGCTATAAACAGCTCTGAGACACCACAAACACCCAAGCAGGTTTACGAGTTTAAAGAAACAGGAAAATGTATTTGCAAGGTGAGATTTTGCAGTAAGTATCTGGATCGTAGAGGCTTTTCCAGGTTGTGACAAGCATTTCTGTGGGTTAGATCAGAAATATCTGTCAGGAAAAATGAATGGGTGGTTTAACAGAAATAGTCATCTATGCTAATCAAGATTTTATTATTATTAAAAATTCTTAGTCACAAAGTTTAGACAAACTGAAAGGATGCTGTCCCTTGGATGCATTTGGGACTGAATATTTCATTGTTTACCTGTCTCCCTCTCTTTACTTTTGGTGAAGAAAGACAGCTCTACCAACAAAATGGCTAAAGGTTATCAGATTCTCCATCATTAAGTCAACTGCACAAAGAACAGAGTTTGTAATAATTTTATGGCTGATAGTTCCTATCACACATGAGGTGAATTAATAATATGGATATGAAGAAAAACAATTTATTAATGTTAATAACTCCTCCAATAAAATTTCCAGGAGGACCTATAGTGATAAATTGAATAATTATGAGTATAATTATGACTAACTAGAACCATAATTTCATGCTAATGCAATAATAATGACACAAAAGTGTAGATCATGAATTTTAACTGCTCAGTTATTTTAAATTTCCACAAGGACACACACACACACACACACACAAAGCAACTCTGTGCCTTAAAATCTGATCAAGTTATTATTTGCTGCCAAAGAAAAATCTATTCATTGCTTAAGTTGTTTACACAGACATAATTTTGATTATTTTATTATTTTTGGTAGACTGAAAATAAAAAGATCTTATTTTATTAAGAAATCTAGTTTATCTTGAAAGCAGAAAAGCAGAAAATGAATAGTCTGTGTAACACACCATGAATCATCTATTAATCCTCTGGTTGCTTCTGAGAAGAAAACACAAACAAACAAACAAAAAACAATACACAGAAGAATTATGGATAAGTTTCTCTGTTTAAAAAGAATTGCCATACTTGAGTTTTACTTTATTTCTGGGTACAAACACCTCAGAAAAACTGTGCAAATGTTCAGTAGTGGTATCGTGCAAAATGCACCCCACAGACAAATATAGCTCAAGGTCAGATTAATTTTTACAAAATCATTTTGGGCTGGGAGAAAGTGAAGTCAGCAAAAAATGAAAGGAGTTGGTGAGAGGTTTCTCTGAAACCAGTTTCCTTCCCGAGGATTTATTACAAAAACAAATGAATGTCTGGCTTCAGGATGACTCAGAGCAATGAAATTCACTGTCCAAGGCAATTGCTATAGTTTGGGTTTACCATGGATGAAACCTGATTTAGTGGATTCCACTGATGTTATAAACTGTTAGCTTATTAAAATTGCTGGAAATTAAAAGTAGTGAAACAAAGCTAATATATATTATGCACACATCTCAAATTCTGCATTTTATTTTGGTAGTAGGAAAAGATTTTCTATACTTATTCTTCATAATATGAAGAAAAAGACTTTTCTTAGAAAATCAAGTAAGACATACATATTTGTATATTGCAGGCAGTGATTGTAGTTATTAACTTTCTGTCTATGCATTCAAGC
The DNA here is from genome assembly GCF_964035555.1 of Netta rufina. Taxonomy (NCBI): domain Eukaryota; kingdom Metazoa; phylum Chordata; class Aves; order Anseriformes; family Anatidae; genus Netta; species Netta rufina. The sequence goes on along the minus strand of NC_140123.1, from coordinate 188,536,214 downwards.
ATGTGAGAACAAATGAGTTTATTAGAAAAATACACCCCTGATTTAATTGTGTTTCTATGATGAATAGTTGATTCACCTAAGTGGCCTGGAAGAAAAAGCCTCTTTGTTTGTTTGTTTTGTGTACATGTGTGTCTTTGCAGGTGTGTTTTTGTTTTGTTTTGTTTTGTGTTTCCTAACAACTAAGCCCTGAAGGTTGTTTTCGATAGCAGCAGTTGATGTTGGCCAAATTCATACTAAGGAACATGTTAACAGTATAACTATTCATTAATTTCCTATCAGTGTTTCAGCCCATTCACTGACACTGTTAAGTTAGAATAAGTTTGCCTTAACAGTTCACATCTAAGGTCATAGAAGAACAGAATTGTAGCTGAATTATTTTCAGATATGTTGGATCAAACCATTTTTCTTGAAGTTTTATTCCCACCATGAAACAAACCTGTTGGATTTTGAAGATAAATTCCAAAGAGTATTTCAGCTGCTTCTAATAGAGTCATACTCTTCCACCAATTAATAATAATAATAAAGAAAAAAAAAAAAAAACAACACATAAATACATAAAATAATAAAAAATATACTGAACAAATTGTTTAATCTGTTGTTTATAGAGACCTTATAGAGTTTATAACTAAAACTACAGAAAAACTACAGACTACCACAGCCTGACACAACAATAGTTTCAGTAACTATTGCTGAGGATCTCAAGAATTCCTCAACATAACTGTCAGCCATAGAAGTAAAGTTCCATCAAGCATGATTTCATGGGTATCAAATTTGTTGTTGATACATATGTTATGTATGAATTAGACTAGACATATAGAAAATTAACATATAGACTATATGTTTAAAAACATAGGATGTGCTTTAAAACCCTACAGATATAAATTAGACAACTATATATTTAAATATAGTCACATGATTCAGGGCTTTGTTGAATACAGATAGAAAACTGAATCCAAAGCAAGTTATGAGAAATGGGAAGATAATCTGGTCATAAAATTATGACCATGGCAATCTATCTACCATGGCACTCTATTATATCTATTATCTACCTACCTACCTATTACATACCTATTTCTAATTATTTTAGATTAATTATTAGATTATATAATTATTAGATTATCTAATATAATCTGTGTATCTGTGACTAAATATCAGGAAGATTTTTTAAGTTAAACATTTGTGTTTATTGTGATTCGTGAGAAAAAATAAAAAGAGTAAGAAGAAGGGGAAAGAAATGGGAGAATGGGGGAATGGGAAAAGGAGTGAGAAGAAAAAGGGAAAGGTGCAGAAGAAGAAAGGGAAGGAGCAGAAAGAAACACAGTGTGAAGGGAAAGGAAGAGGTGGGAAGGCAAGAGGAAAGCTAAAGAATCCTTCTCCTGAAAGAGATGCTAAAAAATAAAAATAATACCTATGTTATGTGTAATTGTGAGCCCTGAAGAATCCTTCCATATCAAATGACTTACCTACACTCAGAAAAACAAAAGACTTCAACATGCATTAGCCCACATTTGCACAGGGGTCATAAAAAGCATTGAGATGTATAGCTGTATATTTAACTTAATGGTACTTGGCCTAAGGCACTCAAACTACTGAAAAAAAAAAAAAAAAAAAGTTTTTTTTTAAATCATTTGGGGCTTTTATTTTTTTTGAGAAGGGGCGCGGTGGCTTTAATTGGGCCATTTGACAAGGATATGCTAACAGCAGTATATTTTGAAGAATCAGTAGGGGAATAATTGTGCTAGACGTTCTCTTCACAAACAGAGAAGGACTGGTGGAGGATGTGATTGTCAGGAGCTGTCTTGGGCAGAGTGACCACGAAATGGTGGAGTTCACTATTCTTGGCGAGGCCAGGAAGGGGACCAGTAAAACCACTGTATTGGACTTTCGGAGGGCTGACTTTGAGCCGCTCAGGACACTAGTTGGTGGAGTCCCTTGGGAGGTGGTTCTGAAGGGCAGAGGGGTCCAGGAAGGCTGGGCGCTCTTCAAGAGGGAAATCTTAATGGCGCAGGAACGGTCTGTCCCCACGTGCCCAAAGACGAGCTGGCGGGGAAGAAGACCAGCCTGGCTCAACAGAGAATTGTGGCTTGATCTTAGGAGAAAAAAGAGGGTTTATAATCTTTGGAAAAGTGGGCAGGCCACTAGGGAGGACTATAAGGATGTAGCGAGGCTGTGCAGGGACAAAATTAGGAAGGCCAAAGCTCATCTGGAGCTCAATCTGGCTACTGCCATTAAAGATAACAAAAAATGTTTCTATAAATACATCAACACAAAAAGGAGGACTAAGGATAATCTCCATCCTTTACTGGATGCGGGGGGAAACTTTGTTACAAAAGATGAGGAAAAGGCGGAGGTGCTCAATGCCTTCTTTGCCTCAGTCTTTAGCGGCAATACCGGATGTTCTCTGGATACTCAGTACCCTGAGCTGGTGGAAGGGGATGGGGAGCAGGATGTGGCCCTCACTATCCATGAAGAACTGGTTGGTGACCTGCTACGGCACTTGGATGTGCACAAGTCGATGGGGCCAGATGGGATCCACCCAAGGGTACTGAGAGAACTGGCAGAGGAGCTGGCCAAGCCACTGTCCATCATTTATCAGCAGTCCTGGCAATCAGGGGAGGTCCCAGTTGACTGGCGGCTAGCAAATATGACGCCCATCTACAAGAAGGGCCGGAGGGCAGACCCGGGAAACTACAGGCCTGTCAGTTTGACCTCAGTACCAGGGAAGCTCATGGAGCAGATCCTCCTGAGAGTCATCATGCAGCACTTGCAGGGGAAGCAGGCGATCAGGCCCAGTCAGCATGGGTTTATGAAAGGCAGATCCTGCCTGACGAACCTGATCTCCTTCTATGACAAAGTGATGCGCTGGGTGGACGAGGGAAAGGCTGTGGATGTGGTCTACCTTGACTTCAGCAAGGCTTTTGACACCGTCTCCCACAGCATTCTCCTCAAGAAACTGGCTGCTCTTGGCTTGGACTGGCGCACGCTTCGTTGGGTTAGAAACTGGCTGGATAGCCGGGCCCAAAGAGTCGTGGTGAATGGAGTCAAGTCCAGTTGGAGGCCAGTCACTAGTGGCATCCCCCAGGGCTCGGTGCTGGGGCCGGTCCTCATTAATACCTTCATCGATGATCTGGACGAGGGCATTGAGTGCACCCTCAGTAAGTTCGCAGATGACACCAAGTTAGGTGCGTGTGTCAATCTGCTTGAGGGTAGGAAAGCTCTGCAGGAGGATCTGGATAGGCTGCACTGATGGGCTGAGGCCAACTGTATGAAGTTCAACAAGGCCAAGTGCCGGGTCCTGCACCTGGGGCGCAATAACCCCAAGCAGAGCTACAGGCTGGGAGAGGAATGGTTGGAGAGCTGCCAGGCAGAGAAGGACCTGGGAGTGATGGTGGATAGGCGGCTGAATATGAGCCAGCAGTGTGCTCAGTTGGCCAAGAAGGCCAACGGCATCCTGGCTTGTATCAGAAACAGTGTGACCAGCAGGGCTAGGGAGGTGATCGTCCCCCTGTACTCAGCTCTGGTGAGGCCGCACCTCGAGTACTGTGTTCAGTTTTGGGCCCCTCGCTACAAGAAGGACATCGAGGTGCTTGAGCGGGTGCAGAGAAGGGCGACGAAGCTGGAGAGGGGCCTGGAGAACAAGTCCTACGAGGAGCAGCTGAGGGAGCTGGGCTTGTTCAGCCTGGAGAAGAGGAGGCTCAGGGGCGACCTTATCGCTCTCTATAGGTACCTCAAGGGAGGCTGTAGCGAGGTGGGGGTTGGTCTGTTCTCCCACGTGCCTGGTGACAGGACGAGGGGGAATGGGCTTAAGTTGAGCCAGGGGATTTTTAGGTTAGATGTTAGGAAGAACTTCTTTACTGAAAGGGTTGTGAGGCATTGGAACAGGCTGCCCAGGGAAGTGGTGGAGTCACCATCCCTGGAAGTCTTCAAAAGACGTTTAGATGTAGAGCTTAGGGATATGGTTTAGTGGGGACTGCTAGCGTTAGGTTAGAGGTTGGACTCGATGATCTTGAGGTCTCTTCCAACCTAGAAATTCTGTGATTCTGTGATTCTGTGAATGATCAGTAAAATAAGGAGAAATAGGAAAAGATGGACATGTGAAAGTAATGAATTGTACAACACCTTGAGAGAGCTTCTAAATAACAGTGTAGAAACTATCAGAGAAATAAAGTAGGATGGAAAACAAGTCACAAGATCAGACTAGGATAAATGAAGAAGATGGAAAGCAGCTTGAGGCATGAACAAGAGGTTGCTCCAAATTCTGCCAGAGATTGAGCTCTCATCTGAACGGCCCAATTTTATCTGAAAGCTGGAACAGGATATTATATGTCACCTCTCCTCCTGGCATATCCCTTTATGGCTCCCCTGAAACTAGGAACATTTTAAAGCATTCATCCCACACCTCCCTCATCAGTTTTCAGCAGCCAACAATATTAAGCTTTAATTTGTAATACACAATGTCATTGTGATTTCAGCTACAGTGGAGCCAGATAACATTTCCTCTTACACAGACAGATAGAAAATAAAAATGAACCTGATCATAGGTTAATAATTAATATACTTCCCATGAATGCTAGACTTTTAAAAAATATTGAGGATGGACTACTTAAAAAAAAAGAATAAATTTCTTTTTCAAAGGTTTTTGTGTCAAGATTAATAAATCTAGTAGATAGTAATGAATACAAAGTAGATAGCACATCCCTTATGCATTTTTTCTTTCTTTCTTTCTTTTTAATCTAGCTATTGGGACAAAGTCAAAAAAGCTTGCAATAAAATTTTTTGAGATTTGACTTAACTTCCTGACGTCTTTGGAAGAGTGAAAAGCTATAAAAATCATCTCATTTGATGAGTAATGCATGAATATGGAAGATTTTTTGTTTTATGTACTCAAGTGAAATTTTTAATATTATTAATATTATACTATATTTTATACTTTCAAACATAATAGTTTCCAACATAAACGGCATTGTCTTTCTCTGTGTATCAGTAAAGGTGTCTTTCCATTTGAAAACTAAATTCTTCTTTGTTGAGAATTTAATAACTTTCTTCATGTTGCATGTGCTGCTGTATACTACTCTAGGGAAGTGTGTATCCTTAATAAAAACAGAAGGAGGAAGTAATTTTGATATCACTTTGCTTTATATGTTGCTCTCAAGTACGAGAATTAGTGAATGTATCCAAAATACTGCACATATGTAGTTTTAAGTAATTAGTCATTTCAAGTGACAATAAATAAGTAAATAATCACCTTTTTCTAAGATTCAAATATGAAAATAATGCAAAAAAATTTTTTTTAAATTAAAACATTATTAAAAGACATTACATTTTTTTTTTTTTTTGAGGGGGGGAGGGAAGGAGGAATTTTTTTTTCTTATTTCTTCAGTGACTTTAATTTGCAGTACTCAAATCCTGTGTTGGGTTGAGCCCAATCAGCAAATAAGCACTACGCAGCTGCTCACTCGCTTCCCCGCCTGCTATGGGGGAAAGAATAATAGCGAAAGTGAGACTAAGAGAGTTCAGTAAGGGAAGGGAGGAAAGGGAAACAAAGTTGTTTTTTTTTTGGTTTTTTTTTTTTTCAGTAGAGAACTAATTTTCTGTATTCCAAGGTAGTTGTGTAGTCATAATAAGGAGAAATGCTAGGTAGATAAGCAGAGAGTAGAAGGCCTCACTGTTCCAAAATAAGGTCGAAGCTTGAGAAAAACAGGATGAACAGTGTGAGAACAGTAAAACAATGATTACAAGTTCTCAAAACATAAGAAAGGAGAAATTAAAGGGTATAAAATGTATAACTTGTATAAAGATAATTACTTTCTACCTCCCACAAGTAGACAGATATGTCTCTGAGAAATGGTTACCTACCAAAATCCACAGAATCTCATTACCAAAGAAAGTATAGTTTGTGCATTAACAGTTAGAAAAAGCAAAAATGCAATCATCATTAAGAACTGTTCACTAATAAAAGGTTCTGACACTTTTGTTTAGGTCTGACATATATAAACAAGAGAAGTTTAAAGTGCTTGCCTGAAAGACATCTAATCTTTATTCTCAAGGTTAAAATGCCATTTACTTAATAGGGTGTATATATAGCACCTGACACAGACAGCTGGAACATTGATGCAAGGTAAGGTTCATCAAAAGGAATATTACTTAATAATTGTGTAAAAACAAGGTCCTGTTTTGTATTAACTTCCTTCTTCCAAATCTTCCCATTGCTTATTTTCTTGTAGAACCAGGTTGCTGTTGACCATCAGACACCAAAGTCTGATTTATTTGAACAATGGTCACATATAATTTTGAATAGTGTATCTTACTTGGCCTTTAGCTGCCATTATACAGCATATGTATTTCTGTTGCTCTTTCTGCAGCCCAGTGTGCATGCTTTGGATATACAAGATGTCTCAAATGGTAGTTGCATGGGCAACTAAATTTGGTCCCAGGTATATTTTTTTGTGCCAGTAGGTATAAAGGTTTTTCCTCATGTTCATTACACCTGTGCTCTCAACAGAGCTGCAACATTATCATTTTCCAATCCATATCTAAAGATACATTTACAATGCCTAAAATTAAACATCTCAGACTACAGGAGTGATGACCATATGCTCCTTATAAAGTAAATGAAGAGAGAGAGAAAGGTTCTTTTAGAGGGGCTGTCAGACAGAATATATAAATTAAAATTTTATGACAGATCTCACTTGCTATATGAGACAAACCTCCAGATTAAGGATTATTCTCCCATATTTTCTGCAGACTGAAAGTTGAACAAGTCTGATTTTATTGAAGGTGTTTTTGTTGTTGTTGTTGTTGTTGTTGTTTGCTTTTTTGTTTGTTTTCCCAAAGACTATAAGATTAGGTAAAATATTGTTTTGTTTTCTAGTAATTTTCATATCCTATACAACCATAAAATATTTCATTATGACTGAACACAGTGTACATGCAGTGAGTACATAGGATTTTATGATATCATCAAGCCCTGTGTATTTTCTCTGAGACTAATGATTATGAAATACCCCTGTAATTATGAATGTTTCACTTGAAACTGGCAATAAAATACAGGTACCTTCCAACAGCTGCTGTGAAAGTTTCTACTCCCTGACCCTGACTTGTCAGTAGATTACTTTCTATAGTCTTTCAGTGCATCATGACAACATTTGCTAATTTCAAACAAAATGGAATAGGGTAACTTTTTTTTTTTTTTTTTTTTTTTTGGGAGGGGGGCAGTGTTGGGTGGAGGGCATCACCAAATCACCAAATTCTTCATATACAGGAGGAATACTGAAATCATCACAGTGTTGCATACAGCAGGATAACCCTGTATCACAGGCTGTGCACACCTAATCTAAAATGATATTTTTTTAAATGATATAATTCAGAGTAAGAAAAACAGTCAAATTTAATAATGGTAGAATGGATTGGGCCAATGTCATTATAAATTAATGAAAATATTAAAAGGGCAGTTCATATATTTGTCCTAATCAAAGAGTTATTTTGAATAGAGAAATGACAATTTTTTAAACCTTGTTGTATATGTCAAAATTATGTCCATTATTAGAATGCTGCAGGACCCAATTTCACCCATCTTAGATTTGTGTATGTGTGTTTATCTTGTTTTACTTTCTAAAAGAAATTATTTACAATACTTTGTCTTTTTTTCCAGCTAATCCAATGAACAAAACTCCTTATACCAGAGATATGCAACATTTCTTGGAAGGAAGATGATACAGGTTATAAGGATGATATAGGAAAAAGTTCAGGTCTGCATGCTAGGGCCCTCCCTCACAAGATGACTAGATATGTACCAATTGTATGCAATTTCAGAAATAGTTTTTTTTTTTTTTTTTTTTTAAGAACCATATAAAACAGTGTTTTCTGCATGTATTTTAACATATAAGCACAGATAACAAATCTTGAAGTTGAAAATTTGAGTAGAAATCTTTTTATAACATTTTTTATGTTCATATTTTTTATACAAAATATATTTAAAATATCTCTTAAATGTTGCACTTATCAAAACTACCATTGGAATAACAACATTTTAATTTATTTTAGTATGAGAATTTCTTATAAATATATAGACACTAAGAAACCTGAAAGAAAAAAATGAGTTTTAAGACTGTCTATTGTGACCAATTTCCTTCTGATTGCTAATCAGATTTTCTAATCATCCAAGCTCTGATTTCAAAAAGTAATACTTCAAGAATAATACATACTCATTAAAAATCAGGTCTGTCTTCTAAGGATATTGTCATATATTAGGAGTCCACTGTGAGCCAAGAGTATTTAATTCTATGTAGGTCTAGTATAATTCTCAAAAGAGACACACAAGGGCATGAGTTAAACAGAGATAATCAATCAAAGTTTACAAGGAATGTACAAGGGGGTTTAACATACTGTTTATAGCAATATATCCAATTACTGCTGGTGTGAATGGTACACAATCAGATTTGGTGCCTTAGAGCAATACTTAAATCTTTTTTTTTTTTTTTTTTTTTTTTCCCTGAAGATAATATGCAAATATAATGGCCATATCTTAATTGCTGTTGTCAAGTACTGATATCAGATTTATTTGTGTATTTTGAGACATTCATTAAGAAATGGAAAAATGCTCTGGCAATCCAGCTCTAACAAGTAAGATTAAGAGTGTAGCAATGTTTTCATAAGCATGCCTCTTGGCCTTCCATTATATATCTGGAATAAAGAAAAAGACCTATTTAAAAGTGCTAGACAGTTCCAAAGCTGTATAACACATAAGAATTAAGTATACTGAAATGCACAAATTATTTTGTAATTCTATTGCTAAATGTACGTTAGCCCACTTTACTTTGTCTAGAAGTTGACCAGAAGCATAGATCAATTACTGCAAGATGTTGAGTAACAGCTGTATCATGACAACTTACAAATGTTCTCAAGAACTATGGAGTCAAAGAATACTGTGATTTGAAAGGGACCCACAAAGATCGTCAAGTCCAACTGTAAAAACACACAACATTCATCTTCTTACTTGTTACAATAGTTATTCCAATTTCTCTTTTCAATTCTAATCATTACTAAAATTAGTGGTTCCTGTTGTTGGTAACACTCTGCCCTCCATTTTGAGATGTCTTTACAAAATTTCAACATGTGGGCAAAGAAGAATTCAATTCTTTTAATAACTGTAATTTTTACTTTTGTAAACATTTAGAAATATTGTACAGTCTTGCAGCAGAATGTTACGTTTATTATATAAGCCTATATCAAAATGTGAAAAGTTAGTAGGAAAAATATGAAATTTAATTATGATTTAAAATCATGTTGGATGAATTATCTATAAGTATTTCATGATACCATCTTCACAAAATCTTTGTGAGGAAATTAGAGGATTTAACCTCGTATCTAAAAATTAGTTAACTTAAAAAAATACATTTTTGAAATAGGAAGAAAACGTGAGCAATGAGGCACAAAAATTAATATACAGTGAATGTAAAGATAATTTTAGCTGTATAGTTAATGTTACCCAGCAATGGTTCTGCTGTGTTATAAACCTGAGATGAAAATGAAAGTCTTATTTCATTTCAGCCTGCCTAGGGTCTCTGAAGAAACATACAATACCATTATCACTCGATGATACAATATTAAGACAATTAAATAACTACTTGAGATTTAGTGACATATGCCTTAGCCATAGATTGGTGTGCTAGGACAAAATCTTAAGCAAATAGGCTAGAGGTATCAGATGTGTTCCTTCAAACATACTGGTATTCCCCAAAGCTGCAGCATGTACACGCTTCTCTTCTGCTCTCATCCTTGATGTATTTAAAGGGAAAATCACTGCAGATTAATGGTTTTCCACATAGAAGAAATTTTTTAATAATAGTAGTATTGACATTGTCCCTTGTATTACTGGGGACCAATAACAAACTACTGGGTTTGTAAAATGGGAAAACAGAGAAACAGTCTAGCTGCTTTCCCCCATACTACATTAGCACTAAATAGGCACTGTTTACACAACTTCAACATCACTATGTTTGCCCAATGCTGGCAGATATAAGAGAAACTTTAAGCCAAATGCTGCCATCTGACATCATGTAAGTTGAATTCACAATAAGGTAAGCATTTCACTTCTAGATCTTAGACACATCCTTGGAAAACAGAACTAAAAAGGATTTTGATGTTTTATACTACTAACAACAAGTGAAAAATCCATTAGTTGTGACACAAAAGGATTATGGCTATTACTCTAAGAAAACTGGTGACAGGCATGATAAAAAATATTTTCACATGTATGACTATGAGCATTTTAACAATTAGTTAGAAAACATAATAATAATTTACATTCTGTGTTAAAAGGAAAGAGAAGAGAATGCTATCATGAAAAGCAGGTGAACTAAATCAGTAGAGGATAATTACTGCACTGTCTGCTCTACTCCTTATTTTATTATGCATGTTCAAAATAAACCTGTGAATCTCTGGCTCTCTAAGAACCTGAACTCAGTGCCAACTAAAGACAGGAGTAACTTCTTTTCCACAGTTCACTGAGTTAATCTGAGAATGTATGTTTCTGAATTGCTTCTAACAGCTGCCATTGAAATAAAAGGTATTTGGCATTTTGCATGTTTAACTGGTAACTCAAATGTAGATTTTGAAGGCTTTAGCTTTTCGCTTTTTTAAACACTGTCTAGTAGATTTCTTCTTCTCAAGTACCTATGGTCAGTAATTAATTCATTTGTAAAGTAAACTCAACAGTCACAGATAAAGTGTGGTTCTCATAAGTTATGCAAAAGATTGAATTGTTTATAGACCCCTGATTGTTAAGCAGTTTTTATAATTTAAATATATCTTTCAAGACATAATTATAATGTCATTGAAATAAATGAAATTAGTATAAAACTGTCACTTCCAGAAAATTGTAATGATTCAAGTCCTTTGTACTCTAAAATAAATTGCTTACAATATATTTAAGTATAAATGACCATCAAATTGTGATCAAGGAACTAGAAATTGATTTTCATTTTAATTTACTCACTTATTTTCTCAAACTGTCACACCAGTAAAGGCCATTTGTGTGATGGAATAATTTATGCAATTGTGATGAACCCATTTTCTTCTGTCATAGTCAGATTTTTGCAGTATCCATTAAGTTATCCCACTGATAACATTATGCAAATAAAATTGATACATTTGTTTCCTTCCTAGCTTTTGAACAATTTTTATTAACTTATGATACAGTGTCACCCACCTAATAGAAATGGAAAGGTAGAAAACAAAATCATGTCACTTAATCATGTCCAAATACTAGACTTAAATGTTTCTATTATTCTAGGAGCCAGTCATGTTATTTAATGTACTTCTTTAATGCGGAAATGTGATTTAAGACTATATTTCATTTTATAATATCTAGGAATTGCAGTATTTGGGATTATAATAATATTATTTGGGAATATTATAATATTCCTCTAGGCAGAGGAACCCAGACACTGTATATATGCAGTGTTCTTAAGAGAGCAATTATTTGTATAGTTTTTAATATAGTTGTATAGTTTGGCTTCCCACTGAATGGATCTACTTCATACATATATTTTGTAGTCATGTCTGCTCATTTAAAGTAAAAAATAAAAAAATCTGCAACTTATTGTCTTTCAAGATGATGAAAATCTGAAACTCTAGGTTAAATTCTATTGTATCTTGAACATCATCAAAGGAACTGTTCATTAGGTTTTAATTGCAACAACAAATTCTGCCCTCATTTTCAATTTAGTAGACATGAGCACACATACATTAACTTCTGAGTTCCAGGGTGACTTTCCAGGGTTATTAACTGGAAGAATTGTCTTTTAACTGAAACTGAGCAAATGTTGTCTTGGCTGGCATCAAGGGTAATATAAACATAATATCAACATAATATCATTTGCACTGAATTGCATCTCAGAGTGAAAATACACTTTAAGCATTGTAGTATGATGTGTTTTATTCACAGATTAATCCACAAAGATCTTCTGGTATTGGCAAGGCTCCAAGAGGAGTTACAATAAGTGAAAAAGAAGTAAAACTTAATCCATGTATGTTGAAAAAGTAGTTGTTTTTATAACAAAATTGCTCAGGTGATTCATAATGAACCCTTAAAAAAAATCGCATTTGTGTTGTATAAGATATATACAACTAATGATATGTTTGCTCTTTGGCTCCTCTACTGTCATTATATATTTTTTTTTTTTTCCTGTTTTACATATATGTAATATATATTATATATATACTAGTAAGTAAGCTGTATTTTATCTCTGCTTTTATTTATACAGAACTTGCTCATTCAGTGTACATTCTTGCTTAATTATATTATTATCGTTTAATTATAGTATTATCATTTTATTAATATGAATTTACACTTTGTGTTTTAAACATGGCTAACAGCTTTCCCCTAGAAAAAGCTGCATTAAGAAAATGTTGATCTGTAGAAACTGAAATATCATATAGGAAAACGTTGAGTTTGACAATATCTTGGAAGATAACAAAGGATAGAATGAATCCAGTCTATTAAACTTAAATCTCTTAAATTTACTTTTTCCAGTAAATATTAGGTGTTTGTCCTTGAAGGATAAGCTTATTCCCCTAAAGTGACTGACTGTTTCATATAGTCAATAGAGGAAGACCTGTCCAATATCTGCAGAGAGAGGTCCTCCTGTCTATCTTATTGTGACACCAAACACTTTTTGCTTGTAGTATTCTACTATTTTTACATATATGTATATATATGTGTGTGTGTGTGTATACATATATATATGTATACATATATATATGTATTTCTGGTAATTTTACATTACCAGAAACAACTGATATATTTTTTGCTTTGTATTAGTTATTCTGGAACAACCTTAACGTTCAGAACCATAACAGGTTATTATATAATTATTTTAAGTTCACATATCATGGCAGTGAAGGAAGGCTTAATCAAAGAAGTTCATTTAATTCTATTTAAAATGAACTGTTGCAACTCTTTGTAGTGATTCATTTTTAATTCCTATGTCATGGTAGCTTAATACACAATTGTTGTAAAAACAGTTTTTGATAACAAAAGCAAATAGAACCATTGAGAAAAGGCAATATTTTTTTTTTAAATGTTTTTCATTCACATGAAGCAGATCCATGCTGTGAGTTTTAAAACTGGTTTAACAATGCATGTAATCACAAAATTAAGAAAGGATGAAATGTTTCAGTGATTATAACTGTAATCCTATTGTGAATAACAGACTAAATGTTAAATCTGGTGTGCAGAGTGGGGGGCACTTGTATATTGAAAGTACTGTATTATCCTTTTCTGAGGATCTTTATATAGCTAGCTGTCATTAAAGGCTATATTCTAAACCTTCTTTAAGCGTATTAAAACAAACAATAAGGGACTGAACTAAAGCATGATAATTTATTTTTTTATTGTCATACAATCATTGTCCAAATAGGTCTGATGAAAATATGATTAAGAAGAATCAATGACTTTGCCCCATAAACCATAAAGGGCTGAGCTCTCTTTTGCAATTTAAAATAGCACACTTATAATGGATGTTACAAAGCAGCTTTTTTTATCTCTGTATACAACATAAATCCACAGGGTAACCTAAAAAAGAAAAAAATCCCCTTACTTGGCTACTAACTATCGTACGCATGAAACTTTCTATGCACACAACATACTCATTGATCACAATCAATCTGACAACCAAAGAGAAGACGGAAACAGTGGATGAGAAGAACAAACAGATTTATCTCCACCAACCAATCATTTATCTGGTGAGCCCTTTCTACTCATGTCAGCAAAGAAACCTACACTAGTCTTTTTCCTTCATCCATTAAACCTGAAAAAAAAACCTCTAATAAGTAGACAAGGCAAATAAAAACCTTGAAAAAAAAATCTATTAGCACGTTTAGTGAACATTTCTTCTCAAGTTATATCTGTTTTGCAGTTTCCAGTGTAGTTTATAAATGTTGAGCATTTTTATGAGTTAACTTGAGTACTGGAATCATGTAACACAGACTGTGTTACATAAATGGAATTATTGCAACACAGACTGGGTAAATTAGCCTACATGGAGCTCTTTGGCTCTGTGGTTAGACTGGCTAGAATGCTTTCTGTACATGAGCTCGTTCATTTATAGCTATCTCAAATGTTAGTCTGAAACACACTGAAATCTACAGCATAAATGTTTCCTTTGGAATCATCTTTCTTTAACCAAGACTATGCTGCAATATAGGCAGGTATTTACCATAATTCATGAAATAAACATAATGATATCCAAGCTTTGTTTTTGTTTTACAAAAATTGAAATTTAAAAATATTAATAAAAATAAAATAAAAATTATATATATATATATATATATTATATATATATATATATAAAAAATTAATAGTCTTTAAAATGTCCTGCTTTCTTAAAAACTGAAGATTGACTTGGAAACGTCAACCACTTACATGTACTGCATTGATATCTTCTTGAATTTTCAGTGAATCATAGAATATTCTGAGTTGAAAGGTTGCCGCAAGGCTCATTAAGTCCAGCTCCTGGATAAGACTTCCCAAAAATCAAACCATAAGCATGACAGTGTTGTCCAAATGCTTCTTGAACTCCAACAGACTCAGTGCTGTGACCTCTTCCCTGAGGAGCCTGTTCCAGTGCCCAACCACCCTCTTGGTGAAGAGCCATCCCCTAATACCCAGCCTGACCCTCCCCTGTCCCAGCTCCATGCTGTTCCCTTGCAGAGGGCAGAGCTCAGCACCTGTCCCTCTGCTCCCCTTGTGAGGAAGCTGCAGGCTGCCATCAGTCTCCTCTTCTCTAGGTTGAACGAACCAAGTGATTTCAGCTGCTCCTCATACATCTTGCCCTCTAGCCCCTTCACCATGTTTGTAGCCCTCCTTTGGACACTCTCTAATAGTTTTATGTCATTCTTACACTGTGGTGCCCAAAACCACACATTGTACTTGAGCTAAGGCCTCACCTGTGCAGGGTAGAATGGGACAATCTGTTCTCTCAACTATATCAGACTTTTTCAACCTACATGATTCTGTGATTCTACAAAGAAAAGCATGATGCTGAATTGGCAAGTAGAATGCCTCTTTCTTGTCAATAGTTTACTTTGCTGGGAAGATTTTGAAGATTAACTTAAATTTATTCTCTTTCAAATTTAGATCTTCCCTTCTGCCTAGAAGTGTTGATTCATATCAGATTAATAGTTATGTCATTTTAACATTGTGTTCACTTTAGCTGTTTTTGTGAGGCCTTATAGAATAACTTATATGATGTTACAGCTTCAGTGAATAACTAGAGAAAGGATATCAAACTAGCATCCTGTCTAGGCACCCATGAGGTTCAGTGCAGCTCTGGTTTTCAGTATTGGCTCATTGACAATGCTTGTACTGCTGTTGTCGTACGTCCCAGGAACTGAACTCAGATTTCTATACCACAGATAAGGGCTGATGTATAGCTTCTGCATATTATCAGATCGATACTGCATATCAGTACGCTCTTGAATAAGAATTATTTTCAACTATTTTTGCATTTTTCTTATTTAGTTTATACCATGTTTGCTCCTTGTAAAACTTAATGACAAAAATGGGCAAATTCAATATAGATAATATTTCCCTTATTTTTTTTAGCAATTAGTTATTTTATGAATACAGAGATGTTAAATTTGGATGCCATCTAAATGAAGTAAATCATTACCAAGTTTGTCAGCCTTGGTCCTCTACAATAAAGAGATGACATGAAATTGCACTCCTTTGTGGTACTAGAACAACAGGAAGAGAATCCAGAATTTTAAGATGTAGATGGACACATCTATGGTTTCCTATAATATATTGTTTCCTGTCTTATCGATAGCAGATGTTATGCCATCATGTGGAGTTTAGCAACCCCTGATTCCTAGTACTGTGAGTACTAGTCAGTTTGAGGAAAGGTTATGGTCACATTCTGTGATGTCATCTTCTAGGCTGTCCTCTGCATCTTCACAATTTATTCCTGGGAGGGATCTGTCTAACAGAAAATATCATAAAAATCTAAAGAGATACTATATCGCAATATACTTTTTTTTTGTTTGTTTTAGAAAAAAAAAAAAAGATTGTGTTTCTCTTTTTTACCATCTTACTCTCAGAATTTTGTAAAATATACACAGAAATTATTTCTTTCATAGTTTCCCTTTGATGATACACACTGGCAGCTGCCACAGAAGTCTCCTACAAATATCACGTTTTGTTTGATACATTCAAACTTTTAAGGTTCGTTGGTAAAGATCTAGGGTGGCAGTGACACAGTGACAATCCAACTGAACTCTAATTGCCAAGAAAGGTATATAATTGCCAGCTATAAGAGCCATATTCTGTATCACAGGAATGCATGGCTAGGCATAGACACGTCTGTGATGCACATGAAACTATAGTTCAGGCAAGACACAACAGGATATCAGCAGGTTAAATACAGTTCCCGAATGCAGGACTAGTTTCCTCTGAGGCCTTTAGCTTTCTTTCACAACTCATGGTTCACTCATGGAGGTCTTTCCAACCCTCAGTATCAGTGGGAGGATGTTCTCAGGACCCTTACAACACAAACCTATGATGATTAACATGTGAAGTTAGGAAAATTAATTGTCATTTCTCTTCCTTGTGGGACTATATATCTCATTTTAGTCTGCAGTCAGTTTTGCATCTGGAACCTGTTGTCTAATTGTCTAAATCAAAGAGAGATGGCCATTTTTTAATTTTATTATTATTATTATTTTCCTACAGAATATCAGATCTCCTTTCTGAGCCTGTCAGCTGAGAAATGTTACATCAGAATCTGGTGCTTCTAATATTTTCATTGTTACCCAGTCATTTACTCATCATGTCACCAGGTAAATATGATTTTAATAAATAAGCTCCCTATCATGAACACCACACCTTACACTTTCTTAGGGGAAGAAGTAGGGATGATTTGTTGTACACTTTCTCCATGCTTTTTGAAGAAGGCTAGCTAGCACCTAGGACAATAGGACCACTAGGAGGATGAGCACAATACTCTAGAACATGGTAGACAATAGCTAATTATTTTTAGACAATAACATTTTTAACTGAAAGAGAAATTTTAATTGAAAGAGAATTTTCTGAACTAATTAGATAATTTAGTCTATGAGTGTTATTGTAGCTGAACTGATAACTGTTTGTTGTATTTTGATTAGACTGTTAAAACATTAATTATGCTACTAATAAATTCTTGGCTCTGCATACAAGGTGTGTTCCCCTTTGCTCATAACAAGGTTTTGAGAGTAACAGCAACCATCTGTGGTATGTTGACCATATGGCAAATATGGCAAATAACCTCCTTGTAATACTGCTGGCAATCCTCCTGACAACATGTCTTTGAGACAAATCAAGGTCCCTACAGGAGGAAGCCAGAGCCCTAATCTCTTGAAGCTTCTATGCGCTGGAAGATACCTAAGACAGAAAAATGAAAAACAAGATGGTGTTTGCAGCTTTCCAGATTTCTTACATTGTACTGAAATCAAGAAATGTATATTGTGGCAAATATCATGAAAGTATCCAATTTGCTGTTATGAAGGACTGCACTAAGTGGGGAAATGTAGGTTTGTCATTAAAAAAGAATTTCAGACAGGAGAAACAAAGTTATCCATATGACCTGTTGGATGTAGGTCTGGGCACGTACATACGGTCTACTTTTCTGCAAAGAGAACAGCTTAATTCCTATGAGAACAGAGCCCAGGAGCATATTCACATCCTTGCAGGTATGCCCAGAAGACTAGAGCACTGAAACAAAATGGTAAAATAATTTCATAATACAGATGCACGTGCTGGAGTCTTGCATAAAATTCTGCCTGTTATCTCATGTTCAATCTAATGCTAAATCTCATAGTGAGAACTTTTATTCAAATGAGTTGATTTAAAGAAAATGCTACCAGAGTTTTTTTTTTTTAGTTTTCTTTTTTGTTTGTTTGTTTGTTTGTTTGTTTTTCTTTTTTAAATCCAGGATGGATATATATGTATATATATATATTTATTTTTTTTGAAGGAGCTTTTTTTAAGCTCCTTCAAAAGGAAGGAAAGAGAGAAGGAAAGAGAGAAGCTGATGCTTTATGCTTCTTTTTGGTTAATGGATAGGAAAGAACCAAAGCCCTGAAGTGCAGCTTTCCTGATGGGAAAAAAAAAAAAAAAAAAAAAAAGTAATAAATCAGGATTTCACTTAGCTCTTCTTCTGCTCTCTGTAGGTTCATTTAAGAAGGCACCTCTATTTCACCTCTCAACAGCACATAGTCTGACAACTAATAACTTGTAGGATGCTTGAACATCTGTGAGTCCTTACCTCACAGATGTTCTTTTAGCTACATGAAAGAAATCCCTTGTCACCTCTCTCCATGCAATTCCAATTCTCAACTAATTATGAGTTTGTGTATAGTGATGATCACTCCCATGTGTCACTGAAGGAATTATGAATAGAAAGTTTATGCAAATGAAACTCAGTCTGTGTCAGGAGATGGAAGCAGAACATTTTCCACTGGGACACATACTTTTTGGGTTCTCAGTATATAATTTCTGTAGAAATATACACATATCCTTTGTGGTCATATAGGAAGGGGAGCAGAACTTAATATGGTATGGTCATTTTAAGGTTTTGGACTACTGTGGTTTTACAGTAGCAGAAGGAATCCTGTCCTGTGAGTTTAAGAGTGTTGAAAAGACGATTGTTTTTCTGACTTACGTCTCCCAAGACCCTAAGAATAACAGTCTTCTTCAAACATGATTTATTTTTATTTACACGGAAAACCAGGTTTTGGACTAATATTACTTCAAGAATTGTCTAGTTCCAACAAGAGACAAAGATTCCTTCTTCCCACCCACCTGAATGTCATTGTAAGTTGTTTACACTCTTAATAAATACTTAAATGAGAACATTTCAGTTCATTCCTTTAGTTATAACATGAGAAAATAATAAGATGAAAATAACACAGAAAGTTTAATCACACAGCAAGAGGAAAATGCTAGTTTGTTGTTTTTTGTTTGTTTGTTGTTGTTTTTTTCCCCTCCAGAAAACATGTGATGTCACTGTAACTTAACTCATAATAAAAATATGACAGCTTAATTTGCGAGACTACTCTCTTCATTTCCTATAGCTTGAAGTTATTCAGCTTGGGAATCTAATGACACATCCTGTTCAGATGTTCACAGATAAAATTGAGTGGCTGGACAGTGAAGCAACAAACTTATCACCAAATGTAATGACAAACCAGCAAAGGCAACTCATATTCAGTTAGAAATGCAACTAGATGAAAGAATCTTGTATTTAACTTTAGTGTTAATATTAAACAAGGCCATACAGATATATAAACCTGAAAAAAAAACAGTAAGGGAGGCAATAATGGGAGCCCAGCATAGTCAGAAACGCTAACTGATAACAGTAGGTAGAACACAGCAATATTTATGTCAGGAAGATTATCTGATTGAGGACCTTGACAGACTAAGGAAGAAGGAGCACCATCAGCAACATATACTGAGACACCAGCCTGACAAACAAACAATATGGACGCAAAGACAAGAAGCAAAACCTGATCAGTGGCATTACTTGACTGGCTATCACCAAACCGCTGACAAACTATGTCTTTAAAATTAGCAAGGATGCAAACCTGAGGGCCCAGGACATTGGAAAGAGTCATAGGGGTATGATGGAGGAACTTGCAGGGGAAGAAACATGGGAGGAACAAATGGGGAAATACACAGAAAGAGGTATAAAATAGGCCAGTCTGGGTCCACAGGGTCCATCCATCAAGAGCAAACTGCTCCAGCATGCGTCCCCCGCAGGCATCAGCTCTTCCCAGACCCCCTGCTCCTGCATGGGCTCTTCTCCACGGGCTGCAGCTCTGGCCCAAGGCCTGCTCCTGCGGTGGCTCTCCATGGGCCGCAGCCTCCTTCAGGCTACATCCACCTGCTCCACTGGGGGCTCCTCCACGGGCTGTAGCATGGAGATCTGCTCCATGTGGGACCCTTGGGCTGCAGTGGGACAGCCTGCTCCACCAGGGGCCTCTCCACAGACCGCGGGGGAATTGATGCATGCCTGGAGTACATCCTGCACTCCTTCTGCACTGGCTTTGGTGTCTGCAGGGCTGGTTATCCTCTCTCCTACCTGTTATTGTGCAGCATTTTTATTTTCATTTTATTTTTATTTTACTTTTATTTTTTCCTAAATCTGCTCTCACAGAGGTGCAAACATTGCTTATTGTTCTTCTCAGTTCCAGCTGGAACTGGCTCTTATTTAACATGGGGCAGCTTCTGAATTCTTCTCACCAAGGCCATCCTTGCAGCCAGCTACTTGCTACCAAAACTTTGGCATATAAACCCAGTACAGGTCATCTGGCTGAACCCTGTGCCTAATCAGTGCAGTCTGTTCTATCTTTCTATTCAATCTTTTCTTAACTATCTCTTAGAGTAATCTCATGCTTAGTTTCATGTGCTTCAAGGACTTAAGAACCATTACTGGGCACAAGTACTGCAAGAACTAAAAGCCAGTTACTGGAGGGCTGGTGTGCATGGACTGAGTTCCAGCTGCTGGAGTCAGATCAGGGTGTGGGCACCCCTGGCCGGTGGTGCCAGCTCCTGGAGCCAGTGGGGGTCTCAGTTAAGGTGGCCCAGGGACCAGGCAAAGGTGGGCAGAGGAGCTGTGATGATGCTCAGTGCATCTGTGAATGTGTGTGGGATGATGGTCTAGATGTTGTGTGGGCCCCTGCGTCAGAGACCTGCTGTGCAAGTGTTGTGGTTCTGCTCGAGTGGGCAGCCGAGCTCCACCACAGCCGCTCTCTCACTCCCTCTCCTCAAAGAGGAATGGGGAGAAAATATGTGAAAAGGGCTCAAAGGTTGAGATAAGGATGAGAAAAATCACTCAGTAATTATTGTAACGGGCAAAACAGACTCAGCATAAGAAGATAGTAAGATTTATTGCTCATTACTAACAAGCTAGAGAAGTGAGAAACAAAGGAAAGAAACCAAAAGCACCTTCCACCCCATCCACCCTCTTCCACTTCCTCCCCCCGAGTGGTGCAGGGGAACGGGGGAATGGGGATTATGGTCAGTCTACAGCGCTTCTCTGCCGCTCCTTCTCGATCACTCTCGTCCCCTGTGCTGTGGGGTCCCACCCATGGGATGCAGTCCTTGATGAACTGATCTGGTGTGGGCTTCCCACAGGCAGCAGCTCTTCCAGAACTGCTCCAGATATGGGTCCGTACCACGGGGTCCATTCCTCAGGAGAAAACTGCTCCAACCTGGCTCCCCTTGTAGTGGGTTTACGTGGCAAGGTTTTGGTAGCAGGGAGCCATAGGGGTGGTTTCTGTGAGAAAGATCTAGAAGCTGCCCCATGTTTGGGAAGGGCCCCATTGTTTTCCAGATCCGAGCCAATAAGCGATGTTGTTTTGCGCCTCTGTGAGAGCATATTTAAGACAGGGAAAAAACGCTGCGCCACACAGCAGCCGGGAGAGTCAGTGGAGCGAGAGAACAGCCTTGCACCAAGGTCAGTGTAGAAGGAGGGGGAGAGGTGCTCCAGGCGCCGGAGCAGAAGTCCCCTGCGGCCTGTGGTGAGGACCATGGTGAAGCAGGATGTCCCCCTGCAGCCCATGGAGTACCACGGTGGAGCAGGGTTCCACGCTGCAGCCCGTGGAGGAGACCACGGTGGAGCAGGTGGCCCTGCACCGATGGAGGCTGCCGCCTGTGGAAGACCCCTGCCGGAGCAGATTCCGGGCCGGACCTGTAGCCCGTGGAGAGGAGCCCACGCAGGAGCAGGTGACCCGGCAGGAGCTGCTGCCCGTAGGGGAGCCAGGTTGGAGCAGTTTTCTCCTGAGGGATGGACCCCGTGGTACGGACCCATATCTGGGGCAGTTCTGGAAGAGCTGCTTCCTGTGGGAAGCCCACGCCGGATCAGTTCATCAAGGACTGCATCCCGTGGGTGGGACCCCACAGCACAGGGGACGAGAGTGACCGAGAAGGAGCGGCAGAGAAGAAGTGCTGTAGACTGACCATAACCCCCATTCCCCGTTCCCCTGCGCCGCTCGGGGGGAGGAGGTGGAAGAGGGTGGATGGGGGGGGAAGGTGCTTTTGGTTTTCTGTTCTTTGTTTTCTCACTTCTCTCGCTTGTTAGTTGTAGGCAATAAATCTTACTATCTCCTTATGCCGAGTCTGTTTTGCCCGTTACAATAATTATTGCGTGATTTTCTCGTCCCTATCTCAATCCTTGAGCCCTTTTCACATATTTTCTCCCCATTCCTCTTTGAGGAGGGGGAGTGAGAGAGCGGCTGTGGTGGAGCTCGGCTGCCCACTCGAGCGGAACCACGACAGTCTTTTTTGGCGCCCAACGTGGGGCTCGAGGAATTAAGGGGCAAGGTTTTGGTAGCAGGGAGCCATAGGGGTGGTTTCTGTGAGAAAGATCTAGAAGCTGCCCCATGTTTGGGAAGGGCCCCATTGTTTTCCAGATCCGAGCCAATAAGCGATGTTGTTTTGCGCCTCTGTGAGAGCATATTTAAGACAGGGAAAAAACGCTGCGCCACACAGCAGCCGGGAGAGTCAGTGGAGCGAGAGAACAGCCTTGCACCAAGGTCAGTGTAGAAGGAGGGGGAGAGGTGCTCCAGGCGCCGGAGCAGAAGTCCCCTGCGGCCTGTGGTGAGGACCATGGTGAAGCAGGATGTCCCCCTGCAGCCCATGGAGTACCACGGTGGAGCAGGGTTCCACGCTGCAGCCCGTGGAGGAGACCACGGTGGAGCAGGTGGCCCTGCACCGATGGAGGCTGCCG
Source organism: Netta rufina (assembly GCF_964035555.1). Taxonomy (NCBI): domain Eukaryota; kingdom Metazoa; phylum Chordata; class Aves; order Anseriformes; family Anatidae; genus Netta; species Netta rufina. The sequence continues at coordinate 188,513,448 of NC_140123.1, read as the reverse complement.
CCTGTGGAAGACCCCTGCCGGAGCAGATTCCGGGCCGGACCTGTAGCCCGTGGAGAGGAGCCCACGCAGGAGCAGGTGACCCGGCAGGAGCTGCTGCCCGTAGGGGAGCCAGGTTGGAGCAGTTTTCTCCTGAGGGATGGACCCCGTGGTACGGACCCATATCTGGGGCAGTTCTGGAAGAGCTGCTTCCTGTGGGAAGCCCACGCCGGATCAGTTCATCAAGGACTGCATCCCGTGGGTGGGACCCCACAGCACAGGGGACGAGAGTGACCGAGAAGGAGCGGCAGAGAAGAAGTGCTGTAGACTGACCATAACCCCCATTCCCCGTTCCCCTGCGCCGCTCGGGGGGAGGAGGTGGAAGAGGGTGGATGGGGGGGGAAGGTGCTTTTGGTTTTCTGTTCTTTGTTTTCTCACTTCTCTCGCTTGTTAGTTGTAGGCAATAAATCTTACTATCTCCTTATGCCGAGTCTGTTTTGCCCGTTACAATAATTATTGCGTGATTTTCTCGTCCCTATCTCAATCCTTGAGCCCTTTTCACATATTTTCTCCCCATTCCTCTTTGAGGAGGGGGAGTGAGAGAGCGGCTGTGGTGGAGCTCGGCTGCCCACTCGAGCGGAACCACGACAGTCTTTTTTGGCGCCCAACGTGGGGCTCGAGGAATTAAGGGGCAAGGTTTTGGTAGCAGGGAGCCATAGGGGTGGTTTCTGTGAGAAAGATCTAGAAGCTGCCCCATGTTTGGGAAGGGCCCCATTGTTTTCCAGATCCGAGCCAATAAGCGATGTTGTTTTGCGCCTCTGTGAGAGCATATTTAAGACAGGGAAAAAACGCTGCGCCACACAGCAGCCGGGAGAGTCAGTGGAGCGAGAGAACAGCCTTGCACCAAGGTCAGTGTAGAAGGAGGGGGAGAGGTGCTCCAGGCGCCGGAGCAGAAGTCCCCTGCGGCCTGTGGTGAGGACCATGGTGAAGCAGGATGTCCCCCTGCAGCCCATGGAGTACCACGGTGGAGCAGGGTTCCACGCTGCAGCCCGTGGAGGAGACCACGGTGGAGCAGGTGGCCCTGCACCGGTGGAGGCTGCCGCCTGTGGAAGACCCCTGCCGGAGCAGATTCCGGGCCGGACCTGTAGCCCGTGGAGAGGAGCCCACGCAGGAGCAGGTGACCCGGCAGGAGCTGCTGCCCGTAGGGGAGCCAGGTTGGAGCAGTTTTCTCCTGAGGGATGGACCCCGTGGTACGGACCCATATCTGGGGCAGTTCTGGAAGAGCTGCTTCCTGTGGGAAGCCCACGCCGGATCAGTTCATCAAGGACTGCATCCCGTGGGTGGGACCCCACAGCACAGGGGACGAGAGTGACCGAGAAGGAGCGGCAGAGAAGAAGTGCTGTAGACTGACCATAACCCCCATTCCCCGTTCCCCTGCGCCGCTCGGGGGGAGGAGGTGGAAGAGGCTGGATGGGGGGGGGAAGGTGCTTTTGGTTTTCTGTTCTTTGTTTTCTCACTTCTCTCGCTTGTTAGTTGTAGGCAATAAATCTTACTATCTCCTTATGCCGAGTCTGTTTTGCCCGTTACAATAATTATTGCGTGATTTTCTCGTCCCTATCTCAATCCTTGAGCCCTTTTCACATATTTTCTCCCCATTCCTCTTTGAGGAGGGGGAGTGAGAGAGCGGCTGTGGTGGAGCTCGGCTGCCCACTCGAGCGGAACCACGACAGTCTTTTTTGGCGCCCAACGTGGGGCTCAAGGAATTTGAGATAAGGATGATAGTTAGTAGAAGTAACGGGCAAAAATATGTGCAGGATGATTGTTAGGAATGTACAAGTTGTGAAGAGTTTAAGAAAGCAGTAACTGTGATATGTTAGTGTGGTGAAGGGACGAGGGGTGGTGTGTGTGTAAAATGTCCACCTTGTCGGTGCTGTGATGATGTTATGTTTACTTTGGTGTGGTGAATTCTTTTTCGTTTTGATTTGAGTGAATTTTGTGAAGGTTGTTCTGATAATTGTAAAGTAAGAGTATGTTGTGAGTAGTCTTAAATATGCTTTTAACAGAGGCGAGGGGTGGAATGTAGTGGGTTTACGTGGCAAGGTTTTGGTAGCAGGGAGCCATAGGGGTGGTTTCTGTGAGAAAGATCTAGAAGCTGCCCCATGTTTGGGAAGGGCCCCATTGTTTTCCAGATCCGAGCCAATAAGCGATGTTGTTTTGCGCCTCTGTGAGAGCATATTTAAGACAGGGAAAAAACGCTGCGCCACACAGCAGCCGGGAGAGTCAGTGGAGCGAGAGAACAGCCTTGCACCAAGGTCAGTGTAGAAGGAGGGGGAGAGGTGCTCCGGGCGCCGGAGCAGAAGTCCCCTGCGGCCTGTGGTGAGGACCATGGTGAAGCAGGATGTCCCCCTGCAGCCCATGGAGTACCACGGTGGAGCAGGGTTCCACGCTGCAGCCCGTGGAGGAGACCACGGTGGAGCAGGTGGCCCTGCACCGATGGAGGCTGCCGCCTGTGGAAGACCCCTGCCGGAGCAGATTCCGGGCCGGACCTGTAGCCCGTGGAGAGGAGCCCACGCAGGAGCAGGTGACCCGGCAGGAGCTGCTGCCCGTAGGGGAGCCAGGTTGGAGCAGTTTTCTCCTGAGGGATGGACCCCGTGGTACGGACCCATATCTGGGGCAGTTCTGGAAGAGCTGCTTCCTGTGGGAAGCCCACGCCGGATCAGTTCATCAAGGACTGCATCCCGTGGGTGGGACCCCACAGCACAGGGGACGAGAGTGACCGAGAAGGAGCAGCAGAGAAGAAGTGCTGTAGACTGACCATAACCCCCATTCCCCGTTCCCCTGCGCCGCTCGGGGGGAGGAGGTGGAAGAGGGTGGATGGGGGGGGAAGGTGCTTTTGGTTTTCTGTTCTTTGTTTTCTCACTTCTCTCGCTTGTTAGTTGTAGGCAATAAATCTTACTATCTCCTTATGCCGAGTCTGTTTTGCCCGTTACAATAATTATTGCGTGATTTTCTCGTCCCTATCTCAATCCTTGAGCCCTTTTCACATATTTTCTCCCCATTCCTCTTTGAGGAGGGGGAGTGAGAGAGCGGCTGTGGTGGAGCTCGGCTGCCCACTCGAGCGGAACCACGACACCCTTACGGGCAGCAGCTCCTGCCAGGTCACCTGCTCCTGCGTGGTCTCCTCTCCACAGGCTACAGGTCTGGAATCTGCTCTGGCAGGGGTCTTCCACAGGCGGCAGCCTCCATCGGTGCAGGGCCACCTGCTCCACCGTGGTACTGCATGGGCTGCAGGAGGACATCCTGCTTCACCATGGTCCTCACCACAGGCCGCAGGGGACTTCTGCTCCGGCACCTGGAGCACCTCTCCCCCTCCTTCTACACTGACCTTGGCACCTGCAAGGCTGTTTCTCACTCCCTTGACTCTCCCAGCTGCTGTGTGGCGCAGCGTTTTTTTTCCCTGTCTTAAATATGCTCTCACAGAGGTGCAAAACAACATCGCTTATTGGCTCAGCTCTGGAAAACAATGGGGCGCTTACTAAACATGGGACAGCTTCTAGATCCTTCTCACAGAAACCACCCCTATGGCCCCCTGCTACCAAAACCTTGCCATGTAAACCCACTACAGCAAGAGAAGACTCTGCCAGTGCAAGAGAAGGAGGGAATGTGGCTGTGGGTGGTTGTGTTCTATGTGAGTCCTGTGCTGTTGAAGGCAGCACCTTGCCTGTGGCAGTCTGCGTGACCCACACCATAAGTGTCTTGTCTGTGGCTCTGAGATACTTGCTCAGCTTTGATACTGGCTGAACCTGCAGAGACAAAAGTAGCAGCCTTATCCCCCAGCCTGGGCAAAGACCCTTGGTTTCCAGGCACTGGTCTGGGCCCCAGCAGCCCAGCAGGAGCATTTCCAGGCCAGAGCAGTTAGAGAAGGTGGTCTTGCTTCTAAAATTCTTTAACATAAACTATTAGAGCTACTATAAATCGATCTTCTAATATTTTCTGTTTTTAAGAACTCGTTCATCTGAATAGGAAAAAAAAATACCTCAGACATTTGTTAGCAAACTCTTTCATCCTGTCTTCTGTCGCCTCTATAGGGATTTAAGCCACCATAGTGCTTTGATACTCTGTATGAGACCTGCATATATCATTTACTTCACCAATTTATTTGCATGGATTTTTCAATGACCATAAACTTCAAAAGACATTTAGGAAAAGACAAAGTGGTCCCAGTTCTACTACCCATACATAAAGTGGCACTATGAATCAAGATTAGCTGGAGGACTGTTCTCAGGAATGCTATTATTTTGTCTGTACATTTTGTGTGGGAGCTAAGGATAAGTTATTTTGACAATTTATTTAATAAATGTGTATCTCTGTTTATTTATTTATTTATTTAATGTAATAAACATAACTTACAGATAACCATTTAAAAAAATACTCATGCAAACTAATTTTGACTAATTCATGGATTAACTCAATGGCTGCCTAAAGTTTTCTTTATTCATCTTCTACTCCTGCTGTTGCCCAATTCATTACTTAGATCATTTGATGCTTATTTAGTGCTCTTAAAATCTGAAAATATGCTCTTCACAAGCACTTTGTTATTATCACCATAGTGCACAAGAGAAAAAATAAGAAAGAAAACTAAATTATCATCTTTTTTCAAGTCATCCATGAAAATAATTCCATTGTAAAACCACCTCATATACTTTCTTGTACTTATAAAAGTCCGTTTTCCAGAATCTTTATTAAAGATTATAACTGCAGCATAAAAATATTTTGAAATAAAGAAACTGGAAGCATTATGAATCCTCACAAAACAAAGCAATATGTTTCCTGCCACTTCTTTGTGTACATGCTTCCTAGCAAAAGTTAGACAGCATAATTTTTATTGTGAGAACTGCCCCATGAACATTTGTTTATTGCAGAAGCTTAGCCATGCACATAAGTTCCACCTATTTGTTTTAAGAATGTTTGTTATATCCAGCAGAGGATATTTTTTTTTATATGGACTTGTCTTTGTGAAGGATTTGTCTTGATCTTAATACTACATGCCACATTTTTCACCCACATTTTGGTATGTTAGCATCTCAATAGAAATCCAGAAGTGCAGGTGTTGTTTTTTGTTTGTTTCTTTGTTGCTTTTCTTTTTAAATAAGCTTATTATTTCAGACATTATATGGTTACAAATAATTAATTTAATACAGGCCACATGTGAAAAATACTTCTTACACATTTTGGAAAGGTATACTTTATTCTTCTCTGCATCTATGACAAATTCACTGTTAGTGGAGTGTGTATTATTCTTCCTTTTTATCAGACAATTACATAACTCTTCAACAGTGTCCTTCTTAGGTTTTGCTGTTGTCTCAATAAAATGCAGGAATGTTCTCTACAATATTGATTTTCTAGTGGAGGATCAGTACAGAACAACAAAGAGTGAAATGGAGAAGCAATGACAGCCACAAAAATGGAACAGATAAGTTGTAAGGATAATGAAGCTGAAACTACTTTCAAAACAGCAAATCTAGTCCTAGGTAGAAGCTGGATCAAAAAGATTTCTACACTCTGTCCTATGATTCTTCCTTGAAAATACCTCACAGAAAGGGAAGCTGTAAAAAAAATAATAGTTTAAAAAAGTAATAAAAACGGGAGAGAGAAGGCTTAAGAAATATTTTTGACAGTAGGAAACCGGTAAATATATAATTTCCTTAATACCGTGAGAAGCTCTTCACTCACTGTCTGGTGATAAGAGTATGGCAAAAATTATTTACAGCTCAACATACTCATTAGTGCATTTGATTAATAGCATCTTCTATTAAATCATACCGTGATAATCAGCCTTTTTTCTATGATCACAGATAGACTAGATGGTGTTGCAAACTGTTTTCATTAGTCTTTTTCTTTTCCTTAATATTTACTCAGTTCAAAACCTACTGTAATAAAAAGAAAACAGATATTATTATGCTGGTGCATTACTTGATTTTTGGAGCTCTTTCTTCCCAGTAATAAAATGGGTGTACCTATTCTGTTTGAGCTTAAATTCACTTTTAATGCCATGTACAAATTAAAAGCTACATTGATGTTCCTCTATGTATACAGTCTGTATTGATGTATTCCTTATCTTGACATTTTTCCAGAATTATTTATTTGACTAGAAATAACTCACAAGACACCTACTAGTTTATCCTAGATATATTCAAATGTAGCGTTTTTGTTTGTTTGTTTGTTTGGTTGGTTGGTTGGTTGGTTGGTTGAAATATTAATATAAAAAGGTAGTGTTATATTTTTCATATTTAATATTATTTACCTTTGGTGTTATGTCATTTGTTATGAGACATTAAGCATGAAAAAAGTTAGGATTCTGCTCTTAGAAATGTCATTTTTTGTAATTTTTTCGTAGCACCATGCATCCGATGGATCGTTACATCTATCATTTGCGGGTTCTAATGTATACAAAATCAACAAAAAGGCAGGTGCAGCAGGGGAATCAAGTCTCTAGGACTTACTGTACTGGAAATCTACCTTACTCCATACTTGGTGACTTTCTAAACAGTACTGAAGCAGAAGAAAGTTTTGGAAGAAACCCTGTTGGAAAAGGGCAAAACCCTCAGTCTCTGGTTGTCTTACATCTTTCCATTTGATGACTTAGGCGTCATTCCACTGTCCCTCAGGAGGGACGTAGCACTCCCTCTCTATGGAAGATTCAGAACTTTACCTCCTGTGGCAGTGCAATTTAAACTCTCTTTGCTTAGTCTTTTTACTGATTTCTGCAAGGTAACAAGTGTTTCTTCCATTTAGGTGAAGTCTTCCAACAGAAATTATTCACAGATTTACAGTACTCATAAGGTGCTGTATAGTTAGTGATGGTTCTCATGAAAAATGCATTAAAATATAAACATTATAAACTTGTAGTCTGGATGGATATTTCTCTCTATATGGACTATCTCTATATGGACTTAGAAGTAGTATTTCAGCTTATACTTCAACTGAGTGAGCCTTGCACTGACTGTTTTTTCCTTATACCAGCTGTATTAAAGCTATTATACCCTATTGTCTCTCTATTGATCTCATACCATAAGACTTAGCTTAAAGTGAGGATGAGAATCTTCATTTATTTTGAAAATTGTTGTAATTTTACTCTATTGCTTTGACAGCTTCAGAAAAGATATTGTCTATGTTTTCTGATAAACCTTTTGCATATTTTGAATTTCCTGGTAGTAATTCTGGTGTTTCAGCAGAATTTATCTTTAAGTGCCAAACCACCTTGAAGAGTTAAAGAAAATATTTTTTTTTGTACTGAGTCTGGCTGGAATGGAGTTAAGTTTCTTCATTGAAGCACACGTAGTGCTGTGCTTTGAGTTTGTGGTTAAAACAATGTTAATTACACACCAATGCTTTTGCTGTTGATGGATAGTGCTTTCACAGGATCAAGGCTTTTTCTCTCTAGTTCTTTTTCTCCCTTAGCCCTGCCTAACATCCCCAGCAATTAGATTGGGGCAGGCAAGATGCTGGGAGGGTCATAGCCTGGACAGCTGAGCCAAACCGACCAAAGGGATATTCCATATTATATGCATGTTGTGCTCATCAATAAATTCTCATGGAAAGAAGGAGCTAGGTGGGATGCAGCAGATAAGCAGATTTCTGCTTATGGTGTTTGACTTTCCAAGCAGCCATTATGTTTGAAGACTTGCTTTCTAGTAAGTAAGAAAGAGTATTATTATTATTATTTTAATGTTTCTTTGACCCTAGAGTTGTGTGTTCTCTAGCCAAGATAGAGTTTTAGATATTTTTTTTAAAAATTGCCTATACATCTAATAGAATTTAAATTAGAGCAAAACAAAACAACAGCAACAACAAAAAAAGTCTCTTAACCTCACAAAGACTAGCCTAGAGTGGGTGAAGTATCTCTGGAATAAGTGACTTATTCCAGAGATTTTCCTAATATCTTTTGGAGTTGAATGTTTCACCAATAGTGCAGGATTTAAATGCTGACATTTTAACATTATAATCTAACAGTGGTGAGATATGCAACGGTTCTTTTTTTTTCAGAACACTCTTTAGTAATAAAGAAGCAGACTCTATCAAATTCAGTTAAAGTAAATTAGGTGATAGGATTATTTGAGTTTTGCCAATATCTGTGAAACTTGAAAGGCAGAAGGTTGGTTGGAACCATGACCAAACACCATATTTGTGGCCTGCAATTCCAGAAATCTCTGTTGTAGTAGGAACAAGAACTTATGTTCTGTAAGTATATTAATCTTCTGTATATATGCATCATCTGCAATATCATTACTCCTACAGCAGAATTGGAAAAAAAAGTTGGAGAATAGATCTGAGTAAATAGCAGAAAAACAATATTTTGTTATGAATAACTCCTATGCTGTATGTTAATATGGTTATTTTTATTTTAATGGAATATTGTTTCAATATATATATCATGATATATCAATGATAAACTCAAGGGCATTTATCAATAAGATATTCTATATATGAAGTTTAATCTTGTTGTCATAGTTTATTGGGAACAAAGCATGTTCAGAATATAAAATAATAAATATGTAGAGTCTTAATATTTCTAGAACATTGATGTAAGATTCTTTAGATTATGAGTTTTTGCCTATTATTTTGGAAAATCTGTAAAAAACACCAACAGGTAATTGTACAGATGTGCATCAGATGACAGTTTGTGAGAACTTGCAGGGATAAAACAAAAATAATGGTTATGATGATACATTACTTTTGCCAACAAAATACATACTACAAATAATTTAGACCTTCCTCCTCCTCTGTCCCTGCAGCTGCTAGATTCTTGCCTGCAACTAAAGCTTATTAAATTTTTAGGGTCCCTAGACTACTGAGCATTGTAACTTGTCTATATTTAATGCTTTAAGCATGTCATAACTTCATAATCTAATGTACCCATTGTAACATTTTTCTGTCTTCTAACAATTTGCAAATTTCACCTAATCAAAGTTAATTTTAAACAATAATGTAAAATAAGCAGTTTGATGTACTGTTTGAACTAAATGTGTTTTAGGACTGTATGCATGGATTATTGTGAAAGGCAATAAAATGAACCAAAAAGGATATAGCAGAAAGACCGTATTACCAAAAGGATATAGCAGAAAGACCGTATTAAAGAATTTACTTCACCTTTTATGCATTTACTTCATCTTTTATGGGGTTATGCATAGTGTTCTATATGTAAATGCTTCATGCTGCCTTATGTGACCAAGAAAGTGTTTTAACTCTGTCAATAAAATTGTATTATGCTATGAAGTTGCTAATTCAAAGGTTACCAGTCATATATATATATATTAATTATTGAAAATACTCAGATTATCTTAATGTTATGCCTTCAGTTTCGTCTGCCCTTCTCTAATGATACATTTTATACATAAAAACCAGAAAAGTCTTGAGAAGCATAAAAAACCTATGCTATCAAATGTGATCTTTTTGATTGAACAGTGTTTCAAATCTCTACACTGGTAGCATTTACACCAGTTTTAACGCACTTTCTGTAATTTAGCTTCTAGAAAAATCTTGCATGGATGTAAAAGGTTAACAGCTAATCCATGCACAGATTACTGTTTGTTTTCAAACAAATATTCATGTGCAGCTTTATTTATTTATTTATTTTAGTTAAAACTGCTTCTTGAGATTATATATATATATTAAAAGTTTATTATTTTTTAATGGTACTAGACATTGTAACTAAGAACACTTTGGTGTTCTTAGAAAAGTAAATGTCAAGATCAAACTCTATCAAGAGAAGGAAAGGAATTAATTTATCTGGAGAGAAGATTCTGTAACTGTAGTTGTAGATGCACATAACTAACAGATCCCTGTTTCAGACATCAATAAGCAAATCAACCAACTAGTGAGAAGATCACAGACGAAGGAAGAAATTGCATGATTTAGAATGTCAACAAGAAGCTTTTTTGGACCAGTGATTTTTTTTTTTTGACAGAAGGAAACAGCTTTTAGTATAAAGGGAGCTCTTGTGGTGATTGGTTCTTTCCCCTGACTTCTGATAGAGATTACTGAAAAAATCATGTTTGGTGAAAGTAATGAGTCTAACTTTTCATATGAGAAACATTATGTGTATGTTACAGGTAAATTGATAGTGTTATATAACTTTGAGTGCTGTGCAGTTTTGGTGCAATATGAAAAGGCCAGTCACAAACATGTTGTGACATGTGTTGTTTCTTGTTACTGTTATTGTTTTCTATGTTTGGTTGGTGTTGTTATTGTTTCATATTGTTTTTAATTAAATGCAGAGTCTTACAATGCTGCTTCATAATGCAAAGATGTCATAAGCTATCAAATAATGCACACATAAACTTTTAAACAAGATCACAGAATCACAGAATAGCCAAGGTTGGAAAGGACCTCTGAAGATCATCTAGTCTAAGCCCCTGATCACCTAGAGCATGCTGCGCAGGATTGGCATCCAGGTGGGTTATGAATATCTCCAGAGAAGGAGACTCCACAGCCTCTCTGGGCAACCTGTTCCAGTGATCTGTCACTCTCACAGTAAAGAAGTGCCCTCTAATATTCAGGCAGAACTTCCTGTGCTTCAGTTTGCACCCATTGCCTCTTGTCCTCTTTCTGGGAACAACTGAAAAAGAGACCAGCTCAATCCTCTTGACACCCTCCCCTCATGTATTTATACACATAGCTGAGGTGAAATACTAGTTGCATCTATGAGTAAGTGAACTTCTAATATGCTCTCCAAATGTCAAACAAAATCCTGAATGGAACACAAAATATTTTCTGGTTTAAGTAAGAGGTTACAGGTTACTCTTACTTAAGGTAACTCTTACTTAAGGTTACAGTAAAGGTTACTCTTGCACTTCATTGCTAACTGACTGAATATTTCCAAAAGATAGTCATTAAATACTGATGGTGGCACAGTATTTGATTAAAAACATGCAGAACTGTAACTCTGATCCATCAATAATTTATTTTTTACAATATTCTGTGCTTTGTATAACAATCCAAAGAAGATCATTTATTGCCTTTCTTGGAATCGTATGAATGGGACTGTTAATATTATTCAGGGATTATCCATGTACTACTTGAGAGTTACAATACTCTTTGTTAGCATGTCAAAGTGATATCAAGCCCTGGCCATCATCTATAGCCATCCGCATTCCTAACAACTATTTCAAGGAGTCTGTATTTTGCTATGCCCTGCTAGTTTGGCCACATAGATGACCAACTCCATGTTATTCATCTGGTTGATATACTGCAAGGGATGCATTGACCTCCCATTCTTTCTCATGGTGTTTGGTTTTTTTTGTTTGTTTAATTTTGTGATGTGGGAAAAACATCAGTGTCTTCATGATTAATATTACAGTTATCAGCTATATATGGTAACAATGTGGAGAAAAAAATCAGTACTGGTTTCCATAATGGAAGAACTTAAAATAGTTTTAATCCTATTTTTAATCCTATTTCTTTTCAAAACAGCAGTGTGAGAATACACTGTATCCTACATGGGGCACGACTGAAGAAGAGTACAACTTCAATAAGTCTAAAGACTTAATTTCAGTTAAAAGAAAGAAAAAAAAAAAAGCGTAGGTTTCCAGTTGTGTGACAAGACACAATCATTCCTGCAACAAGATCTCCAGAAGTTTTATGTTTTTTTTTTACATTCACTTTATTCACTTTGAGAGCTGAGGGATGGGGGGGAGGAAGGGGGAATGGTACATAAACAGCAATGTAAGCCTGTGTTTGAACAAGGACTTTGACTCAGATAGTGAAAATTAGAGTTCTCTGTGCACTGATACTATATGGTCAAATTAGTTCAAGGTCTTTCCATATTAAATGTGATGAGGTTACATGAAAAATTATTCATAGTGGAAATGAAATACTGAAGCATGGAAAAATAATGCTGGATTAAATAAATAGGGATTTAATTACTCTTAATCCAAAATGGATAGAATATTAACCTTGTTGGAATCACCACATGTTTTAGCAGTAATGCAAAAGTCCTCAGAACTTTATCCTGAATTCTGTAAGGGCAACAAGTGGTTTCAAAAATGGTGTGGATTTTTCCCCAGAACCATGTAAACAGTAAAAAAGGCGGAAGTCAGAAAAAATCATTTAAACATTACTCTGAAGGAATTATTATTCCTTTCTAAACCTGTGCATATGCTGCTTTGACATATTGCATTTATAGACATAAAACATATTCATATGTTCATATATATTCATATATAAACACATTCACATACAGAAGCAAGAGATTTTCACATACATTCATATACACATACTGAAATAAGATATTTTGATTTGTATTATTTTAAAGTATAACTGAAGTAAACAATGAACTTAATAGCGTATGTTCCAAGGTGCTGTGATATCTTTTTCAGAGTTTGTTTGTTTGTTTGTTTTTCTTCTCTCTCTGGACATCCAATCACACTGGGCTATATTGCCACAAGATAAATGATAAGACACTTTAACTGGCTAGCCTAGATAATCTTCTGACAAATCCTAGTTATTCTACTAATTTGCTTCTTAGAGTAATATTTTTAAAATCATATGTGTTATCTTTTGTAGTTTTTTCTCTTATTATAATGTTGGACAACCTTTTCAGTAACTTTTTAATTTTTTCTGCAAATATAGTAATACATCATAAAAATGTTACTGAACACTACATTCCACCCCTCGCCTCTGTTAAAAGCATATTTAAGATTACTCACAATACACTCTTACTTTACAATTATCACAACAACCTTCACAAACTTCACTTACATCAAAAAGAAAAAGAATTCACCACACCAAAATAAACATAACATCATCACAGCACCAACAAGGTGGACATTTTACACACACACCACCCCTTGTCCCTTCATTACACTAATATCTCACAGTTACTGCTTTCTTAAATTCTTCACAACTAATACATTCCTAACAATCATCCTGCGCATATTTTGCCCATTACTTCTATCAATTATCATCCTTATCTCAAATTCCTCGAGCCCCACATTGGGGGCCAAAAAGGACTGTCGTGGTTCCGCTCGAGTGGGCAGCCGAGCTCCACCACAGCCGCTCTCTCACTCCCTCTCCTCAAAGAGGAATGGGGAGAAAATATGTGAAAAGGGCTCAAGGATTGAGATAAGGACGAGAAAATCACGCAATAATTATTGTAACGGGCAAAACAGACTCAGCATAAGAAGATAGTAAGATTTATTGTTTATTACTAACAAGCTAGAGAAGTGAGAAACAAAGGAAAGAAACCAAAAGCACCTTCCACCCCCATCCACCCTCTTCCACCTCCTCCCCCCGAGCGGCACAGGGGAACGGGAGAATGGGGGTTATGGTCAGTCTACAGCACTTCTTCTCTGCTGCTCCTTCTCGGTCACTCTCGTCCCCTGTGCTGTGGGGTCCCACCCATGGGATGCAGTCCTTGATGAACTGATCCGGTGTGGGCTTCCCACAGGCAGCAGCTCTTCCAGAACTGCTCCAGATATGGGTCCTTACCACGGGGTCCATCCCTCAGGAGAAAACTGCTCCAACCTGGCTCCCCTACGGGCAGCAGCTCCTGCCAGGTCACCTGCTCCTGCGTGGTCTCCTCTCCACAGGCTACAGGTCCGGCCTGGAATCTGCTCCAGCAGGGGTCTTCCACAGGCGGCAGCCTCCATCGGTGCAGGGCCACCTGCTCCACCGTGGTACTGCATGGGCTGCAGGGGGACATCCTGCTTCACCATGGTCCTCACCACAGGCCGCAGGGAACTTCTGCTCCGGCACCTGGAGCACCTCTCCCCCTCCTTCTACACTGACCTTGGCACCTGCAAGGCTGTTTCTCACTCCCTTGACTCTCCCAGCTGCTGTGTGGCGCAGCGTTTTTTTTCCCTGTCTTAAATATGCTCTCACAGAGGTGCAAAACAACATCGCTTATTGGCTCAGCTCTGGAAAACAATGGGGCGCTTACCAAACATGGGGCAGCTTCTAGATCCTTCTCACAGAAACCACCCCTATGGCCCCCTGCTACCAAAACTTTGCCATGTAAACCTACTACAACACTTTAACTGGCTAGCCTAGATATTCTTCTGACAAATCCTAGTTATTCTACTAACTTGCTTCTTAGAGTAATATTTTTAAAATCATATGTGTTATCTTTTGTAATTTTTCCTCTTATTATAATGTTGGACAACTTTTTCAGTATTTTTTCTGCAAATATACTAATACATCACAAAAATGTTACTGAAGAAAAATAGGTATTGGCAGGTGGAAGATTACTAAAATAACTGGATCAAATTAACCTGGTTTTGGTGTTCTTTCTTTAGCTAGTTCATTGCTAGTCTTTATTTCTTAGAAAAATGCAAACTTTTTGCATGTCTGCAGGACCGACTGTTAGTCAAAAGGCCTAAAACATCATTACTCAAGTGAACTATGATTGTTAAGAAAGCCTTGGCCAATTTACCATGTTTTGCCTTTGGCAATAAATATATCAATATATTTTACAGATCTCTGACTTCTCTCTACCTCTCTATCCAAAAGCTTTGAAGCTATTTTAATACATGGAGGACAGACGACTTTAATGACATTAGTTTTTCAGGGTGGAAAAAAGATTCATGATGCTTACATCAAAAAAGTAAAGCACTTGTTAGTTTCTTAAAAACCTGCTTTGCAAGGGAAAATGAAATTGTTAAATGCATTTAACCAGGACAATGTGATTTACTCAAACATTATTTATTTTAATTTGTCCTTCAATCCCATTTAGAGCATGTATTGCCTCTGGCTGCAATCAGAGCTGCTTAGAATCCCTTGAACCAGATTAAAGATCAAAATCCTTCTTAGTGCCAGCTTATTGCATAGCAAATACAAACTCAATGCAATCAGCAAGCTTAAAACAAGACTCAGATGTTAGTTAGTAAAGCCAGTGGAGATGAAGGAAAAAAAAAAAAAAAAAAAAGGTGACCCAGAAGAGAATATCAAAGGCTCTTTTCTATTTTCAATTCCAGCTAAAGCCATGAAGTCATTCTTCTGTATAAAGAAATATCCCCAAAAGATATAATTCTCTCAGTAAATGTAAACCTACTTCTAATTTATCATTCAAATTTCTGGATATTTTACCACTATTCATGTATCATATGAATATCTTCATATCTTCTGTATTTCACAGAATCACAGAATCACAGAATTTCTAGGTTGGAAGAGACCTCAAGATCATCGAGTCCAACCTCTACCTAACGCTAACAATCCCCACTAAACCATATCCCTAAGCTCTACGTCTAAACGTCTTTTAAAGACTTCCAGGGATGGTGACTCCACCACTTCCCTGGGCAGCCTGTTCCAGTGTCCAACAACCCTTTCAGTAAAGAAGTTCTTCCTAACATCTAACCTAAAACTCCCCTGGTGCAACTTTAGCCCATTCCCCCTCGTCCTGTCACCAGGCACGTGGGAGAACAGGCCAACCCCCACCTCACTACAGCCTCCTTTAAGATATCTGTAGAGAGCAATAAGGTCACCCCTGAGCCTCCTTTTCTCCAGGCTGAACAAGCCCAGCTCCCTCAGCCGCTCCTCGTAGGACTTGTTCTCCAGGCCCCTCACCAGTTTCGTCGCCCTTCTCTGGACCCGCTCAAGCACCTTGATGTCCTTCTTGTAGCGAGGGGCCTAAAACTGAACACAATACTCGAGGTGCGGCCTCATTGCACATGGATATCAAAGAGTTCTGTACCAATTTATATAACCAAAAGTAGGATTATGTAGGAAGCAAGGGACAGCTCATTCCTTCTTTATGGTTGTTATGTTTATTTATTTTTTGTAGTGGAACAGATGTTGATCACATACATTTCAAAATAAATACACAAAGCTCAGAATTACCATGGTTTTGGCATTGCTTAATGACCAGAAGTTTAATCATTTTGTCAGGACATTGTACTTTTTCTCTCTCTCTCTCTCTTTTTTTTTTTTTTTTTTTTTTTTTTTTTTTTAGAAGGCTTCAGGACTGCATTGCATAGCTTCTGCCACAGTTTTAAAATGTGTTATTTGCTTACTTTTTTATCATATTTTAAAATAAATATCTTTGTGGTTACAGATTTGTTACAAAAATTGATCACAAACTAAGTTTCATCCTAATGTATACTCATGATGCTCTCTTACTTGTGGGAAGCTGACAAAAAGAATTTGGCCTTTTTTTTACCCACTAATCCACAACCAGATTGTTCTTCAAAACTTCTATTAATCCTGTCTTTATTGCATTCTTAGGAAAGAGGATACAGGTTTTCGGTGAAAGATGTTACTAAGTGCACATCTTCCATGCCAGCACCATATTAGGGGTTTCTATCGTACACTAGATACACACTTGCCCATGTAACAAAAGTTTAACTATTAGATTAGGTGAATTCAGACAACTTTTATATTTTTTCAGGTGAAGGGACATGTGCCTGTCAAGTAAAAAGGAATGTGTTTGACTAATGGATGGACGCACATCCAATCACACAAGTGTACAGTTTTGGTAGCATGACTTATGTTCCTGCAGAATACCCACACCTGATGAGAGACCCTCTATTTTTAACAGCTGATAAAACTTCTGAAAACAAAAGTAATTACTTCATTTGTCTGTGAAGAGTATGCAGGTCTGTTTGTTCACTTGCTTTTGTTTTGAAATGAAATTAAGAAAAAATATCAGTTGAAAAACAAAGGAAAACTATCTTTTACAAACTAGCCTCCTCCCAAACTCCAAAGGAAAACAAATGCCTGCACCTGCATAGCACAGAATTAGTACCTTTGAATGCAATATTTTAAAGGATGTTGACAGTTGCCACTGTAACTAACTGAAAAATGTGTAACTAAGCTCCTTTTGCTTTTTAAACACTACAGCCTAAAGCTGTTGTGCACTGCCTAAAGCTGTGTGGATCTGGGTGCTAATAAAACAGACTCAGATGTGCAGACATAAAGCCAAATATTCTGTTTACTAGACCAGAGCAATATATTAAATATGTGCCATATATGTTGATTTTTAAAAATAATTTCAGTCCTTTTTATGTACCTGTAGGGATGATCGGAGATCACCTTGATATAAGGAGGCAATTGGTGGCAGCCAACGTGGCTTCACTCTGAGTAGGTCGTGCCTGGCAAATTTGGTGGCATTCTATGGCACGGTTATGGCATTGGTGGATAGGGGAAGAGCAACTGACATCATCTACCTGGAGCTGTGCAAAACATTTCACAGTGTCCTCCATGATATCCTTGTCTTTAAATTGGAGAGAGATGTATTTGATGGATAGACCACTTGGTGGGTAAGGAATTGGCTAGCTGGTCACACTCAAAGACTTGTCAATGGCTCCATGACCAAGTGGAGATCAGTAATGAGTGCTGTTCCACTATTGGACTTGACAGTTTTGAGAGGTGGGCATGTGTGAACCTCATGAAGTTTGACAAGTCCAAATGAAAGGTCCTGCAATCCTAAACACAAATATGGGCTGGGTGGAGAAAGGCTTAGAGCAGCCCTGAGGAAAAGGAGCTGGTGATGGTGTTTGATGAGAAGCTCAACACAAACAGGAAATGTACACTTGCAACCCAGAAAGCCAACAGTATACTGGGCTGCATCAAAAGCAGCGTGGCCAGCAGGTTGAGGCACATGATTCTTCCCCTTTATCATGCATTCTTGACACCCCACCTGCAGTACTGCATTCAGCTCTGGGTCTCCCAACATAAGAAGAATATGGACCTGTCAGAGTGAGTCCAGCCAAAAGGATGATGAAAGGGCTGGAGGCCCTCTCCTATTAAAAAAAAAAAAAAAAAAAAAAAAAAGACTGAGAGAGCTGGGGTTGTTCACCATGGAGAAGAGAAGGCTCTGAAGATACGGGAAGATTTAGATTAGCTATTCAGAAAAGATTCTTTACTATGTGGGTGGTGAGGTGGTGAGGCACTGGAGTAGGTTGCCCATAGAAGTTGTGGATGTCCCATCTCTGGAAGTGCTCAAGGCCAGGTTGGATGGGGCTTTGAGCAACGTGGTCTAATGGAAGGTATCCCTGCGCATGACAATGGAGTTGGAACTAGATGATCCTTAAAGGTCCCTTCCAAGTCAAACCATTCTATGATTCTGTTAATTTCAGGTACTTGTTTATTTTTATTATTGCACAATCGTACAGAGCCTAACAAATATGTGATGACAAAATCTGATGGAATCATTATATAATATTATGGATGTTGCTTTAAAACACCCTAGAATTTAATAAAGGGGAGATTCATTTACAGCTTTGTTAACTGTTGTGTAGATTTTTAAATCAGTTTGTTCCTGAAATACCACTTACTTTTTAGGTAAGTGGTATTTCACAAAGTGATTATGATTTCTGATTTAGGCTCAGTGCAGCCTTTCCAACAGGAGTGTAGCAGATCTTTAATCTATGTAGATCGTTGTTACTAAGAGCTGCAAGTAAATTTATATACAGTGTGTGAAGTGTCCTTGGAATAGAGCCAAAAGGCAACATTCTCATTTTATTCATTCAGGCAAAAGTGACAACTAAGGAATTATTTTGGACATTTAATATATGTTTAAGTATGAAAGAATGTAACTGTACATAGGATCTCTGTGTTAGTAAGCATTATACCTAATGAAGTTCAGACATGTCACGATGTCTTTACTAAAAAACAGAATCCTTTATTCTAAATTTGGAATCTTTATTACACAATAACCATGTGCTTTTGTTGTATTTATCATATATTTATCCATATTTATACATACATTTATGAGTTGCAGTAACTGCAACACTTTTCAAACCTGCCTGATACAATTGCTTAATTTTATGAGGAAAAAAATAATGATAAAAAAGAATCTTGGATATGAAAGAAATGAAGAGTGATATAATAAGGTAAATATTATCTTTCCTTTGTATATTGATGTTTAGAAAATGAATGAAAAATAATAATAATAATAATAAAGAAATAGCTGAGCTGTTAAAAAATATTGAAATATGGAAAAATATGCGTATACTGAGATACTGACTTGCCAAGGCAATCAGCTCTGGTTCTGCAGCAGAACAGGGTATCGTGGTGTGCAAAGGTGTTTCTGCATCAAAAAAACCACAGAGAGTGGAGAGAGCCGCTTAGAACCAGCATCCTTCATGAAAGCAGCTGATGAGGCTTGGTGGGCCCAGGAGCAGCAGCAGCCACCCCCACACATACAAAACCATCTCCTAAGAGTGCGGCCAAGCAGGGTGCGGTCGTTTGTGTGGCAGTTGGCACAGGGACGGTGGAAGGCAGCCACTTTGTTCTGAGAGTAACAAGAAGCAGCCTTCAACTGAAACAAAAATAATGTCCACCTGCCTCAAGTGCCTGCGTGAGGCTGGAACCCTGGGACCTGGAAGCAGGGGCCACAACCTCCCCAGGCAGAGGCCTACACCCAAACAGACCTCCCAAGGTGTGAATACTCCCCCTCTACTCTGCCCTAGTGAGATCACATCTAGAATATTGCCCAGTTCTGGGCCCCTCAGTACGAGGACAGGGAACTGCTTGAGAGAGTCCAGTGCAGAGCCATGAGGATGATTAAGGGAGTGGAGCATCTCCCTTATGAGGAAAGGAAGTGGGTACTAGGTCTCTTTAGCCCGGAGAAGAGGAGACTGAGGGGTGACTGTATTAATGTTTGTAAATATGTAAAGGGTGAGCATCAGGAGGATGGAGACAGGCTTTTCTCAGTGACACCCAATGATAGGACAAGGAGCAACAAGTGTAAGCTGGAACATAGGAGGTTCCGCTTAAATATGAGACAAAACTTTTTTTACGGTAAGTGTGACAGAGCACTGGAACAGGCTGCCCAGGGGAATTGTGGAGTCTCCTCTGGAGACTTTCAAAACCCACCTGGATGCATTCCTGTGTGACAGGATTTAGGTGTTCCTGCTCTGGCAGGGGGCTTGGACTAGATGATCTTTCAAGGTCCCTTCCTATCCCTAACATTCTGTGATTCTGTGAAAGAGCTGCCCAGAAACTCAGTTCCAGGGAACTTCTGAATCTGGAAATCCCCTGAAGGCAGAGGTGGGTGTTGTGGGTGCAAACATAACCAGCTGGATGAACTTTTCCAGAGGAGCTCACCAGGCAGTGTAGCATCCAGGAACCCGAGTGAGAGATTGATGCACAGTATTGTGCGCTGATGAGGGCTGAGTGACAGCCCTGCCTTAAGTCCTGGCAAGGGGAAGGTAAGCTGATTTCCAATCCAAAGCTGATGGACTTGACAGACTCACAAGACAAGGAAAACTGGACTCTCATTTCAGTTTGGAGCAGCAGGAGTCTCCCACTTGTCCCCAGAACGCCTCTGCAAAACAGATACGATGATCTGGGGTTGGAAAAAGGAGAGTATGTGAGTAATGTTCAAGACCCAGGAAAGGACAACCATACAAAGTTGGACCAACCAACCACCTGTGTTAGAACCTGTGCCACCAAAATAGCCAAGGGTGCCATCTTCATGAGCAGGGATTGGATCAGGAAGGCCGAGGCACAGATGGAACTGAGCTTAGCAAAGGATGCAGAGAATAACAAGGAGGGATTCTAGCTGTACTTTCATCCATAGGCCAAGGAGAGTGTACTCCCTCTGATAAACAAGAAAGGAGAACTGCTAACAACCAACATGGAGGAGGCTGAGGTACTCAGCAAGTTATTTGCCTAATTCTTCACTGCCAGTTGGCCTTACCATGTCTCTTGGGTCCCTTAACCTCTACACAGGGGCTGGGGGAGAAAAGTCCATCCCACCATAATCAAAGAGCAGGTTCAAGACCACTCACTGAAACTGAGCAGGTACAAGCCTATGGGATCTGATGACATACATCCCAGGATCATAAGGGAACTGGCTGATGTAATTGCCAAGCCACTCTCCATCCTATTTTAAAAGTCATGACAGCCAGGTGAAGACATTGGTGACTGGAAAAAGTGAACCTGCCATTTTTAAAAAGGGTAGAAAGAAGGACGCAGGGAACTACAGACTGGTGAGCCTCACCTCTGTGCCCAGGAAGATCATGGAATAGATCCTCCTGGAAGCAATGTCAAGGCACATGCAAGACAAGGTGATTCGAGACAGCCAGCAGGGCTTCACCAAAGGCAAACCGTGCCTGACCAATCCCATGGCCTTCTATGTTGTAGTAACTACATCAGTCAACAGGGGAAGACTGACTGCTGTCATCTACCTGGACTTCTGTGAGTCATTTGGTATGGTCCCACATGACATCCTTATCTCTAAACTGGAGAGCTATGAATTTGAAGGGTGTAATATTACATGGATAAGGAATTGTCTGGATGGTTGCATCCAGAGAGTTGGGGTCAATGGCTCTATAACCAGGGGGAGGCTGGTGATGAGTGGTATCCATCAGGGGTCAGTCTTGGGATTGGTGCTGTTTAATATTTTTCTGGTTTTGGGTGTGATAGGGTTAATTTTCTTGATAGGTGCTGGTATGTGCCATGTTTTGGATTTAGGAGGAAAATAATGCTGATAAAACACTTATGTATAAGTTTTTGCAAAGCACTACTTACACCAAATCAAGGACTTTTCAGCTTCTCATACTGTCCTGTCAGCAAGAAAGCTGAGGGTGCACAAGAAGCTCAGAGGAGACAGAATCGGGACAGCTGACACAGACTGGACAAAGGGATATTCCATAGCATATGAATCATAGAATGGCCTCTGTTGAGGCAGCACAGGATAAGGTTGGCCTTCTTAGAATCCAGAACATATACAATTGTAAAAATTATAAAAATGCATGTTTTCTAAAGTAATGATGACAAACTTCTGAACACAGAATTTAAAGAGCACAGATGAAATATTGGCCACTTTAGTCTCATCAACAGTGTATTTTGTGCCTTTGGTATAAGGCAGCAACCCTTTTTAAATTCTTATAGAGTTTGCCTGGATAAGTCTGTTAAGCCTAAAAGTTTCCTGGATGGCTGATTTTTTATTTATTTATTATTATTTTTTTTGAGTAGGCAGACACTTACCTGCTTCTGAAAGCTTAATTCTGATCCTGGTTTAGGTAGCCAGCCTATCTTGTTCTCAGACTATAAGTAAATGGGAGCAGCACAAGAGTTAAGAGGGGGAGTGGTGGTGAAAGTAATGCCACCATGGTCATTAATTTGGTAGTTAGAACTTTCACTGGAAAAATAGAGATGTTCACATAACAATTTTAATAACACTTTCTTCAGTTACTATCAGCCCACCAGCCAAAAAAAAAAAAAAAAAAAAAGTATACTTATAATCAGTACCACGTATAATCAGCGGTAATCATTAAAAGTGTTTCTCCTGCAATATTTATCTTACTAAACTTCTACTTCTTATTCATGTCTTTTTAGTAGTAAACATGACACTGTGCAGTATCTTGCAAAATATTTTGTTTCAAGAACCTCTTGAACTATTCTTATGACTAGGGGACTAGGGCACAACTATGCATACAAGTATGGCATAGTCCATGCAAAGTAGGAAGTAAGTTTAATTCATTAGAAATGTAAGATAAGTTAAGTGTGTTCCTTACGCAGTCCATGAAGTCCATGAAGAGTGATTGGAGATTTATACTCTGTTCTAGCTGTGTAGAATATTACATTTCTGCAGGGGACCTCATCTGGAGTCAAAAGGAATATTTACTCAACCAGCTATAGAATTGAGTTTATAAACTGTTTATTCTGATAAGCTATTTATTCTGATATACCTTGTTCGGTAAGATGAATTTGTTATTTCATGAAGGTGGAATTTTTCTTTAGGTTAGTGAGCCTGCTCTAGGCTGCTCAGCAGCTTACAGGAGATTGATACCAATTTAAAGAAGCATACATTCCACTAGGCAAGGGTAAGAGTAAATAATGAGTAAGAATATTGTGTCTTTAAATTTAGAAGGAAAAAGATTTTTAACTTAAAAGAAAAGTTAAGTTTAATTGCTCTACCACAGCTCATTTCTTTGGTATTTGCAGAAAGTGTTTTTTTTTTTTTTTTTTTTTTTTTTGTCATGGTAAAATTTCTGCCTTTCCATAACTAAATTATTCACTGTGTAAAACTAGAAGAAATTAAATGCCTATAGTAATAAATGTCTTCTTTCTTCCTGCAGTGACAGAAAATATTTTTAACATGTTTACATCTTTATTGTACAACTATCTTTTAAACTTCTGCTTACTCTAGACATTCTATTCACAGTGGCTATGTACTTCTCTGTGCTTTATGATTCATAATTCTTCCAGATGAATTACTTTAACAGATTTCTAAAAAAGATAAGGTTTATTCTTGTGTAGAAAGTAGCAGAAACAGAAGTGACAGAGTTGACAGGAAAAACAGCAATAGAGAAAATTAGGCAAAAGTATTTTAGTGTTTTAGAGAGAATGGTGTACTCCTTCTCCACCTTCTCCAGCTGACTTCAACAAGGCTTTGGTGTCTAAGAAGGGTCAGTGTGGTTGTTTTCTTTATTAGAAGGGCTGTCTCTTTAACTTCAACATCATGTACAAAATATACATTCCTTCAAAAAGGAAGGACTTTTTCATTTTTTAAAGCTAGTAGATTTTGCAGTCATGATGTGCATAAGTGGCTTACTGAGTAAAAGTTAATTTAGAGACATGGTAAACGTCCAATGAATGCAAAATTTCAAAGCAAAATATAGAGTTGGAAACAAAAGTCTGTATAAGAAAGTTCTGCATCCCGCTGACCTAATTTTACTTCCATGTCATTTGAATAAGTTCATAAATCTAGTCCTACTTTTTTCCTGCATTGTGAAAGAGTTTTGATTAAAGAGCTTTACTCAAAATGGGTTTGGATTGAAATATGATTGCACTTATTAAAATTCTTTTTAATACTTGATTTTCACAAGTGATATGGAGGAAATTTTCATGTCAGTGCCGCCAGTGAAAAAGGATTTTCAGAAAGGAAAAAGAAGCTACTGTAATAGAACCTTATCAACCCCATAGGATACCGTAACACTACAGAGATGGGGCCTTAAATGGAAATGGAACAAGACACTAGGGGAGGATATTAAAACCTGTGTTACTAACATGAAGAGATGTTGTAATCACATGTTACACATGAAGAAGAGTCTATGGCAGAAGGTCCTTGGTACCTAGATTTGAACTCTTTTTGAACACAGTCCATTACTTCAATGAATTGAACAAATTTTATCTGGGGATGTATGTTGTTTTTAGAATTAGCATAATGGAAACGGGACATACTTGTAACAATCGCTGTCATCTTGTCAACTTTACTAGTTAAGTTATTTAACTGATATATGACTACTGATCTGAAAGTCTTCTGAATAGTTGGGTGATGTTTCTGAAGAAACAACATGATCTTTTTTTTTTTCTAACTTTGAATTGCAGCAAATACTACTCAAGATAGGTTACATATAGAAATTACTCTGGACTAAATTACTTGTAAATTGCTTAAAGTCACAACAGCAACCCTGATATTATATTGATATCATAAAGCAACACAACTGTGCTACATGGAAACCCTAAAACGTTGATAATCAATGATCAGAATAATCAAATTAAATAAAAAAAATAAAATAACCTTCCCCTCATTTTTTTCTTCCTTTCACACTTGTTCCAAATTCTCAGCTGTTCCCATAAGAATATCTT
Source organism: Netta rufina (assembly GCF_964035555.1). Lineage (NCBI taxonomy): Eukaryota > Metazoa > Chordata > Aves > Anseriformes > Anatidae > Netta > Netta rufina. The sequence continues at coordinate 188,488,935 of NC_140123.1, read as the reverse complement.
TATAAAAATTATGTTAAAGATATCAAACAATCATATGAGAGGGAAGTATTATTTACAAAGAATATTTTTCTTCATATTTGTTGAGTTTATTTTTATTTAGTGTGAGAATGAATTCTGAGGATAAATAATGTATGATATAGATATGAAAAAATGCAATAGCAGACAAATGCAATAATCAAGAAAACAGGTTAAGAAGATCATCATATTTGTCCTGCATATTATGTCCTCCATATTTGTCCATTTGAATATATAAATATTTTGAAGTCCTTACCCAGGCAAAAATTCCAATGCACATTTTTTTCTCAGTAAAGCCTGGTGGAGGGATATAAAATTAACAGATATTTTCTGTCATCATCCTAGAGCCAATGGAAAGTCTCAAATAATTTCAGTGTCATCTGTATCAACTTGGCTTTGGCTGTGATAACAGAAGAAAGCTCATTATATTTTAATAATTATAGGAAGGAAAAATGATTACTTTGCAGATGCACCAACAGAAAAAGATTGTTTAACCATGCACGCTGGAAACACTGAAAGACGTTCTTGCATTATATTCTATTTCAGAGTTTACTCCAAGTACAGCATATGCTGAGTAATCAACGACAGCAACAAGAAAAAATAGGGATTTATCTGCTATCGTGTTACAGCTTGAATAGTTATATATTGCCATACCCAAGCCTCAATGTGGTAAGAATGTCCTAGCTAACACTTAATTATGAAATATTAATTTCAGAATAATTTCCTTTTATTATTTTTAAATGAAAATTAGGAAAAATGAGACATCATCAAGGATGGAATAAAGATATTTTTTATTGTTCATTTTAGTTAATTTTAATGTAATTGTACCACAAGAAGAATAGAAGTCTCAGAAAATATTCCTCAGTATGATAAGCATGTAATTTAATTCAGGTGTTAAATTATGAGATGTATTTTTCAGGTGGACATTTTTTTTCTAGAACACATTTCATTGTCTAGAAGTATTTTCTCTATATTTTTTAATTTTTTTGATACAGTAGAAATCTCATAATTATTTTAAAAAAGCACATTAATTTCAGCTTTTCTTACATTGTTTCATCACCTAGTTTCAAAAGAAAAATGCATATAGAAAAATGCAAATATAAATGAAAAGTAAGAAATGTAAGTAAAAGTTAGGTCCTCAAATAATCCCCTATCTCTGAAATATCCTAAAAAATTCTATCTTAAAATTCCTTGAAATCCTAAATCCTAAAACTGTGAACTACCAAGTGGCTGAATAATTTTAGTGGTTAGATTTTTCATTATGAAAAAAGCATCAAACCTATAGAGAAAACCTTTAGAAAACCTATAGAGAAACCTTTAGAGAAAAGCATCATTTAAACATCTGTGTAGAAAGAGGTGCCTAGCTTCTTTCTAAAATTGATAGATTTAAAAAAAAATAGTATGTGCTAATTAGTGTGTGCTGTGTGCGTATAGACCTACCGAATGTTGGAATATTGTTCTAACCTACCAAAAATTCATGTTCTTCACTGTATATCTTGGTTTTAGCAGAAAGTTGCTGAAAAACCAAGTTACCACCTCTTTCATCATTCATTGTTTGATGTCTCTTTTTTTTTTTTTTTTTCCTAGTTGAACTTGTTTGCCTTTCTTTACTCACCTGTAAAGTTGAAAGTATGGTAGCTGCATGTTGATTGGCACATTGGTAAGGTACAAAAATACAAGCACAGTCCTCAGCACCGCACAGTATTACTTACTGAGACATTAAGGGATAATGCTTCTTTTTCCCAGAATGAGAAAGGAAAAGTGATATTAATAGACGTTCTGTGATATAGGTCACAGCTGTGCCACTGGACTGGTGAGTAAAACAAATTTTATGAAAGTTTATGGTATCACTAATTGCAACCTTGAGAACACAGGACATTACATAAAAGAAAAGAATGTTTAAAGAATGCAGAAAAAAAAAAAAAAAAAAAAAGATTTATTATGCCTTATGTGTTGGTGACATTTGTCATGTGGTAAGAAAGAATATTTAGTTAAGTTTTATTTGTCTCCTTGGTTCTCATTACTTTAGCTAATGTCTGGATAGAAAAAAAAGCCAAATCTTAATGATCCAACAGTGCTCTCTGGTGGTGTGAAACAAAGACATTTTATCCTCTATAAAAACTTGCCCAAGTCCAGTACACACGTCCTTGAGGACAGATAAGTGACAGGAATTCTCAGCATGTTCCCCAGTGATAAGAAAAATAAACAACTTTAAAGCCATCAAGGCATGAAATATGAAACCTGGTTTAGGATAGGTAATGTAAATTAAAACATCAAAAAATATTTCTTGTCCAGCAGACATGTTAGATTTGTATTGTTCACAAGGGACAATTTTCTTTATTGTGTACATAATTAATACATAACCAAAAATGAGAGAAACATACTTTGTATTAGTATATTTTACCATTAAAATATTTTGAACATTATAAAATAACTTTTTCACTTTTTGGTTTAACGTGGATTGCTTGTTAGTAGCAAAAACCTTCACTAAAAGAAATATTTTGAAGAGGTGAAAGAGCAATTATAGATGAAGGTTATTTAGGTGTTGAGTTCAATATAGCAAGGTGTCAGGTCCCACACTTTGGTCTCAACAATCCCATGCAGTGCTACAGGCTTAAGGCAGAGTGGGTGGAAAGCTGTACTGAGCAAAAGGATCTGGGAGTGCTGATGGATGCTTTCCTGAACATGAGCGCAGGTGGCACACTGGACAACAGCATCCTGGCTTGTATCAGGCATACTGTATCCAATAGGACCAGTTTGTCGCTCTGTACCTTTCTGTGGTGAGGCCACACCTCAAGTACTGTGTTCAGTTTTGGGACCCTCACTGCAAGAAACACATTGGGGGCCTGGAACATGTCCAGAGAAGGGCTACGAAGCTGGTGAAGGGCCTGGAACACAAATTCTATGAGGAGCAGATGAGGGAGCTGGGGTTGTTTAGTCTGGAGAAGAGGAGGCTCAAGGGAAACCTTATTGCTCTATACAGCTGTCTTAAAGGAAGCTGTTGGGAGCCGGGGGTCGGCCCCTTCTTGCAGATAGCTAGTGAAAGGACAAGAGAGAATGGCCTTAAGTTGTGCCATAGGAAGTTCAGATTGGAAATGATGAGAAATTTCTTCGCAGAAAGAGTGGCTAGGCACTGGAACAGGTTTTGCAGAGAGGTGGTGCTGTTAGTGTCCCTGGGCTTATTTAAGGAAAGATTGGATGTGGTGCTTAGGGACATGGTTTAGTGGGTGATACTGGTGGTAGGGAGATAGTTGGACCGGATGATCTTGGAGGTCTTTTCCAACCTTAATGATTCTGTGATTATATGATAGAATCACACAAATAAAATAAATTTAAATAAATAAAATAAAATAAATAAAATAAAATAAAACATTTGAACTTACGCCATTCTCTTTTATCCTCTCTTCATACCAAATCTATTTATTTTTTTTTCATTGATTTCCATCAGGTAGGAGTACATGAATGAATTTTTGGAGCAGAAGAATCAAAATACATAGTCATATAGTCTTTTTTTGAGCTGGCCATTAAAATAAGTAATAATAATATAAAAGAACAATTTGTTTGTTTGTTTGTTGGTTTGTTTTTAATTTTACATACACATTAATACTACATTGTGACTACATGTTTGGGGTTTAGTTCTATTTTGCTGAGAAGGGATAAGATTTCTCTAAGATGCCTAGGATAAATTCTACATTTAGCTTTCTATTTCAGTGTGAGGTGACAATAGGGAGGGGGACTAACTTGCCCAGCTTTTATGTCCTTTCCCGGCATACAGAAAAGTAGAGAAGTGTGAGTTTCATGTAAATCTCATGTTTGCCAGCCCTAATCAGATGCCCTTGGGTATCCTAGGGCATGTCAGATTCTCTTGTGCCTATGGTTAGCCAACTGACTCAGATCTTATTATTGTACAGACAGTGAGTTTAGGGAGGCAAAGTTATCTGATGTAATAATAAACAGAGAAGTAATACTTTCTTTTAAAAGCTTATCTCATGATTTGTTGCAAAACATAATGTCTCTCTGAAAAAGAGACGGGGAGGAAGAAATAGTACTGTTCTTTTAATGTATAGGGAACATTACATCAGATCCAAATAAAGGTGAATCACTGAATTGTATTAGGTACAGATTTTTCCACCAGAAACCATGCAAGTACCTCTTTCTCAGACCTATCAGCATACCTGTGACAAAGGCATTTGCCAGTCATTGAGGCTGAGTGAGATTGCTGGTAGTCAGACATATGTATGTAGAGTAAATACTTCTAATGGTACATGATTTATAAAGTATTATAACAGTCTTGAAAACAACGTATCATTCCTCCCTCATCCCCCTGATAAAACAGCATGCTTACTTTACCACGAATCAGCCCTAAGGCCAAGTACTGAATATTTCATTTACATTAAAAAAGGTTTTACAGGGAGGTGAATGGGAGGGATCAATGCAAGATATAAAGAAAAGACAGGAGAGGAGAGGTGGAATCAACAAAGCGAATCAGCATGAATGTCTTCGGGATAAAGTAGGTAAATCATGGAAATTTAATTCCTACTAGAAGGAAAAAAAAAACAACTGTCAAACAAGGTTATAAGTAATAAAAACAAGAGAGTTTCAGTCTTGAAGAAATTAAGAAAGAGTATGAAATGAAAAGGATCTTTAAAGGTTATTTCATAAATGTAAGGCAATAGCTAGACAGATTGTCTGTCTTGAGTATTTATTATTTTATACCTTCTTTGCTTTATTTCCTACTTAAAAAAAAAAAAAAGTAATAATAAAATCAATAATTTGATCTTTGATTTATAAAAAAGAAAATAAAATCCATGTTTTCAACCTTAAACTAATCCAATGTTAAAAAGGAAGACAGGTAAAACTGGCAGATCTGGGCTACCACCCTTTTCTTAAGTATTAAATACAGTTAAAACAGTTCATGCAGGTTACCTTTTTAAGATATGCGTATTTTACAAGAAGATTGGGTGATTTAGCATCTGCGTTTGAGAGCTGATATACCAAATTAAGGTGTATCACCAGCTGGACATTTAAAAGGTGTTATTATAAAAAAAAAAAAAAAAAAAGGTACTGGTGTTGATACATTCCAAGGTCACAATCTTTGAAATGGTTCAGTGAAATGGTTCAGTTATTTATGATGACAGACTGCAGAAATATTGGGCTTATTCTGTGTTGCTAACCAGTGATGGTTTTTAATGTAAAAAGTATACCTTTGTATGATTGCATAACAAGCTAGAAAAGAAGAACTCCATGACCTTAAATTAACCCCTAACTTAATCTACTGATATTGATAAATATTTTACCCAATATAAGCTCTTTGACATTATGGTAGTTGTGGATTATTTGATAGCAATGTACATGCAAGGAAATGTATTTTTTTTAAAAGTAATATATTATTCAGATTTATACAAAAGAATGCTGGATAAGAAACAGTGGTGGGTTAACCTTGGCTGAGCACTAGGCCTCCACCAAGTGTCTCTCTCACTCCCCCTTCTCAGAAGTACAGAGAATATAAGATGGAGAAGATAAAGTGGAAAATCTCATGAGTAAAAATAAGGGCAGGAAGATCACTTGCCAATTACCATCACAGGCAAAACAGACTCAGCTTGGGAAGATTAACTGAATTTGTTGCAATTAAAAATGGTGTAGGATAGTAAGAAACAAAGATAAAACTAAAAAACCCTCCCCTCCCACCTCTTGCTAGGTTCAACTTCACTAGTTGGTTCCCAACTCTTCTACCTTTTCCCCCTTCAAAACAGTACAGGTGGTTATGAGAAATTGTGGTGAGTTCCGAACATCATCACTAATGCTCCTTTCTATTCATGTTTTTCTCCTCCTCCAGCATGGGACCTTTTCCATGGGATGCAGTCCTTCATAAACTGCTTCAAGATAGTTTCTTCTCACAGGCTGTAGTCCTTGAAAAATTGTTCCAGTACGGATCCTTTCTGATGGGTACAGCTAGGGGTTGATGTTGGGGCTCATCCTCTTTAATATCTTTATTGATGATTTGGATGAGGGAATTGAGAATACCTTCAGTAAATTTGTAGATGACATCAAGCTGGGGGGAAGTGTCAATCTGCCAAGGGTAGGAAGGCCCTGCACAGGGACCTGGATAGCTTGGATTGATGGGCAGGGGCCAATGGGATGAGGTACAACATAGCTAAGTGCCAGGTCCTGCGCTGTGGCCGCAACAACCCCATGCCATGCTACAGGCTTGGGACAGAGTGGCTGGAAACTTGTACTGAGGAAAAGGATCTGGGAGTGCTGATTGATGCTCACCCAAACATGAGCCAGCAGTGTGCCCAGGTGGCCAAGAAGGCCAACGGCATCCTTGCTTGTATAAGAAACAGTGTAGCGAGCAGGACCAGGGAGGCGATTGTCCCTCTGTTCTCTGCTCTGGTGAGGCCACATTTCAAGTACTGTGTTCAGTTTTGAGCCCCTCACTTTTCACAGGCTGCACCTTCCTTCAGGTATGGTCATCTCCTGTGTGGCACCTACAACATCTCCTCCACCTCCTTATTCTCTGGCCTTGGTGTCTGCGGAGTTGTTTCTCTCAGTATTTACAAGGCAAGGGCTTGGCAGCAGGGGGCTGCAGTGGTGGCCTCTGTGAGAACTGTCCAGAAGCTGTCCCATGTTAGATAAGGGCCCGTTCCAGCCAGCTCCAAAAGGGACCTGCCACTTACCAGAGCCAAGCCAATGAGTGATATTTTTTTTTGCCTCTGTGAGAGCAGATTTAAGAAAGGGAAAAAAAATTTGCACAATAATGGCTGGGAGAGAAGAGTGAGAAATAACCAACCTGCAGGGACCCCAATGTCAGAACAGAAGGAGGGCAGGAGGTGCTTGAGGTGCCAGAGCAGAAGTTCCCCTGTGGCCCATGGAGAGACCCCTGGTGGAGCAGGCTGTCCCCCTGTAGCCCATGGGTCTCACATGGAGCAGATCTCCATGCTGCAGCCTGTGGAGGAGCTCCCGATGGAGCAGGTGCATGTGGCCTGGAGGAGGCTGTGGCCCATGGAGAGCCCCCGCAGGAGCAGGCCCTGGGCCAGAGCTGCAGCCCGTGGAGAGGAGCCCATGCAGGAGCATGGGGACTGGGGGGAGCTGCTGCCTGTGGGTACCCATGCTGGAGCATTTTGCTCCTGACAGATGAACGCCATGGTACAGACCCACATCGGAGCAGTTCTTGAAGAGCTTCTGCATGTGGGCAGCCCACGCAGGATCAGTTCAGGAAGGGCGGCATCCCGTGGGAGGGACCCCACACTGGAGAAGGGGCAGAGAGAGCTCTTGTGGAGATGAAGCATTAAGCACTAACCACAACCCCCATTCTCCCATTCCTCTGTGCTGACTGGGGGGAGGAGGCACTCGGGGCTCTGCTGTGTCCTCCAGTGGGTCTGTTGGATCCAGCTGAAAATGGCTATTTCCAACATGGGGACAGCCTGTGTTTTTTTCTGATAGTGGCCACGTCTGCAGCCCTCCTGCTACCAACACCTCACCACTGCCTTCAATAAAGAAATTTTAATCAGGCGTTAGATATGTATATTTCTAAAGTCAATGATTCACATGTACTTCAAACTATTAGATGTTTGAAAGTGAATAGTAGTGGACTTTCACTGAATTTTTACTCAGGAACAAGGATGAACTGATCAAGGATAGGAAGACCAATGGCAGCCTTAGGAGCTTCAATCATGAGCCAGTAGATTTTAAAGTCTCGTAGACAAATAATAGGATACAAACCCTGAACTACAAAAAAGATCTGATCTGGTTCAGTGATCTCTGCTTGGTAGCATCCCAAGTTAGACAGACCTAAAAGAGCCTTCCACCTCGTCAAAACACAGAACGGTCCATTGTAATGTGCAGCCAGTTGAGCAGGAATAGCAGAAGGCAACATGGATAAACAAGGAACTCCTGACTAAAATCAGAGGCAGAAAGGAAGAGCACAGCAAACAGAGGCAAATATGGAGTAGCCAGAGAAATACAGAAACATAGTTTGAGTATAAAAGACTATGGCGCAATGAAGTGGTGAAGGAATGACACATTACCTACAGAAGAGAAAAATGTGCTATGTAAGTAAAGTGAATGTACAGACATTCATAGCTCAGATGACATGTATATAAGGTTTGTTAAGGAATTGGCCAATGTCATTGTGTGACTGCTCTCTATCAGCCTTGGAAGGTCATTGTTAACAGGGTAGGTCTTGATGGGTACAAAAATGGCAAATCCATCTTGTAGAAGAGCAAGAAGGAAGATCCAGGTAACTACAAGATAAGTAACTTTATTTCAGTCTCTGGGAAGATTATGGAGAAAATATTCTTGAATACCATAACCAGGCACATGGTGGCTGAGGAGCACCAGAACGAGTTTACTAAGGGCAAATCAAAGCTGTTTAAGCATAAGTTAGCCAACAAGTCAAAGGATGTGATTCTTCCCCCCCTTTTTTTTTTTGGCATTTTCAAGGTCATATATGGGGTACTGTGTCCCTGTATAGGCTCCCCGGTGTGAGAAGGCAGTAACAAACTGGAATGAGTCCAATGGAAGGTTACTAACATGCTTAGGATTTTGTTGCATGTGATATTCAGGGAGAGGCTCAAAGAAGGTTGACTTTATTCAGCCTTAAGAAGAGAAGGTTAGGGGAAAAACTTTTTGTTGTTTTCAAACACTTAACCAATGTTTGGTTAACATAACCACATTTCTTGGAAGTGCAATAACAGGAAAATATGTAATGGCACAAGTTGCAAGGAGATTTAAACTATATATAAAGAAAAAGAAGTCAAAATGGGGGTGATCAAACAATGGGACGGGTGACCAAGAGAAGCTGTGAAATGTCTGTCCTTTGAGATATTTAAAACTTGACTAAACCTGAGCAACCTTATCTAAGAAACCAGGACCTGTATAAAGTAGACTAAATGATCTTGATTTCATACAAACTTAAATCTGTGACTCTATTGTGAAATTGCACTCAAAAATAATTCTCCAGGATATATGAGATAGATCAATGTTTTTTACAGTATTGTTATTATGCTGCATTTTGCAAGAACTTAGACATGGTTCTTGCACAGAAGCTATTTGTAGCATAAAACTTTTTACTCTGATAATTTAATTAAATAAATTATTTAAAAATAAATAATTGAGGAAACAATCAAGAACATCTGAAAAGTGTAAATAGTTCATGATAGAAGATATAAAGAAAGAAGCAAACAACTTATTTTTCTGACTGCATTTGATTATCACTTTTAATATTTTTCTAATGCATACTACATGATCCCACGTGGAGCCAGGAGCGAAAGAACTTCTTCATGGTGAGGGTGACAGGGCACTGGAACAGGCTGCCCAGGGAGGTTGTGGAGTCTCCTTTTCTGGACATATTCAAGGTCCGTCTGGACGCCTGTCTGGGCAGCCTGCTCTAAGAAACCTGCTTTGGCAGGGGGTTGGACCCAATGACCTTTTGAGGTCCCTTCCAACCCTTTCAATTCTGTCATTCTGTGATTCTTTGACTCAATGATTCTTGTAGGTCTCTTCCAAGTTGGGATATTCCATGATTAATTTTGTTTAAATTGAATTTTGTAATTCACAGTAGGGAATTTTAAACTCTAGTTAGTGCTAAGGGCCAAAAAGAATTTATGTTAATTTCTAGGTTAGTGTGGCTGTATGAATCAGATAAAAAAAAAAATCATACTTGTGAACAGAGAAATATTTAATCTTTAAACACACACCATCTAAAAACAGATACCTGTGTATATTATTAATGATAAAAAGTCTAAGTTGAAATAGACCTTCATAGCTCATCTGATTCAACCAGCAAGGACTCAGATTTTCCAGGGTCCTTGGGCCTTGTCAAGTTGAGTCTTGAATATTTCCAGTGAGACAAGTTTCATCACTTCTTCAGGCAGAACATTGTTCATTGTTGTTAATTGTTCTCATAATCAAGATTTTTTTTCTTACATATGTAATTTCCCCCTAAGGCAGCTTTTTCACATTGCCTTTTGTTCTGTCACTGTGCATCCTTATGAAAATAGTAATCCCATCTTCTCTGGACTTTTAATATAATGGAACAACATGATTGAATGTGGTTTCACACACACCCTGTCAGCCCTGAGTCATCTGTTCTCAAGGCTGAATAAACTCAGTTCCTTATTATTATTATTATTATTATTATTATTATTATTATTATTAATTTTCCCATAAGTCAAGCACCACCTCATCATCTTGGTACCCCTCTGATAGACCCTCTACAGTTTTTCAGTATCTCATTTGAACTAGGAGGATCAGAACAGTGGAGTTCGGAACAGGACACTTTTTCTAAGGGTGACATACCAAGTGCCAAATAGTGTAGAATAATCATATCATACAAACCACTATGTTTCTGATGAAATACAGTGTTTCTGATGAAATCCTGGAAGCTTTCTATAGTCTTTCTGATGATACTCTGGACACCCCTTCTTTGCTGTCAGGCCACACTGCTGGCTTATATTGAGCTTGCTGTGCCCTAGGACTCCCAGGGACTTTTGGGAGACTAGGGCCTGTAATTACTCCCCAGCCATCAGTCCTTAGCCTGTAATTACAGTTTGTAATTATTCTGTTCTGGGTACAGGATTTCACATCTATTTTTGTTAAACATCATGTAGTTTTTGCTGGCCAATCTTCCTGCCTGCTGAGATCATCCTGAAAGGGTGGCTCTTCCCTCCAGCCTTATCTACATCTCTTCCCAGCTTAATGTCATCCACAACTACGGTGAGAGTGTATTCAGTCCTGACATCTAGTTTGTTCATAAAGCTACTGAACAGTAGTGGGGACAGTACTGACACCAAGAAATTCCACTTGTCCAATGTCAAGCCATAAACTACTACCCTTTGGCTTCAGAATTTTAGCCAGTTTTCTATTGAACTTGTTCATCTGTTCAGTCCATATCTTAGCAGCTAATTAGCAAGGAAACTGCAAGAAACCAACTTGCCAAATGTCTTGCTAAAATCAAGGTAGATTATACCTACATCTCTCTTCTCATTCACTGGGCTAGCTGTCTCACCATAGAAAGCAGTTATGTAGACTTCAAAAAATATTTATTTTAATCAGGTGTCACTAGTATGAATTTTAATCACTTAAATATGATCTGAATTATCTGACTTAATTACCTGATTATGCTATGTGTAAGCATTTCCCTGACCTTTTCAGATCTAATTTTCATATCTAAAAGGAATTAAACACATCTATCGTGAGGAAACCTTCTACAACATGAGATCACTTGCTTTATACAATTGGTCTAGTTAATTCAAAAATCTGTTAGCCACTAAATGTAGATCATAGAATTTTTGCCTATAAAACTGCATTGCTTTTTTGGCCTAACACATCTTAAAATGATGAATACAGGGTTACAATATGTACTGTTGCACAGCTATATTCTTATAAATTCATTGAAAATCATATATGTTTTTATGGGCAGTATTTAAACATTGTTGGAGGATGGAATATGTAGTTGAAGTACTTTAGCTAAGAAATGCACTTTTCAAAGCTTGAATGAATGTGCACCTCCTCTGAGATAGCCTTGCATACTTGGTTTTATAAATTGAGTTTAATGTGCAGTTGTCGATTACTTTCACTTCAGTGTTTTTCCTTTTTGTTTTTGCAGAATCCTGCTGAAAGCTCTTGTTTTGCATATAGTGAAAACAGTGAAAATATAGCTTATAATGAAAATATAGTGAAAATGATAGAGTTAGAAATTAATTAGGAAGCATCACTTAAATTTCTCATGGTTTCTTTTAGTCCTTAGGATAATGTGTTACTTAAACATATATTTAATTTTTACTCAATGTTAAAATAAAAATTTACACAAATGTTGAAGAGATTAGGGATATTCTTTCTTTCTTTCTTTCTTTCTTTCTTTCTTTCTTTCTTTCTTTCTTTCTTTCTTTCTTTCTTTCTTTCTTTCCTTCCTTCCTTCCTTCCTTCCTTCCTTCCTTCCTTCCTTCTTTCTTTCCTTCTTTCTTTCCTTCTTTCTTTCCTTCTTTCTTTCTTTCTTTCTTTCTTTCTTTCTTTCTTTCTTTCTTTCTTTCTTTCTTTCTTTCTTTCTTTCTTTCTTTCTTTCTTTCTTTCTTTCTTTCTTTCTTTCTTTCTTTCTTTCTTTCTTTCTTTTTCTTTCTTTCTTTCTTTCTTTCTTTCAAAATCTTATTCTGCATTTACAGTCATTAGTTATGACAGGTAGAAGAATAAGTGGATGGAAGTGTGTATATTGTCACAAGCACCTTTCCAGATGAAGAGAGGTAAGAACTCACCTCATATTTTTCTCTTACTTATGTCTTCACAAACGTGTGTTAAGAAATGTAACTACATAACAATGCTCCACACTATTTGATCTCCAAAGAATATGATATAGAAATGTACAAGAGTTTTTTTTTTTCCCCTACCTTTTCAGAAATGTTAAACCATCATGTTGAAATGTCTGCTGAAGAATAATTGGTTGAAGACTTGCAACCCGTAATAGCCTAGAATAGCCAGAATCCAGTGGGATTAATAATTGTAAAATGTAACTATTTGTTACGGTTTCTGAAAGATAATTCTTTCAATGCTAGATTATGAAGACAATTTTATTCTCTTGATTATGAAGCTGGGATGTTTTAGTCTGAATGTCAAAAGAATTCTACTTTAAACTGTTTATTAATACCATGAGACTAATTAGATTAAGAAAATGAAAAAAAAATAAATATCTTTTCACAATATTTTTTTTGATAGTTCCAAAACTGTTCAAGAAAGGTTGGAAAGTAAATCTAATCACTTTTATCACTTCAGAAGCCAAGTACCAGCCTCTGAACTACTATGCCTAGAGAAAGTAAACCTCAGAAAATAAAGAGATCTAGTACAGAATGATTAATGATGACATGTATTTTTATATACATAAAGTTTTACTCTTATTTTTAGTTTCCAATTCCTCTATTTTACACCAAAAAACATATTTATTATATATCATCCTCATTTTCTCCGTTTTCCATGAAGAACTTTTAACTCCTTTCTTTGGCCAATTCTTAATTATGTATTGGAAATTAATGTTATCAGTTACCTTTAAGCTCAACAAAACCACATCTTCCAGCGATTCATGATGACTATGTTTTCTAGGTCAAATCGTAGTCAATTTGGTTTTCTCCAATGCACTCTTTCTCAAAGAGTTATGGTCAATGTATGCTAAGTGTTTCAGATAAAGTCTTCTTATAAAGACTTATTAAGTCTTTACTTTTACAGGATTAGTTTTGGGGATATTTTCTGTTTATTTTCATTTATTTATTTATTTATTTATTTAGGAGATCAGCAATGTAAAGTAGCATTTACCATCACCTAATTATTCAAAAATAAAATTTAGGCATTGTAAATGAGGTGATTCTACATGCCATTATGGAAAAAAATATATTGTTAGGCTGAAATTTTACCTGAAATGTGGAATTTCTCACTGACCATCTTGGAAAAGGGTATATCATATTTTAAGACAAAGGAAGGGATGGGTTTTTATTAACAACATTTTCTTCTATAGGTAACAAATAAAACACTTTTCAGTAGGGTTCTTGGTTCAGTACAAGAATGTATGATTACATAAATCATTTAATGCTTTTATTTTTATTATTTTTATTATTTTTTTTTTTTATTTTTATTTTTGATTCTATTTCATGCCAGCAGACTTTATTTTTAAACTTAAAAAAATGGAAGACTAAGAAACATAAATTATTACTGTTTTGCCAGGTTTGATTTCTGATAGGCAGAATGCAACTTCAGATAAGTGTTTTCTTGTGGCCATGTCACTGAGATGTAATTTTCTATTTTGATTTGTTTATACCCCAGCCCAAAGACATGTTTGTACAAGGTATTGAAAACAACACTAGATTGGTGCAGGTCAATTATCAATTAACTTAACAGTACTAGTAATGCTAAATAATACTTATGGTTGAACTTGATGATCTCAGAGTTTTTTTTTACAACCTAATTGATTCTGTTATTCCTCTTTTAGCTAAATTATTTTACTAGCTTAAAATGAGTAGTAGTAAGTACTTGCTGAACTAAAAAAAAAAAAAAAAAAAAAAAAGTAATTGATATAATTGATACTCTTAGAACATAGCACTTAAGAGAATTAACATCTGAACATCGAAAGCCAGCAAGATGTATAATATATACACCTGGAGATATTTGACAGGCAATACTGTGAATGGTGCAGGTGCAAAGCTTACAGTTATGACAGATAAACTGTTCAATAAAATAAGAAACCAAATAAGACTCCAGTCCTCACATTGTCTCAGTCTTTAGAGATTGTGCGTATGCATTGTACTGAGAACAGCACACAAACTCTGGAAACGTACTTGTGTTGAGATGGATGCTGTCAATCAAGTGTATGCCACTGATAATGAAAAAGAGAAATTGCTGTTTGGAAATGATTTGTTATTGAAGTTCTGTCCACTTCTCAACTTAATCTATAAAACCATTTGACTCTGGTGAAGGGACAATATGCCATGTAGTAGCCTGATAAGAGAAAGAAAGTGGAAGATGTTGTTATTTGCTGTCATGGAAAGAACAGCAGCTCCTGTTCCCTTTTCGGCATTCTAACTGCTCTTTCTCTCCCTTTCATTCATATCATTAAATGTGGGATAATCATTTTCTAACTCATTTATTTTATCCTTTTTTCCTATTTATGTGTTCAACTTTCTGGAGCAAAGAAATTCATTAACAATGTTATCTGTCACTTAACTTGGACATATTTCTGCAGAAAGGTGCAGTTACCTCAATCCAGATTCAATTAAAGACAATATAGTGCAAGTGTATTATTAACTTTTATCCTTCTACAAAATACCTAAGCTCAAATCTGGCTTGTGATATTAGCCAATTGTCCTGGTTTCAGTTAGAACAGAATTAATTTTCTTCCTAGTAGCTGGTGGAATGCTGTGTTTTGGCTTAGGATGAGAAGAGTGCTGATAACACCCCGATGTTTTAGTTGTTGCAGAGCAGTGCTTATACCAAGCCAAGGACATCTCAGCCTTTTGCTCTGTCCTGCAAACAGGCAGGCTGGGGGTGCAATAAGAGCTGGAAGGGGACAGACCCAGGACAGGTGACCCAAACTAGCCAAAGGGGTATTCCATACCATCTGACGTCATGCTAAACAATATATAGGGGTGGCTAGCCGGGGGAGGGGGCCGGACTGCTCGGGGTTAAGCTGGGCATTGGTCAGCGGGTGGTGAGCAATTGCATTGTGCATCACTTGTTTGTACATATTATTAGTAGTAGTACCATTATTATTATTATTATTATTATTATTATTATTATTATTATTATTATTATTATTATTATTATTATTATTATTTTCCTGTCTTATTAGACTGTCTTTATCTCAACTCACGGGCTTCACTTTCCATTTCTCTCCCCCGTCCCAGAGAGGGAGGGGGGAGGGTGAGCGAACGGCTGCGTGGTGTTTAGCTGCCAGCCGGGTTAAACCACGACACCAATGAGTCTTGTACCTTCTTTTCACATCAATTCCACACTAAGAGCTCTAAACAAGAATAAGTACAATTGAAGAGATAGCAGGACTTTGAAGCTGAAAGGTATCTCAAGAAACCACTTCATACATTTTCTAAAAGTATTATATACCGCACTGATTATACTTAAATATTTCCAGTGATAGCATCTCCGTATCAGGCATTTTGTTTTGCCAAAACATAACAAAAGCCCACTAACCATTCCTTGTAATCGACACAATCTGAAAGCCAGGGTAATTTAATACCTTGAAAATATATGAAGAATATTAAAACAAAGCCTTTTTGTTTAGAAATGTTAAATCTATATAGGTGAAAAGTTTTTTTTGTTGTTTGTTTTGTTTTGTTTTGTTTTAATAAATGGGTTCATTACAAAAAAAAACTTTTTTTTTTTTCTAAAATAATCTAATAACCTAAGAGTTTTTTAGAAGATCATATATTACTGTTACAAAAGAAAAAAGGCAGAGGTGCTTAATGCCTTCTTTGCCTCAGTCTTTAGCGGCAATACCTGTTCTTCTCTGGATACCCAGTACCCTGAGCTGGTGGAAGGGGATGGGGAGCAGAATGTGGCCCTCACTATCCACGAAGAAATGGTTGGCGACCTGCTATGGCACTTGGATGTGCACAAGTCGATGGGGCCGGATGGGATCCACCCGAGGGTACTGAGAGAACT
The DNA here is from genome assembly GCF_964035555.1 of Netta rufina. Taxonomy (NCBI): domain Eukaryota; kingdom Metazoa; phylum Chordata; class Aves; order Anseriformes; family Anatidae; genus Netta; species Netta rufina. The sequence continues at coordinate 188,472,768 of NC_140123.1, read as the reverse complement.
GGCAGAGGAGCTGGCCAAGCCGCTTACCATCATTTATCAACAGTCCTGGCTATCGGGGGAGGTCCCAGTTGACTGGCGGCTAGCAAATGTGATGCCCATCTATACAAGAAGGGCCGGAGGGCAGACCCGGGAAACTACAGGCCTGTCAGTTTGACCTCAGTGCCAGGGAAGCTCATGGAGCAGATTATCTTCAGAGTCATCACGCGGCACTTGCAGGGCAAGCAGGTGATCAGGCCCAGTCAGCATGGGTTTATGAAAAGCAGATGCTGCTTCATGAACCTGATCTCCTTCTATGACAAAGTGATGCGCTTGGTGGATGAGGGAAAGGCTGTGGATGTGGTCTACCTTGACTTCAGCAAGGCTTTTGACACCGTCTCCCACAGCATTCTCCTCAAGAAACTGGCTGCGCTTGGCTTGAACTGGCGCACGCTTCGTTGGGTTAGAAACTGGCTGGATAGCCAGGCCCAAAGAGTCGTGGTGAATGGAGTCAAGTCCAGTTGGAGGCCAGTCACTAGTGGCATCCCCCAGGGCTCGGTGCTGGGGCCAGTCCTCATTAATATCTTCATTGATGATCTGGACGAGGGCATTGAGTGCACCCTCAGTAAGTAAGCAGATGACACCAAGTTAGGTGCGTGTGTCAATCTGCTTGAGGGTAGGAAAGCTCTGCAGGAGGATCTGGATAGGCTGCACTGATGGGCTGAGGCCAACTGTATGAAGTTCAACAAGGCCAAGTGCCGGGTCCTGCACCTGGGGCGCAATAACCCCAAGCAGAGTTACAGGCTGGGAGAGGAATAGTTGGAGAGCTGCCAGGCAGAGAAGGACCTGGGAGTATTGGTTGATAGTTGGCTGAATATGAACCAGCAGTGTGCTCAGTTGGCCAATAAGGCCAACAGCATCCTGGCTTGTATAAGAAGCAGTGTGGCCAGCAAGGCTAGGGAGGTGATTGTCCCCCTGTACTCGGCTCTGGTGAGGCCGCACCTCGAGTACTGTGTTCAGTTTTGGGCCCCTCGCTACAAGAAGGATATCGAGGTGCTTGAGCGGGTGCAGAGAAGGGTGACGAAGCTGGAGAGGGGTCTGGAGAACAAGTCCTATGAGGAGCGGCTGAGGGAGCTGGGCTTGTTCAGCCTGGAGAAAAGGAGGCTCACGGACGACCTTATTGCTCTTTACAGATACCTTAAAGGAGGCTGTAGAGAGGTGGGGGTTGGTCTGTTCTCCCACGTGCCTGGTGACAGGACAAGGGGGAATGGGCTTAAGTTGCACCAGGGGAGTTTTAGGTTGGATGTTAGGAAGAACTTCTTTACCGAAAGGGTTGTTAGACATTGGAACAGGCTGCCCAGGGAAGTGGTGGAGTCACCATCTCTGGAAGTCTTTAAAAGACATTTAGATGTAGAGCTTAGGGATATGGTTTAGTGGAAGACTGTCAGTGTTAGGTCAGAGGTTGGACTCGATGATCTTGAGGTCTCTTGCAACCTAGAAATTCTGTGATTCTAATGAGTCTCTCTTTCCTCATCATCAGACAACCCTGGATACCAGTATTGATGTATAATTTCAATTTAGTAGATCAATATGAAATTTACATTTGATGATTATGATGAATATTGGAAGCTTCTTGTGTAAGGAACAAACAACTGTTCCTTCCCCATAGTCAGAATAGTTCTACAAATTCTGTGATTGTCCCTATTGAGATAAATGGTATATTCCTTAACAAGTAGTGTTTTACTGAAGACAAACAAATAAACAAACATACAAAATTTCTATTAAATACTAAAATAACAGCATTTTAATAGTCTAGAATTAATCTTCCCTGACAAAAATTACAAGAAACTAAGTGATATTCTGGAACCTCTAAATCTAGAATGGTTTAGATAAGATATAAGACACAGTCAGTTGGTCCAATCCTCTAACGCAAGTTAAGTATATTGTAGGTTCTGGAATATCCATGTAGGCTCAAGGAAAATAAATAAAATAAAATAAAATAAAACAAAACAAAATAAAATAAAATAATAAATAAAGTAAAATGTGATTTAGTAATATTTTAGAGATGAAACCCATTGACTAGAATAGTATGTTATCGATATCACTCACAAATATTACTTTTTCCTTTAAACATAGCCTTTTCCTTTAAAAGAAAGGCTTTATATATATTGCTTTTAACTTTTTATTGCTTAGAACTATATTTAAAGGAAAGGCTTTTCCTTTAAACATAGTTCTAAGCAATAAAAAGTTAAAAGCAATATATATATTGCTTTTGTGTGTATAGAAACCCTAACCAGTAATCACAAAAGTACACTATCCAAGACTTTTATTAATTTATTCCCTGAAGAGGATCAGAGGTTTCCTGGAATTTGTAAATATCTGTTATCACCAAAAATATCATTTTTTTTTTTTCCTATGGTAATATTAATAAACAGGATCTCAAAGTTCTCAAGAATATGCTGTTGACATCAGGCAGAACGTGCTCAGTGAAACACAGAGGTTAGAAACTGCTGAGTAAGGCAATTTAAGGCAATATGAATAAACAGTAACTATATGCTGAGGTGAAGGTTGCAACAGGACATAATTGGCTTTTGTAATAGGAAGTTTGGTAATGATCTCTGAATTTCTGTGGATTTTCCAACTGTCGATACAACTTCCTGATTTTCTTCTTTCTTGAGGTTAAATACGTTTTTAGATAATATTATTTGAAAACAATCAAACAAGCAAGCAAACAAGAGAGAAGACAAGAGTTCACTTCCTAACTTTAGATATCTACTTAGCATTACTTGTTTTATAGCCATTAAATAGAAGGAAACACTTCCAGGTTTCTAATTTCTTCCCAGCATTGATATGTAAGCGTATTCTACAAAGGAAAGGTAAATAACTCTTGAGAAGTGCTTTTCTTTTTTTCGTGTGTGTGACTGTAGGGGTAGTTGCATTGGGGTGATTAGCAGAATTTAAGATATCTACATTGTAGGGATCTGAAGGTGTTTGAGTTCATTCTGATTCATAGTTTCTACATAGTTTTATAATGACTGAAATACAAATTTTCTGCAACTTGTGAAAAGGAAAATGCTTAACCAGAGTATATAAATATCTCAACAGACTAGTAAAACATAATCTTAATTTAATCTAGATACAATTGGAATTGCATATATACAGTAGTAGCTAGTAACTATTCTGAGGCTTCCAAGTAATCTCATGACCTATATTTCTCAAGGAAAAAAAATATATGTATTACTTTTTTTTTAGGTCAAAGAAAATTATGGTCAATTTATTTCAAAGAAAATTATTAATTTAGGTCAAAGAAAAATATGGATTTTTTATTTTTATTTTTATTTTTTAAGGAAATAAAAACTTCAGAATATCCAACTGTTTCAGACTTCTTTAAATATTGAAGTAAGCCCCAGCCCATAGTATGAAAACATTTAGGGATGCTGCATTATATAAGCACAGAAGTGCTTACAAAATATCCACGTCTAACTTTTTCTTTTGAAAATCTAAAATTTCTACTTCACTGTTCATTCTGAAAATAAAATTATCCAATATATCTTTCAGTTTACTTGTAATAAATAACCAAATTTGGGAGATCTTAATATGGATAAAAAACTTATTCTGAAATCAGCCTTTTGCAGTGAGCTACAGTGAGATCTCTGTTATGTATTTTTTCTCAACTATGGAAAATCAGTAACTTCAGACAGCTCATGATAGAGACACTCCATCTGAATATTACTTTCCCATTTTTTTTCCTTTAGATCACAAATTTATTTTTCAGTTTCATATTAGTCTAACTCATCAAGTTGGGATGGCAATTCTGTTTTGTCAGGTAGAATAGTTATTTTCTTCTCCAGTAGTTTCTTCTCCAGTCATTCAGTTTCAGGTTGAGTGACTGCTGCTTCTGATCTAAATAAAATGATTGTACAGATATGTTGAACTCACTGCATGTGTGATGTAAAGCTGCTGCAAATATTTCAGATGTGTAGAATATATCCTGCTTGTGTAGATTAATCAGATTGCATAGATGTGCTATGGTCAGGCTATAACTGGCTTCCTATAAATATTACCTTTGCCTATACAGTAGGTTTAATTCTGTTGGTAGGTTTTTTACTCTGCAAATCTCTATGTATTATGTAACAAATTAACCCAGTATATAAAGAGATAAGCACACAAATCCTGCTTATTATGATTAACAGGATTTGTATGAATTCCTCCTAGCATCCACCTTAAAATTTTACTTCTGAGATTCTTTCTTTCTTTCTATCTGTGGTTACACTGACATTAATACCTAAAATGGCTTAAAATATCATTGTTATGCAGACAACATACAGATTTATTGCTGCTTTATTCTGATAATTCCTTGACAAATCCTATTTCTGTACTTCAAGAGTGTTTGATGGAGATTCAGCAGTGGATATATTCCAGCAAGCTCTCTGTTCACATCTTCTAGACTAAGTTATTATATTTCTATCTGCTTGAGAGAAAGAAGGAAAGAAGGAAAGAAGGAAAGAAGGAAAGAAGGAAAGAAGGAAAGAAGGAAAGAAAGAAAGAAAGAAAGAAAGAAAGAAAGAAAGAAAGAAAGAAAGAAAGAAAGAAAGAAAGAAAGAAAGAAAAACCAACCCTGTAGAGTGCCTTCTGTTTAATTTTTATTCATTTGCCTAAAATCTAAAGAATTGATACAAACTAAAGTCTTCTAATCATTCTGCTTTACCACCTGAATCATTTTTTTACTTCAGAAACAGCAGTAGCTACCTTGGACTACTCTCTTAAGAAAAGTACATAGACTTCAGAACTAAGGTTTTACAACCAGTTCAATTAATTTCTTTCATCTTTTTTACAAAGGCTACATATAGTGAATATGACCAGTAAAGGTAAACTTGTTGATCTTGAGATCAGATGTTTCAAAATGGTAATGTGTCTTCAATTTTAAGAGGAAATATAATTTTGTATCCATATTTTGTCTTCTTCATTCCCTACTTCAAATATTTTTTTATTTTTTTATTTTTTATTTTTTTTTATGGATTTCACCTATAAATTTCATACTTATAGAATTAAATTGGCATCTTTTCATAATTATTTTTTTTAAAGACCAGCTAAGTATTATGAGAATTGTGCATTATAGAGGCCACTGAAAGCAAGCAGGTTTAAATATACATATATTATGATAAGCAAATCTTTTTGTATAATAAAAGGAATTTAATTGGCATTTGAAGGCAATTCACAAATCATGTTTGAGTACTACTATAAAAGTCCCCCCACAACCAAGGGGAAATATAGAAAATGATATAATAATTTCCTCCAGTTTGACAGAGCAGCCACTGTGTAAAGTGCTCAGCTAGTTTAGCCTGAGTCCAAAACGCTCTCAGAAGTGGTGAGACATGCCACTTTAGTCAAGAATCCAGCCTTTCTTTGGGAACTGTTTTAAGTTAATTCAAATGTGTGGCTTCCTTAGCTGGAATTAGCAGAGCTCAGACCAGAATTCAATTACTTAAATGAGATCTGTGTCAAGGATTTTAAACAGTGACTGGTGTCACAAGAAAAAAATAAAGCACCACCACCAAAAAAATGTTTACATATTTCATTTTGTTAAAATATCTTCTATTTGTCTATGGAATCAATGAAAAAAAAAAAAAAAAAAAAAAGAGAATAATGTATTAGAATAACGTATTATAGATTAATATATTATATCCTGTATCACCTAGGCAGGATTGTTATGCTTTAATGTCATCTAGACGAGGCTTGGTGGTAGAAAAAATAAATAAAACAAGTAAATATTGTGTTAACTCTGCAATTATTTTCTACCAATATATATCTGCAGATATAGTTTAAAAAGAAAAAATATGTTTCATGGAAAAGAAGATTTTTCATGATTTTTTGGAAGGATACTGATGGTAAGTAACCCTGTGCAGCTCAGTGTGTAGACAGCTTAGATTATTGTTTGTTTGTTTGTTTTCATCAGTTACACAATTCCAAAATAGTTCATAGACAGTTCAGATATGTTTTGAATAACTGGAAAATCATCATGAATAACTGTCACTCCGAAATACTCATCCAAGTATAAATGAAACCTAAGCCCTCTATTACATGAAATGAGGAACCTCCTTCAAATATTATAGAATAGGAAAAAAGAGGAATTCTTTTGCTTCAGTTTGTTTCTTGAAGGGTAGTTTTTGGAGCCTTTTGGTATATTAAGTTTCAAACTGTGGTATCCTTTGTTACAGTTAGAATGTTGACATGTTGATTGGACAAAATGTGCAAGCTGTAAGGCTTACTCTTCTCCATAAATTAAAGGAATAGGTTTGGAGCCAAAAATCCAATTTAATAATAGAAAGAAATGCTAAAACATTTCAAACATTTCAAACATTTTGAATTGTCATTTCTGAGAAAAAAAAAAAAAAAAGTAAATGAGCAGAAAAGAAAAATTGATTGTAAAAACATGAGTGTCACTAAATTAAATAATTTATTGGAAGCATATAAATGTAGTTTGTTTGTACTAAAAAGAAGATATTACATACATTTTGATTAACATAAAGGTTCTTTCGCATAATGGAAAAACTAAGGAACAGGCAAAGTGCATTTTCAAGTGAAATACAAAGGTTCCATTTTCTTGTAATTGATTATGTGCCTTAATATATCCAAAGATGAACTACAATGTAAGGTCTTAGTAATCTTGAAAGTTTAAAAAATAGCTTCCTCATAAATAAATGAATCAGTGAACACTGGTTTTAAATAGCAACAGGAGCTCTAAAGGAAATGAACATATTGAAAAAGTGTTTTAAAGCCTCTTAGAGCTGCAGACTGGCGAAAATTTAGTATGAATTATTTGAATCTTTTTATATAGATTTATCTTTCTAATTGTATTCAGACAATATGTATGGATTTTACTAAAATATTAACAATAATATAAAATATGAATGCAAAAATTATAATGTGTTTATTAAAATATTTTAATATATTGATTGCACAATATGTTTATACACTATCTATACATTCAGAAACACATGTATACATACAAAGCTGCACAAAACAAAAATGCAAATCCTGAATCTTAATCTTCATTTATCTGTTCCAAAAATCTTCATACATGAAAAAAAAATCTTAGTGTGGGGATTATTTTTACTGTCATATAATCAGATTTTTTGGTAATCTCACATTTGATGACTATAAAATGCATCATACTAGGCACTAGGTCTGTCTAAAGAGTTAAACTTGGATATTTTTTTTTAATATAGTCATAGTGATCTCACTATCTTGTTAAAAAAAAAAAAATAAAGAACAGTACTGATATTACAAAACCTTTATTTCCTTAAGCATTATTAAAAATAATCATTTTATTCTATTCTGTTATGACAAATATATGTACAATGGAAGTGCTAAAAAGGAATTAAAATCCATCAGCTGACATGTTTCTCTTCTTTAGAAATGTCTCTAAACAACATGCTGTATCTTTACTTGGTATTCCCAGTTTGTACACCCAAAGATCACTTGGTATTCTTAGCTATAGCTTTACGATGATGAATGTGTTTAAATGGGTAACTACTGTTACCTGCACTTCTTTTGCAGCGCTCTTACCTTCTGATCAATAGGCTGATCTGGGAGACACACAATACGTACCTCCAAAGGTTGCATCCTCCATTGAATACAATAGCTGAAGCTTCTGTTTTAAAAAGGAGCCAAAATTGACTGGTTCAACCATTATATGAGAGGTAGTTTGTCACAGATTTGATAGTTTAGGTAGAATTATAAAAAGAAGGATGCAAAAAGTGAGTCCTAGGAATATGAAGCTACTCCTGGAAGGTCAGGTAGCAGACAAGTGCTTATGTAGGGATCCCATACACAAGGACATTCAGACGTTTCATAAAAGTTAAGCAAATGATGCTACAACATGTGCATATATATGCATACACATATGTATATATTTTCAACTGTGCTTTGCATACATATTAATTTTAAACTGAGTAAATACTAATTTCTGTTTAACTTTTCTTTCTTTCTTTTTTTTTTTTTCTTTTCCAGAAGTATTAACTTTGTTTATGTGCTTTATCAATAGCAGTAAACTTTAGAACCTTAAAAACTCTGATGGAAAAGTGACCCATTTTGCTTTACAGCTGGTTTCTAATACATTTTTGAAGACTTTTTGAAGTGTTCATTTTATCAGATGTATAAAAGTTTATTGGCATGTTTATGGCTACCTATCTTGCTAAGACTTATGTAAGCAACTATCCCTTTTCACTTTAAAATATTTAGCAATCATCACAACTTTTAAAAAATAAAAAGTGTTTTCCTCCGAGGATAACAAAATAGGTCTACTTCGTGATAATAAGGACTTTCTGTGTAAAGTAATAAACCATCAATATATATATATATTACCTTGCACTGTAGATCAGCATTAGACTCCAGATGGACAAACAGTAAAAAATTAATTGCTTTTTTGAAAATAGATTACTCCAGTGTTAATAAAGTTATATTTTCTAATGTTCTTATATTTGCTCATCTCATAACTTTGTTACCCTGCTGGTATGCCCTAATGTACTCTACAATTAATGACCATTTGTTTTTTAGGATAGTCTGGGGATAGTCTGACCACAGTAGAAGATATACAAATAAAGCAGACAGAAAAAAATTGAACTTCAGAAAACAAAACAAAAGCAAAACCACCAACAAAACAAACAAATAATCAAAACCTACAGGCACCTGTAATATGTTATATCAGTCATTATACTATGGAAGGTTTCCTATGAGACTGAGTAATTCACTGGAAAAATATATTGTATGGAAAAAAAAAATCCTATCTTGAAGAATGTAAGTATCTTTTTCTATTTTTTAATTATTCTATTTCTAATTTTTGATTTTGAAAATCTACTTTTTAATTTTAAAATCACAATCCTTTCTTATCGATCAGGTAACACTTTCTTTCCATGGTGTGTATGGATAAAGCTCCCTGAGCAAAATAAAATATAAATATAAAATAAAATATAAATAAAATATAGATGAGCATCTGTAACTTATTTTACAAGATGGAGAAGCAATGGGGCTTTACTAAAAACTGCATGATCTGTGATCAGTATCAATGGGCACTGTTTTAGGTATTGATTTACATACTTGAGGATTTTTGAAACAAAATAATATACTTGTCCTATTTGTTTGATAATTATTGTTAAACAGTATCTGGAAAATCTTCATTATCTTTTAATCAATTGATTTCTCTATATGAAAGCATTATGATTTCCAAATTTCACAGATAAAATCTGAAATCATTTTCAAGCTGCATATGATGTGAAACAATAAAAACAGGAAATTCTACAGCCCAAATTTTGCCTTAGCACTTGGGATAAACACTGGTTCAAAGTCAATGAGAAAGAAATACATGTATTCTTCATTTATCCTTTACAGTACTGTGCAATACTGCAGTACCCAGGTCTGTGGAAGATACTATAGCTTGATGATCGGTAATGACTCTGCCTTCTTCTTTAGAAGAAGGCAACAGCTGGAGGACTTTATCTTGCTGTTTTATCTCCAAAGATCATTCCACTCCCATATCCACAAATGCTGGTTCATTCCCCTACATTTAACACCAGCATGGGTGAAACCCAATGGTGTCACATTTCACCTGAGATTCATCAGAATATGCAGAAAGTACTTTGTGTTCACTTCAAAACAAACCAAAGCAAAACAAACAAACAAATGAAAGTTCTTCTGTCATTATCAAAATCAAAATGGAAAAATTGTAAAAGCTCTTCTAGGAGGAATCTGTCCCAGGATAAGACAATACCTGTGTAAACACATCACTATGTCTCTATGACATTAATAGGAGTCAAAAGTCATAAATGAAACTTAATTTTAATATAAAAATGAAGCTGTGAGCAAATTAGATATGTAGAACCTAGTCTGGTTGATCTCCGTGTTCTATGTACAATTTTAAGTCTCTTGCAGATAGCTGATGTATATCCTTTTTCATATTAATAATTTTGCTAGCTTTTATAGAGTTGCTTAGATAACAAGGACAAAAATTTAATCTACACCAAAAGTTTCATTAATAATGTTGATTATTATTTTTCAGGGTTATCCCTGAAAAAGTCCCAGCAAAATGATTATTGAGGCATTTCTACCTCCTATTTCCTGAAACAGTCAAAACTTACATGGCTGCTGAAACTGAGATAGAGATGTCTTCTGGAGAATAAAACTCTTATTAAGAATCTTAGGGTAGTATGGCTCTACTGAAACAGTTGTTGTGGTGTTTCTTTTAGCTTTCTCTGAGCTTTTAGGGCTCAGAGGATTATTTTATTTATTATTTACATTCCCCATCTTTTACCTGAAGACACTTCATGTCTTTACATTGGTATCTTCATATTTATATTCTGCATGATAACCTTAAAAAAGAGGTAGTTCCTTAAACTTTTTAAACTTATATAATATTGCATGCTGACAACCTTTGATTAAGAATTTAGCATGTTAATATATACAATATTCAAACTAATAGTACCATAATATTCAAACTTGTATTATTTCTGAAGGACCCAGAAAACTGCAGTGAAATGATCAGGAAAACAAACAAACAAACAAACAAACAAACAAAATACCAACAACCAATCAACTAACCAAACAAAACCTCCTTTCAAGGATTTCCTTTCAAGGAAACACTGCTGAAGTTGTTTCAGTTATTAAATTTTGATACAGTGCTGTCCTCTATTTTCTGCTTTTTCAGAACAGTGCTAACAGCTTTTTTTCCAATTTTTCCCATCTCTGCTAAACATTAATACAGTAAGCTGTATTACAGGCTTCCATAAAAGCAGAATCCTGCATAGCAATATATTTTCTTTTTATTTTATTTTCGCTTTCAGTTAAATTTAATAAATATATATATATGCATATATATTTATCAAAACCTGGATGGAGTATTTTTTAATTATTATTATTTTTTTAAGTGACCATGGTTGACATTTTCAGTACTATGACTGTACGTAATACCTTTAAAAACTTTCCTGTCAGTCACTCAGTACCTCCAATATACACTGTGTCATACGTATGGACTGTTAAAATATCCATAGATACCTTATGTATCTATGGACATAATCTGCTTTTAGCACCAACTAAAGGAGCAGCAAATGCCATTGCTTAATGTACCATTGGAACTGATGGTTGAATTAACTGATGGTTGAATTAAAACTGGAAACTGCTTGGGGATAATTTTGTTCTCTTTAGAGCAGAATTTACCTGATGGACACATCTTCAACACTGATTTGTCTGTAAAGCTTCAGTTACAATGTGAGAGATGTTTCACTGCTATCCTTACACATACACAAGGCCTCAAATTTCATTTAAATCTTGATGGGCAGATGTTCACACATGCAGCAACTCAATGAAGTCAAGAAGAACAATTCTTCTTGAAGGAAAAGCATTTAAATGCTTCCAGTACTTTGAATATGTACTCTACATACAGCTCAGGGAAATTACTTTCCATGTCTCTTGATGTCTTTGAAAAGTAACCATGTTGTTTGGAAATGACATTACGGGCCCTTAGGGTTAATGATTCATATTTGTTAGTTCAGGTCTTTGCACTAGTACTTCATTCTCAGGATTTGTTGTTTCTGAGCTATCAGTCACTTTATATGATACTTAACACTAGACATGGTGAGAAACATCTGATAAAAACTGCTGCTCAGTTCTGACAAACATTAAAATTTAATACAGTCTCTGTAAGAAGTTTGCTTAATCAAATGTCAGGGAGATCTTGAATCTATCAGTAAAGACCTTAATTCACCTAGGGTGCAAAATCAACAAGGAAAGCAAAAATCCCAGACAAGAAAGAGTCTTTAAGAGTTGTATTTGTAGTGCCATCTGCTTTGAGTTAATTGTTCTCAACGGTTGCCAACTACTCAGTTGCCATTTAGTGTCTGTATTACTTATTAAACAAGTAGCAAATACATGGAGATATGTCATGAGTGAAGTCCTGATACACCGGTCACATAGATTGAATGATATACTCTATTAAAATAAATTGTATTTTATTCTTTATAGGTTTTATTTTTATTGTATTTTCTTCTTCATATTTTCTGCTTTATCAATCATTGTACATGTACAGCTACTAATTAATTAAGCTGATGCTAGTGCAAATTTGGTGGTCACATATATATAAAACATTTTACAGTAACATTTTTGGCAACTCACAAGTGAAATGCCGTGGTACCACTTTGCTCCATAGATTGGAGCTCTGGTCAACATTTCTTATGCTGTAGAACTATGCTCTATGTAAGAGAGGAATTTCAAATGTTGCAAAATGATGCTTTGTCCTTTTATATAGCAATTTGCTCTGTTCTTCTGTTGTGAATTACTAGGAATCTTACCTATTGTATCAGCAGGATATTGCAATTTGTCTGTCCTCAGAATTGCAGCTTGAGTGCAACAATCACAGTAATGGCAATAGCAGAGGGTAGTGGATGGAAGGATCACAGAAAGCCGAGTTGAAAAGAAGGCAGTTTTGGAGCTTTCACCTCCATCTGTTTATAGGTGTTTGTCCATTTTTTAGAACCTGTTTATCAGTCTGTTCTTGGGAAACAAAAACCACACACAAATGTTTCCATTTCACAGAGAGTGAGAGAGAGAAAGAGATGTTTGTGAATCAGAAAAGAATGATCTGATAATAGTTCTGCATCTTCATCATTTCTTTTAACTTTAAAAAGTTTCTGGACATCACCCTCAATTATGAATCATTAACCCTAAGGGCCAGTAAGTAAAGTAAGTAAACTGCTGAGCTCTGAGAGTGATGTAGCTATTTGTTACTCTTTGCCCAATGCACAAGAAATTATAAGGACATAACTGCCAGTACTCCACCTTACACTCTAGAAATTTCCCATTTCTCTTCCCAGTGGGGCACTGCATGTGACATATGGAACATGGCCATGAAAATGTATTCAGCAAGAAAAGTGACCTTGAAATTTCAGAATAGTCAACATAATTTAAAAAGAAAGAAAAAAAAAAAAAAAAAAGAAGAGAAAGGGAAAGGGAAAGGGAAAGGGAAAGGGAAAGGGAAAGGGAAAGGGAAAGGGAAAGGGAAAGGGAAAGGGAAAGGGAAAGGGAAAGGGAAAGGGAAAGGGAAAGGGAAAGGGAAAGGGAAGGGGAAGGGGAAAGGGAAAGCAGTAGACAAAATGTGATCATGTATTAATCCTTTGATCTATTAATCTTTAATCATTGTATATAATGAAATATTTTTTTCATAATTTAATAATTTAATATATTTACATTTACATTTACATCTATATCTATATCTATATCTATATCTATATCATCTATATCTATATCTATATCTATATCTATATCATCTATATCTATATCTATATCTATCTATATAGATATAGATATACCTATACATATTTACCTACAGATATACCTGTAGATATACCTACATCATCTATACCTATCTTCATAATTTATAATAATATGTAATTTATAAAAATATATAACATAATATATTATCATATATATGATAACTTATGTATTAATATTAATATATTAATGTATTAATATTGATATTAATATAATAACTTAATTTAATGTAATTATAGCAATAGTTAAATAAAAATGATATGTTGTATAATAAGCACATACGTAATAAAATATTTTATAATTATTGGATAATTATTAAATTATTTGATTTAATAAATATTTAAGATTAATGTATTAATCTCTGATACTATGAAAGGATATACTGAAATTCAGACATAAGATTCTATTAGATTCTATTGATTTTAGTGAGATGACACATCTTAAACATACTCTAATTGTTTTCCTTGGAAAAAAAAAAAAGGAAAGATTTATTAATCAGTTGATATCAAGTAAGAATGCTGTATGTACTGTCTCTGGACAATCATTTTGTATCCATCCATCTACCTCAGGACTTTCTACTAAAGCACTACATTATTCATAAAATATTATGCATTAGGAACAGATCATATTAATTAGTCCCTACTGATGTGCCACTTATCCTCTTTATCTTTTTTTTTTTTTTTTCCTTTTTATCCCTTTTTCCCTTTTCATTTTTCCCAAGATCTCTTCATTCTCTAAAAGAAGACTGAAATGGAATGTGTTTCAAAATACATGCTTCAGACAGGTAGTGGAACGTTGTAGAATAAGGCTGACCAAGTTGTCACAGCAACTTTGAAGTCTCTGTTCATATATGTTCATATATATCTATATTGATATATATACACTTCATTTTCTGACCTATGCTTAATCTTTACAGAAAGATTTGAAATTCTACCACTTCCTGTGGGACTACTGTGAAAGCTTATCTGAACAATGACTCCACAATTTTATTTTCAATCACTTAGTCTACAACAAAAGAACCTGAAGGCTCAAGTTCTGTTCTAACAGTGTATCATTTATCAAATTTCAGACAAATTCAAATATGAAATTTCTTAGCTGCTTATTGTGGAGCAGAGCTATTCCTTTAAACAGGGTAGCAGTCAGAGAAATTAAATGTTTGATATGCAGTGTCAGTTTTTAAAAAGTTCATGATATGATCTCTGTATTTTTTACACTCAGTCTTGTTATGACCAAAAATAAACTCACCACATTTATCACACTAAAAATTTATTAATAGTCATTCCAATACTTCTTAGAGGCATTCTTCCTTTTTTTGTACTGAGATTTGCTTAAATTTATTTTATACATTTCCTTTCTCCAGGCTGCTGCATCCTGGCTGCTCAGCAGGGTGAGCATGACCCCACAACATAGGCTCAACCCCACAGGGGCTCTTATTTGCTGGGCAGCAACTCCCTGGCTTTGCCAGACCCTTCCCAGGGAGGCAACGGCAGAGCCCAGCTCAGGCAGGGGAAGCAGCAGGCACTTGGCCAGTGGCAGGAACTGTAACCAGCTCAGCACAGCTGCAGCCAAGGGGAGCCCAGGCCAGCCCTGCAACCTCTGCTCACAGCTCAGGGCACAGCCCCTGGACCTTTACTAGGGGTGGCAAAAATCATATTTAATGGACTGCTTACTGAAGAATTTGATAGTAAATAATAAAGTTAACAGACACAGTTAAACATGCTGCATAGGGGAAGTAACATTTCTTGAGAGAAATCTCTCCTCACCAATTTTCCAGTATTATTTGAAGGAGTTTTATATGCAGCTCTGGTTTGATACAATACACTTGGATTTAGAAAAACTTTATAGAAGTCAAGTTATGGGAACTACGCTGCAACTGTATGTGAGAAAATCTTTTCATGGATTACTAACTGGTTTAAGATAGCAAAGAAAAGATGTCAGAAAAGCTCAGTTTCAGAGTAAATCTGGGCTAGTTTGAAAACTTTCCAGACTCTGGGTCTGGAAGTCTTTAAGTCATTAATAGCCTAAAATTGGGGGTTATTAGTGAAATCAGTTAACTTCAGAGTTGAATTTCTTTTAATCTTTTTCTAAGAATCTGTAACTGAAAGAAAAAAAAAAAATTGAATCAAAAGCACCTTTTGATTTAATCCTGCCTTCTGGGTAGACGGAAGAGCTTATGATTTCTAAAGATTTTAAAACATATTTAATATGAAATCTGTGATCAAAATTCTATAAATTCTTTAAAATTCTTATTCTATTTCTACAGATGACACAATAAAATTATAATTTGCTATGCTAGCCCCACTATAAAATCTTTTTTTTTTTTTTTTTCCTACTTACCATGGATACTTTTTATCTACCGAAATCTATCATTCACATCTATCTCCAATGTCTGTGCAAGTAATTATCTGACAATATCATCTGAAATTATCACACAGTATATTCTGAATGAAAATAGGGAAGGCAAATGAAAGGTTAACATTTATAGAAAACCTACTATTAAAATTTAGAAACTTTAATATATTCCTAAGTCAAAAAAAAAAAAATCTGCCACTATAAAAGAACATCCAAATATTTTATCTTTTGTAACTTTTTATTCTCAAGGAGAGAAGATTCCTTTAAATACCATAAATGATGTTCTGATCAATATTATAATGAAATTTAATATTTGATGTTAGATTATTAGCATATAATGATTTTTTCCTTTTATTATTGATGCATAATCAGTATTTTAATCAGGTTCATCAATGATATCATATCTAGAATTCAGAATAGCAGGAAAATGAATTACTGGCTTCATACCAAACATACCTTGTTATTATTTCTATTTTATATAATCTTCAGTAACTGATTTTATAGGTAAACCATTATAATTATAGAAGTGCTTAATGCCTTATTTAAACTGAAAACATCTTAGTGCATATTTTTAATATTGAACAAAAGGAAATATGGGATCAATTTTTTAATGTAGAGATATCCTAGTTCTGAGAATTTTAAAATATGACTTGTCACACTGACTGCTATGAATTTAAGACTACAGCTTTTACCAGGAATAACTTTTTTTTCTCTATGCATCTATGTTTTAGAAAGAGAAATGTGAAATTGTCTTCCTAATAGAGTATTTATGGGGGAAAAATTAAATGTATATAAAGTGTAAGGCATATGCATGTTGCTTTATTTTCACACTATTGTTTTACTCAATATTTTTTGTTCTCAATTAGAAATGAAGCCACAGTCACTGACAACATATATGTTTGTTGGTGTCTTTACCAATATGTTTCAGAAGAGGGGTGTGAAAGTGAGAATATGAAGTTAATATACGGGGGGGGGGGGGGAATGATTATTAGGTGTGACATAATATAAAAAAGGTACAGGAAAGAGCATGTAAAAAAATATAAAGGAGTGGTTAAGTGTATGGTAGACAGAAAAGAAATCTTGCAATTTCTGCAAAGGGTATTCAAGTTAGTCAAGTCATGCAAACAGATTAATTTAACATAATATTATCCTCGAAGAGGAGAGTATGTATAGAAGAGAGTATATGTACAAAGAGAAAGTTACATACTAAATGTAAGTATTTTATAATTGGCTTTGGTATGATTTGCTTTTATTTTCTATGCTCAAACATTTTCACTAGAATTTTTTGGAAAAGATGGCAAACCAGTCAGATGGACATCTACTCCAATGATTAATTTTAGTTTGAGTAACTAATGGAATCATGGAGTTATTTAGGCTTGAAAGAACCTCCAGAGGGCTTCTGGTCCAACTCTTGGCTTAGCACCAGATCATATTAGATCAAGTTGTTCAAGACAGTTGTTATAGATTACCTGGTTCCTTGTCATATGGTGTACACAGAAATCACTTTCCTAAGAGTTATAAGTTTTAATGTGAAACTTTGACCTCACCACAGAATCAAAAATATGAGTCAATGATTATAGGGGTTACCCTGAAAATTGTTTGGAAAGGTGGAATACAGCAGTAGTGTTCTTTGTAGACATACAAAGAACCCATAAGCAGGTGTCAGGAGAAAAAGATTTAATAATAAAAATTTGCCTTAAGCTATGAATTGGCTTAATCCACAATATAAAATACATTAATTTAGAACTGAAGTATTGAGTAGCACATCTGTTGTCAACTGATATCACTGTTAATATAATTATTTTATTTATCTTAGTAGTAGATAATAGAATATGTGTGTGAAACTATGTTCTGCAGAAGATAACCTAGAAGAAAAATAAAAAGGAATAAAGGAATGAATGCATAATATAAATTGATCACAGTCAACATAAAAACTTTGGATAAATTAAATAAAATGTAAAAAAAAATATAAATAATGTTATTATATTACAGATATAAGCTACTCTTGATGAAAGCATGGAGCAGTATCAAACTGGGTAATAAAGAAGTGAAAAAGAAGTGACAGATAAATCTGAAAATACTAAAATAGATACCTGTTCCTTAAAGCAGAATGAAGAAACACTATACAGTAATTAATTAGATGTGTATCAATATCCATTAGGGCTACTTTATGTAATTTAGAAATTTTAAAACAGAATGGTAATGTTGTATTTTTTTATCCTATTGTCCATCTGGCAAACTTAATGGAAGAGTCAAGACAAGTAATTTGTATTTGTAACACAAGTAATTTGTATTGCCTCAACGAAGCAGGCTTAGCTTCACATTATCCTTTCTACTTTATTTTTCTCACACAGGTGTCTGTGTGCCCCATAGATGTTAGGGAGAGATTACAAGCTTAAAGAGCTAAAGTTGGGATGTAAAAGAGCAGTTCACTTATCTTGTGGGAACTCCCTTATTGTTCTTGAAAAATGGAGGACTTTCATCCTGAGGTCAAGTTTCCAAACAGCTACTGACAAATAGCTCTGCTATAGTGTGTGTATCCTTCTTCTTACTAAAAGGAGGAAGGATGGTTTCTCCAGATTCTAACAGAGCTCTTCACTTGCCCATTGAAATTGTCTCATTGATCACCCAGTCATAACAACAAAAATAAAAGAAACAAAAAAAGTCACTTAAGAATGTAACAAATGTGAAACACTTTTAAACACCTTTACCAGTTTTAAATGGCAAGGTCCTCTACAGCCATCAGGTGTCTGTAAACCTGACAGGTGCTACAAACAAACAAAGAAACAAAGAAACAAACAAAAAACTCCATGTCCTCAGCAATGGTTTATATAAACCTGTTTCCTTTGGATTGAAAAGTATTAGAAGCATCCACAGAATATTAATATCCTCAGTTAAGAGGATACAAATGAACAGCTAAGTGACCAGTAAAGGTTTTGTGAAAGCAGTTGGCTGACTACTTTAATTCTCATATTGAAAATAAATTCAGTCTTCCTCCTGATACAACAGCAGAGACCGAGATAAACAATGATATAGATATACACAGATATATTGTGATAAATGTCAACAGTAGTCCAGTTGTAGAAACAGATGGTTTTTTAACTGTATCATTAAATGATCCATACTGCCTCTTTGCCAATTAAACACTTATAAGTTAATTTTATGCCCTATGATTTGTTAATCTCTTCATTGATTCTAGAAGATAATTCTTTACCAAGTACAATATTAATGTTTCCTGTTATCAGTGTTGGAACATCTGTATTAGTATAAACTAATAATTTGACACCAAAGTAGTCAATAATAAATTCCAAGGCTTTGAGGAGTTTTCTCTCTATTAGTAGTTAGAGCCTATGGACAGTCTCTAGAGAAAGATAAAAGTGATAGAAAACATGATTTATTTTGTTCATCAAAAGTAGTTCCTTACCAGAAAAATTTTCAGAAATTTCAGTCATGACTTTTTCTGCTGTGTAATATGCTGTGATTTATTTGATTCATTATGATTCAGGATGAACTTGTCATTATGCTAACAATCTGGACAAAGCTTTCAAGCTTCAATCTCTCCAGCTGTTAGTTTACACAATTCTTATTGACTCATCACTGGATGTAATCATCACCTCAAAGCAGACTACAATTATCAGGTACATCTTCCTTACTATTCTGCTGTCATCCATAAAATTCACATTATTTTAAAGTAGGGGGGTAGGTCTTATCCTGGTAATAATAAGCATTTACTACTCATAGTATCACAGAATCACAGAATCACAGAATTTTCTAGGTTGGAAGAGACCTCAAGATCATCGAGTCCAACCTCTGACCTAACGCTAACAGTCCCCACTAAACCATTTCCCTAAGCTCTACATCTAAACGTCTTTTGAAGACTTCCAGGGATGGTGACTCTACCACTTCCCTGGGCAGCCTGTTCCAGTGCCTCACAACCCTTTCAGTGAAGAAGTTCTTCCTAACATCTAACCTAAAACTCCCCTGGCTCAACTTAAGCCCATTCCCCCTTGTCCTGTCACCAGGCACGTGGGAGAACAGGCCAACCCCCACCTCGCTACAGCCTCCCTTGAGGTACCCATAGAGAGCGATAAGGTCGCCCCTGAGCCTCCTCTTCTCCAGGCTGAACAAGCCCAGCTCCCTCAGCCGCTCCTCGTAGGACTTGTTCTCCAGGCCCCTCACCAGCTTCGTTGCCCTTCTCTGTACCCGCTCAAGCACCTCAATGTCCTTCTTGTAGCGAGGGGCCCAAAACTGAACACAGTACTCGAGGTGCGGCCTCACCAGAGCTGAGTACAGGGGGACGATCACCTCCCTAGCCCTGCTGGTCACACTGTTCCTGATACAAGCTAGGATGCCGTTGGCCTTCTTGGCCACCTGAGCGCACTGCTGGCTCATATTCAGCCGACTATCCACCATCACTCCCAGGTCCTTCTCTGCCTGGCAGCTCTCCAACCATTCCTCTCCCAGCCTGTAGCTCTGCTTGGGGTTATTGCGCCCCAGGTGCAGGACCCGGCACTTGGCCTTGTTGAACTTCATGCAGTTGACCTCAGCCCATCGGTGCAGCCTATCCAGATCCTCCTGCAGAGCTTTCCTACCCTCAAGCAGATCGACACACGCACCTAACTTGGTGTCATCTGCGAACTTACTGAGGGTGCACTCAATGCCCTCATCCAGATCATCGATGAAGATATTAAAGAGGACCGGCCCCAGCACCGAGCCCTAGGGGACGCCACTAGTGACTGGCCTCCAACTGGACTTGGCTCCATTCACCACGACTCTTTGGGCCCGGCTATCCAGCCAGTTTCTAACCCAACAAAGCGTGCGCCAGTCCAAGCCAAGAGCAGCCAGTTTCTTGAGGAGAATGCTGTGGGAGACGGTGTCAAAAGCCTTGCTGAAGTCAAGGTAGACCACATCCACAGCCTTTCCCTTGTCCACCAAGCGCGTCACTTTGTCATAGAAGGAGATCAGGTTCGTCAGGCAGGATCTGCCTTTCATAAACCCATGCTGACTGGGCCTGATCGCCTGCTTCCCCTGCAAGTGCTGCATGATGACTCTCAGGAGGATCTGCTCCATGAGCTTTCCTGGCACTGAGGTCAAACTGACAGGCCTGTAGTTTCCCGGGTCTGCCCTCCGGCCCTTCTTGTAGACGGGCGTCACATTTGCTAGCCGCCAGTCAACTGGGACCTCCCCCGATAGCCAGGACTGCTGATAAATGATGGATAGTGGCATGGCCAGCTCCTCTGCCAGTTCCCTCAGTACCCTTGGGTGGATCCCATCCGGCCCCATCGACTTGTGCACATCTAAGTGCCGTAGCAGGTCACCAACCAGTTCTTCATGGATAATGAGGGCCACATCCTGCTCCCCATCCCCTTCCACCAGCTCAGGGTACTGAGTATCCAGAGAACATCCGGTATTGCCGCTAAAGACTGAGGCAAAGAAGGCATTGAGCACCTCCGCCTTTTCCTCATCTCTTGTAACTAAGTTTCCCCCCGCATCCAGTAAAGGATGGAGATTATCCTTAGTCCTCCTTTTTGTGTTGATGTATTTATAGAAACGTTTTTTGTTATCTTTAACGGCAGTAGCCAGATTGAGCTCCAGATGAGCTTTGGCCTTCCTAATTTTGTCCCTGCACAGCCTCGCTACTTCTTTAAAGTCCTCCTTAGTGGCCTGCTGTGTTGGGTCTGTCTGAGCTGGAGTCACCTTTTCCCTGCAGCAGCCCACACAGTGCTGTACTCTGCACTCGTAGCTGGAACAGCACTGATATCACTCCAGTGTTGTGTCTATTGCTGCATAGTGCTGGCACAGCATCAGGACTCCTTCCAAGCCCCCAAGAGCCAGCAGACTGGGGGTGGGCAAGTGATGGGGAGGGGACATTGCTGGGGCAGCTGACCTAAACCAACCAAAGGGATATTCCATAACACCTGATGTCACACTCAGCAATAAAAGGGGGGGCTCTCGTGGGGGAGGGGGCTGTTCCTCCTGAACAACCACTACGCGTTTGGGGCCCTGCTTCCCAGGACGTGGCCGAACACCGCTCGCTGATGGGAAGTAGAGAATAATTTTTCCTCTCTCTGTGCTTCCGCGCGGACTGATTGCTTCTTTTGTCTCTGTTTTTTTTCTCCCATTCCCTTTCCCTTTAATTAAACCTTTCTTATCTCAAACCTCGAGTTCTCTGTGTTGTATTTTCTCCCCCTTCCTCTTTGAGGAGAGGGGGAGTGAGAGAGCGGTTGTGGTGGAGCTCGGCTGCCCACCTGAGTAAAACCACCACAGTCCTTTTTGGCGCCCAACGTGGGGCTCGAGGGTTGAGACAACAATAGCATTGATTGAAGTATTTACAACTAACATATTGGTAGTCATAATGCTCGGTTTTCTGGTAATACTTTTCTGTGTGGATATGTTGTATATAGCCCACTCTCTGTTTTCTTTTTTCCTTTACATCCGATCGGAGAAAGTGTTGAAGTCTGTGCTTGTTTTTTTTATCATGTTGTGCTGTAACATACTGGCCTTCAGTTTTGTTTGGTATTCAAACCCGGCATTGTTATCCTCCTGGTCTCCTGGAGATTATCTTATTGAAAATATTAGGAATTACAGTGCCTTCTACTTTTCTCCCTGTGGGCTAATTACAGCAGCCTTTCAGTATCTTGGATACCCCTGGTCAGATATTATCCTCCTATCACTAGGTCTAGTGTTTGTCATCTTCCCCAAAGTAAAGCAATTTATTAAGAATATTATTCAAGGACCTGTCCCACACGACAAGTTGTGGAGGCCATGGAAGGGGAAGGTGAGTCAAGTCAGTATGCAGAAGTGAAAGCTATACAACTGGCCCTAGAAATTGCTGAAAGAGAAAAGTGGCCGGTACTGTATCTCTACACTGACTCATGGATGGTGGCAAATGCGCTATGGGGGTGGCTGCGACAATGGAAACAGAACAACTGGCAGCGCAGAGGTAAACCTATCTGGGCTGCTACCCTGTGGCAAGATATTGCTGCCCGGGTAGAAAACCTGGCTGTAAAGGTACGTCATGTAGATGCCCATATGCCTAAGAATCGTGCTACCGAAGAACATCAGAACAACGAAGAAGTAGATCGAGCTTCAAAAATTGAAATAGCTCAGGTGGACCTGGACTGGGGACATAAGGGTGAACTGTTTGTAGCTCGATGGGCTCATGAAACATCAGGACATCTGGGGAGGGACGCCACATATAGATGGGCTCGTGATCGAGGGGTGGACCTGACCATTGAGGCCATCACACAGGTTATCCATCAGTGTGAGACCTGTGCTGCAATTAAACGAGCCATGAGGGTAAAGTCTCCCTGGAACAGGGGGAGATGGCTTGGATTTTGATATGGTGAGGCCTGGCAGATTGACTACATCGGACCACTTCCACAAACCCGCCAAGGCAAACGGTACATACTCACCATGGTAGAAGCAACTACTGGGTGGCTGGAAACATACCCTGTAAACCATGCCACGGCCCGAAACACTATCTTGGGCCTGGAAAGGCAAGTGCTGTGGCGACATGGTACACCGGAGAGAATAGAGTCCGACAATGGGAGTCACTTCCGAAACAATTTGATCACTTCCTGGGCCAAGAGACATGGCATTGAATGGGTGTATCACATCCCTTATCACCCACAAGCCTCTGGGAAGGTTGAGAGGTACAATGGACTGTTAAAAACTATGCTGCGAGCATTGGGTGCTGGGACATGGAAACATTGGGATATAAATCTACCAGAGGCCACTTGGCTAGTTAACAACAGGGGGTCTGAAAACCGTCCTGGTCCTGCTGAAACAAAACCCCTACACACTGTGGGAGAAGCTAAAGTCCCTGTAGTGCGTTTGGGGAAGTGGATGGGGAAGGCGGTGTGGGTTGCCCCTGCCTCGGGAAAAGGCAAACCCACTCGTGGGATTGTCTTTGCCCAAGGACCAGGGTATACCTGGTGGGTAATGCAGAAAGATGGGGATATCAAGTGTGTGCCTCAAGGAGATTTAACACTGGGAGAAAATTAATCTGTCATCCAAGTTATGTGTTGTAGGAGGACACTGCAGAACCAATGACAGGTCAACTTTGCAAGGAACCGGGCAAGTGCAACACTGATGTGAGCTAAGCTGGTGCTGGTGTCAAGAAAACCAACTTCGCCTGCCCTGAGTGACCACTTTGACAGATGAAGGCGAAACCATCAACAGTTTTTATGAGCATTTTGGGAAAAGACCTATAGAATAAAGAGAAGTACAGACATAAAAATGCTTCAATGGACAGAAAACAATGGTGATGAGAACATCTATATACTAAACTGTACCTGATTGTGACACAAATGTTATGGAATAAGGGGTGGAAGTTGTGTTGGGTCTGTCTGAGCTGGAGTCACCTTTTCCCTGCAGCAGCCCACACAGTGCTGTACTCTGCACTCGTAGCTGGAACAGCACTGATATCACTCCAGTGTTGTGTCTATTGCTGCATAGTGCTGGCACAGCATCAGGACTCCTTCCAAGCCCCCAAGAGCCAGCAGACTGGGGGTGGGCAAGTGATGGGGAGGGGACATTGCTGGGGCAGCTGACCTAAACCAACCAAAGGGATATTCCATAACACCTGATGTCACACTCAGCAATAAAAGGGGGGGCTCTCGTGGGGGAGGGGGCTGTTCCTCCTGAACAACCACTACGCGTTTGGGGCCCTGCTTCCCAGGACGTGGCCGAACACCGCTCGCTGATGGGAAGTAGAGAATAATTTTTCCTCTCTCTGTGCTTCCGCGCGGACTGATTGCTTCTTTTGTCTCTGTTTTTTTTCTCCCATTCCCTTTCCCTTTAATTAAACCTTTCTTATCTCAAACCTCGAGTTCTCTGTGTTGTATTTTCTCCCCCTTCCTCTTTGAGGAGAGGGGGAGTGAGAGAGCGGTTGTGGTGGAGCTCGGCTGCCCACCTGAGTAAAACCACCACACCTGCCCACTTTTCCAAAGATTATAAACCCTCTTTTTCCTCCTAAGATCAAGCCACAATTCTCTGTTGAGCCAAGCCGGTCTTCTTCCCCGCCAGCTCGTCTTTGGGCACGTGGGGACAGACCGTTCCTGCGCCATTAAGACTTCCCTCTTGAAGAGCGCCCAGCCTTCCTGGACTCCTCTGCCCTTCAGAACCGCCTCCCAAGGGACTCCACCAACCAGTGTCCTGAGCAGCTCAAAGTCAGCCCTCCAAAAGTCCAATACAGCGGTTTTACTGGTCCTCTTCCTGGCCTTGCCAAGAATTGTGAACTCCACCATTGCGTGGTCACTCTGCCCAAGACAGCTCCCGACAATCACGTCCTCCACCAGTCCTTCTCTGTTTGTGAAGAGAAGGTCTAGCGGGGCACCACCCCTGGTAGGTTCACTAACCAGCTGCGTCAGGAAGCTATCTTCCACGCTCTCCAGAAACCTCCTAGACTGCTTTCTCAGGGCTGTGTTGTGCTTCCAGGATATGTCAGGGAAGTTGAAGTCCCCCACGAGTACAAGAGCTGACGATTTTGCACCCTCTGTCAGCTGCCTGTAGAATTCCTCATCCGTCTCCTCATCCTGATTCGGCGGTCTATAGCAGACCCCGACCAGGACACTAGCCTTGTTGTCCCTGCCGATCCTAACCCAAAGGGACTCGACCTTGTCATTTCCAACCTCGAGTTCTACAACCTCGAAAGACTCTGTAATATAGAGAGCCACACCACCACCCCTTCTATGCTGCCTGTCCCTTCTATAGAGCTTATAGCCAGCTCTCAGTATGTCTCCTTTTTTCTCTGAACTTAAATAAATTTGATTATTAAATGTCAAATTCAAGAGCTTATTACTTGGAAATTGACATTTATTTTCTAAATGCAAGTCAAGTGCATTGTTTCTCAAAGTAGAACACAAGCATTCATTGCTTACCTTTCTTAAAGAGCAGCTTCTACCATCTTTACCAAGGAAAATATATTCTCTGAATTAAGTGCTGTTGGCTATGGAAAATATTATGAAAAAATATACACTTGGGTTTGATTTTGATTTTCTGTCCCTTTCAGAAAAAATAATTTAGAATTATTATTTTTATCATAAATAAGACTATTCTATACTATTCTTCATTTGATCATAGCAGTGTCCAGCATTTTTTTATTTATAATTTGCTTCTCTATAATTATTAAACTCCTATCCATAGACCCCAGAAGGCAAAAGAAAATATTTAGAATTCTGAATTCAAAGTATAATTCACCTTCTTTAACTATAACCACTATCTATGCTTCTCTTAAGCATATATATGCTTCTCCTAAATATCATAAATGCTATCAAAAATAGTATTATCAGTAGAAAAAAAAAATAAATCTCTAAGAACACTCAATACCCTCACCCCATTTCTTTTTTATAAAAGTATATATTTTTATTATTTCCTCAAACTTATGACAATAAAGACATTCTAGAGACACTGTCAATAATTTAAGAAACAAACACAAAGAATGCACAGTGACTGCACATGTATGTGTATGTGAGAAATATATATATAGTCAATCAAGAAATAACTGAGCCATAACTACGGTCACTATCACTTTTATATTTATACAAACCAATACAAATGTGACTGAAGACAGCAAACTAGTTTATTTTTATTCTTTGCAGGAATAAAACTTACCAGTTTTAATCATAGTTGCCAACTTCTAGGTTGTCCTTCACATCTCACTGGTCAGCTAACAGTAATCAACAGGCATTACTCACATAGGGCTCAATTCTAATTACTCTTCTCTGCCTACAATATAAACAATCAGAGATGCATGATCTGAATGCTGACTCATGTTTTAAGCTATCAGTTCTCTCAGCTTTTCTGCAGACTTGTCTCCAAATATACTTACTACAACCACAGTGAATATACCAGACTGACTATAATAAAAGTCTACTGGATTCCAGCGCCTTTATTTAGACTACAGGGCATACTACTTCCCAAATGGTTTATGAATTATAAATTCATTAATAATTATATAAATTATAAAATAGTTAAATTATAACTTAAAATATACAGTCTTCTTACTTAGATCTAGGAGTATTCAATCATGAATTAGAGGGATATTAAAGCTATTATAATATTTAAAAAAAAAATAATGTAAAAATGACATGTATACCGCATCCAGTATCTAGCTACCAGAGATCAGAACAGGACTTGTGCAAGAGACTGTCTTTTTCACATCTTTCCACTGCTGAGTTCCCACACGTCCCTTACACATTGACCACTGGAATATTTTCTGTGGTCTGCAAGGTTTTTGTTCTGTATAAAAAATTCATCAAGAAAGTGATAATTTTCTCATTGTCTCTGTTAATGAAATTGATAACTTTACAAAGCTGAATAACATTTGAAAACATCTGCAATCTATCTTAAGCAGAGACTTACCACATATGCTTTTCTGAAACAGGAAAAATTTATTCTTGGGCAAGATGGGCTGAAGACATACTGTTTTATTATGAGCTGAGTAGAACTAGTACTTACTGGGAGGTCATCTAGAAATACTGGGTGCTGTAAACAGAAGCAGTTTTTCATAAACTTGTGCTGTATTAGTGCTAGATGGTAAAAGTCAGAATTTCTGTGTTTCATCAACACCACTGAAAAAAGGGGAAAAATAATGAAGAAAAGACAAAGTTATGGATGATTCCAAACTTTACTTTTGTATTTATGTTTCCTTGGTTTATGGATAAATTCATTGGTTTATGGATAAAAACATTTTGGACTCTGGATAAAATGTCTAGAGACATAAAGCAAGGGATATAGGAGAAGAATGAACTGACATAGTTTGCACTTCTCAAAACATAACAAGTCAATGTAAGGCATGATGTGACTTCAAACTAATGTTAACAGAATAATATTTCAGATTAATAATATTTCAGATTCGATAATTAATCTATCAAAGATAAAGGAATGCTGACATAGAGCTTAAGCATGCAGCCATGGTTATAATCCTAAAAGGAAACAGAGAGAAATTTCTGTGGTATTGCAGTATAAGTATTTGTCACTCTTCCCTTTCTTTTTAAAGAAAAAAAAAGTAAATAAAGAAAATTAGGAAATCACACTAGGCTCATATAAGTGATTTTTCCTGTTTGTGGAATCAGCTTCACAAAACAAAATAGTATGAGAAACTCCTTATTGACCTCAGCAGGCTTTCTGGGAACCTTTTAATATGTATGGGAGCAGACACAATAACAGTAGCATGCTATTTATTTGAACATCTCCGAAAAGTTAATTTGAAATGTTTTGTTTGAATTTTCCTCTCAGATTGTCAGAGAACTTGATTCTACCTTACACATGTGAAGTGTCAAAGAAAGGCATGTCCTCTCTGTACTTCTCTTGTGATGGTGTACATGTAGAACTACAGGCTTTTAAATGGTTTATGTGGCATATTGTTGTTTGTATTAGCAGCTATAGAAAATTAAGTCATGCTGAGAAAGGCAGAAGACTTCAGGCCAAAGCTGAAAGGAAATAGCCTTCTGAAGAAAAAAACAAACAAACAAACAAACAAACAAACAAACAAACAAAAAGCATTAAGCAAGGATGTAGAAATAGGAAAAAAATAAAATTGCAGTGATTGAACATTACCCTCCAGTAAGCGTTTGAAAGCCATGATCCTTCAAACTTGAAGATAGACATATTCTTAAATCACCATACCAAAACAAAACATGCACATTGAATAAGGGAAAATTGTTTTCTGGAACAGCATGGAAGATCACATTCAAAAGTTCTTGTTTAATGCAGTCTTAAATAATACATACAAACTGGGTTTGTAGGAACCATGAATAAGGGGAAAGAAACCTTGTTTCTTACAGACAGGTATTCAGTATGTCAATGGTGGTTAAAAAATTCACTCAGACTTTTTCAATGTTGTCTTGGTTTCAGTTAGGACAGAATTAATTTTCTTCCAAGTAGCTGGTATAATGCTATGTTTTGGCTGAGGATGAGAAGAGTGCTGATAACACCCCGATGTTTTAATTGTTGCAGAGCAGTGCTTACACCAAACCAAGGATGTTTCTGCTTCTTGTTCTGTCCTGCCAACGGGCAGGCTGGGGGTGCAGCAAGAGCTGGGAGGGGACAGACCCAGGACAGCTGACCCAAACTGGCCAAAGGGGTATTTCATACCATTTGAAGTCATGCTAAACAATATATAGGAGTGGCTAGCTGGGGGAGGAGGGCTGGACTGCTCGGGATTAGGCTGGGCATCAGTCAGCAGTGGTGAGCAATTGCATTGTGCATCACTTGTTTTGTACATATTAGTAGTAGTAGTATCATTAATGTATCGTCATTGTTGTTATTGTTATTATTATTATTATAGTTATTATTATTTTACTGTCTTAATAAACTGTCTTTACCTCAACTCACAGGCTTCACTTTCCCATTTCTCTCCCCCATCCCAGAGAGGGAAGGGGGAGGGAGAGTGAACGGTTGTGTAGTGTTTAGCTGCTGACTGTATTAAACCATGACAAATTATTTGGGGTTTGTTTAATTTTATATGGCCTTAAACACTTCTCTTCAGATTTAAAGGTGATCCAAAGCTACCATTTTTCAGTTTCTGGTTATGACCGATGAATGAAAGATCCATTTTTACAGAATCACAGAATCACAGAATTTCTAGGTTGGAAGAGACCTCAAGATCATCGAGCCCAACCTCTGACCTAACACTAACAGTCCCCACTAAACCATATCCCTATGGTTTTATCCTATATTTTATTTAAGTGACACTGTTTTTGTCTTTGTTTTTGTTTATACCAAATAAACTGTAAGGCCTTCTTCTAAGAATCATTAAACGTCACAGAAAACAAGCTAAATAATTGGCTGCTAAAACTTGTCTTCCCTGAGAAAGCCTCAGTTCCAGTTTTGCTGTTTATATATCAGGTAAATATTAAAGCCATATCTGACTGTGGTTCCAGTGGTTCTAGAATGTAAGGCTAGGGCATGATACAGAATTGTATGTCTGTAGGATTTGTTTTAACACATGATCATTTGAAAAACTCATAACATGAATTTTATGAACTATGTCTTATTTTATTTTCAAATATTAATTTTAAGGGTTGTTTAAATAGCTTAGAAATAGCTCAGAATATTTTCAAAGCTCCTATCTCATCTTCTACAAGAAATTCATGAGCTTGGCTACTAAGCATTTCAGGACAGCTCTCCTTCTGTGTCTTGTACTTGTCAACATTCCTGGGATAATTTCCATTTTTTTCTAGAGCCTGTCAAATGTCAATTAGACTTGAATCCCACTGCTTTAGGTGATATTTTGTCAAGGTGTCTTAAATTGTTAAGGACTATCCTTTATCTTAATCTTGAAAGAATGAGTGTAATTTCCAAGGATTTTTATATGCTACAGGTAATATATTTTTACTGTGATAACTATACTGTAAAAAGTGACTGAAGAAAATGCTTAAGTGTCACCTAAAGCACATTATATACATAGACATGCAGCTGTCAGTCATATTACTGATTAAATGCATAGATTACACATTTTTTCTTTCCAGTGATGCAGGGTAGTAGTAGTTCATTTTTTCAAAAAAGTCTGACTGCTGTCATTAGGTATATTACAAACTTACACAGTATGTGCAATTGCAAACAATTTTTCCAGTGGCTTTGGTATGATTTTGCCAATCTACATGTATGTCTTTAAACAGTGCATCTACAGTGCATCAGAAATACATTTCTGCAATTTGGGAATGAAGCCTGAACAGGAGCTGTATAAATACTCTAAGAACTGAGACCCCAGGCTATACTCAAGATCGGTGATCCTATGAAACAATTCAAAACAAAAGCAGTGAAGGTTCTGCTTCCTTATATTGCTTTCTACCTCCAGGATACATGGGCTGACTCAGCTGAGGAGGTGATACGTGCAGAGGAATTTGATTGCTTTCTTACAGCTGTAAAAGATGTGGAATTTGTGACATGATCCAATTTCTTTCTGTTTGCGACTTCCATTCTCCATTACTGTTCCAGTGGAGAAGGATCTAATTTAAGATATTTTGCTCCCATTCTTTGCAGAATTTTATGACACCCTCAGGTGTGCTGATTCAGCTCTGTGGCCTTGGTCTAAACCAGACAAGTGAGACAAGCCATCTTAAGAGTAAACCACACTACATCACTTTATTTATTTCAGTTGATCATTTCAGGAAATGTAGGTTATAACAAGGTGACACAGAAACTGAACTGAACAGGGATGGTAATCTTTCTTAAGGAATGTGCAAGTATAGGAACAGAAGAGGCAGAACCCTAATCATTTGCAACTGCAGCTGATGGATTACTAATGTGAAACCACGGTTAAATTAAGACAAGCTTTTCTTTCATGAAATGAATTATTAACACTTGTTATACTGGTCACACATCAGAATACATTTTGTAGTGTTTTACACTAGGAATTTTTTATTATTATTTTTTTTCAAGTCTGAATATTCTACTTATTTTCTGGCTTCTCGTAAGTGTCAATCTTCTTCCTCTAAATAAAAAGAAAATATATCACTCCTTATACAGCAATTCAGTACTTTTTGCATTACTTTATCAGGTATAATCATTCAATGTATATTGGTCCACCAAAGTCATTGCTACAATGTTAGTGTATATTAGCTGAAGACGTGGCACAGTTTTATAGTGAACTTCCTTCTTGCTATTCTCTTTGCTGATGCTTACTACGTGCAGTTCTGATGTAGTATTTCACCAAAGACTTATTTAGATGTGGGGAAATGTCTAGTGTTAATAGCCTCTTCTTTACCCTCTCTGAGCCTTTTAGAAATTATTTCTACTATGATTTACTTATCCTTATGATGCAGAAAGATGGCTTTCTAACCCCATGTTCCTCTGACCCAATGCCCTCCCCATTAATTTTAGTGTGAAAAATGTGAATAATTTTATATAATATTTGTAGGTGTTTCCACTGCTTGGCCAAAGTGACAAACCAATTCTGGATACCTTGGTAAAACTGAAAATATCCTGAGAAGTGTATCCTAAGATTCCTTATTTTAGATTTCTTTACAAAATTGTTGAACACAAAAAGAAACAATCAAAAGGCTTTCAAATGGTTCTTTCAACAGGACAGAGTGGAAATATTAAATAAATCAAAACATCCAGAACAAAATAGTTATATCTGACATTTAAGCTTGGAAATCAATTAGCATGAAAATAACAGAGAGGGTTACAAAATATACTGAAAATTGGAATTCTACTCACAACCCAAACAGAATAGTATTGATGAAAATATCTCTGTACTGGGTATACGTGACAAAGTGTTGGTAGAGTGGGGCTTCACGGGTAGCCTCTGTGAGAAGAATCCAGAAGCTGCCCCATGTTAGATAAGAGCCAGTTCCAGCTGTCTCCAAAGGACAGCTGCTGCTGCCCAGAGCCAAGCCAGTAAGTGATGCTGCTTGTGCTTCTGTGAGAACATATTTAAGGAAGAGAAAAATCTGCAAGCACAACAGTAGCTGGTAGAGCAAGGAGTGAGGAACAGCCTTGCAGACACCAAGGTGAGTGAAGGAGGAGGAGGAGGTGCTCCTGGCACTGAAGCAGAAGTTCCCCTGCAGCCTATGGCATAGCCCATATGTAGCAGGGGGATCTGAAATCTTCAATATTTTTCCTTTGAACATGAAAGATTAGTGGAAAAAAAAAATCACATAGGAGAAGATATGCCTCAAGAAGGCTGATGAGGATTTTCTAAAAAAAATAAAAAAATAAAAAAAATTATATGGTGAAATATGCAGGGTACTTTTTAAGGAATGTTTATGATGTCTAGTATTACCAATTATATTAGACCAATGTCCCAATGTCTAGCATCACAAATTTTTATTCCCCTGAAAGCAACCACACATGCTAAAATCTTTGTTGTTGTTGTTGTTTTTTTTTTTTAACATCATATTATATAGCTAGTATGTTTTTATTTGTTTGTTTGTTTGTTTGTTTTTAAATAAAAGATCTAGAAAAACAATTTATCTTGACACTGGCTACCTTGAGAACAGGTTACAAGGTAAGCACTATCAATTATATGAATCAACAGAAAAAAAAGTCAATAGAGAACAAGAGACATTGCCCTTGCATTATAAGCATCCATTTCTCGTGTTCTGAGAACACATTAATTGATCCAGCAGTACCCATTTATGAACATCAATTTTCACCATCCGCAAAAAGAATGATCAGCCTTGCTTTTTAGTTATAAAAAAACACAGAATGGTAGTTGATAGCATAAGGAACTGCAGTGTGTACTGGTTCATGGCAAAATGATGCAACTCACTTTTGAAATTACCAGTATTGTGATATTATATCTTGGAGCTGTTCTGAATTAGAAATCTCCGTATGAAATAAGGAACACAGGTGACCTAGAAGAATAAACAGCTAGATATTTTTGCCATCAGACCATATAACATATTGTTCACGTTGTTGTCCTACATTTTTTTTTTAATTATTATTACAAAAACCCTTACAGTGGTATTTACACTGAGTGATCTTCAACAAAATCAGAAATATAATCCATTTCAAACAATGGAATTGAAAAGCAAACCAAAAGAAATAATAAACAAAACTCTGTTTAGAGTATATCATGAAGCACTGAATAGCTGCCAATGCTATAAGACCTGGAATTTAAACCAACATGGTGACACCAGCATGCTTGATCATCCTTGATGGTGTTCTCTCACAGACAAGAGAAGCCCTTTGCCCCACTCTCACTGCCGTTCTCCTGAAAGCAGGAGAATTTACTTGTGCAATGTTTATAACAACAGGCTTGGTTTATTGTCCTGCTCCAGCTCAGATGATCAGGGCTGCCTCCCAGGTACCCTCAGACAACAATATTTACATAATAACATGCATTATTACTCATTTTCCTGTTTCTTGGCCCTCCTTCACATCATCATCCCTGTAATTCCTTAATACTTTTATTTATTTATTTATTTATTTATTTATTTTCTTGCTAAAATCATAGAATCATAGAATGGAACGGCTTGGAAGATCATATACATCCAACCCCTTTACCATAGTCAGGTATGACACCCACTAGATCAAAGCCCCATCCAACCTGGCCTTGAACACCTTCAGGGATGGAGCATCCCCACAACCTCTCTGGGTAACCTGTTCCAGTGCCTCACCACCCTCTGAGTGAAGAATTTCCTCCTAACCTCTAATCTAAATCTCCCCTCTTTTAGTTTAAAACCATTTCCCCTTGGCCTGTCATTGTTTGCCTGAGAAAAAGCTGCCCTCCTTCTTTTTTATAGGCTCCTTTTAAGTATTGAAAAGCTGCAATGAGGTCACCGTGGGGCCTTCTCTTCTTCAGTGTGAACAGCCCCAGCTCTCTCAGTCTTTCTTCATAGGAGAGATGCTCCAGCCCTCTGATGAACTTCATGGCCTTCCTATGGACCCACTTGAACAGATTCACATCCTTCTTGTGCTGGGGTCCCCAGACCTGGAGACTTGGAGTACTCCACTCCAAGCGGGGTCTCACAAGGGCAGAGTAGAGGGGAACAATCACCTCCCTTGACCTGATGGCCACACCTCTATTGATGCAGCCCAGGATGCAGTTGGCCTTCTGGGTAGCAAGTGCACTGCTGGCTCATGTCAAGCTTTTTGTTCATCAGAACCCTCAAGTCTTTCTCTACAGGGCTGCTCTTAACGAGTCTTTTCCCAGCTTGTCTGTGATTGCCCCAACCCTGGTGCAGCACCTTGCCCTTTGACTTGTTGAACCTCATGTGGTTCACATTGGCCCACTACCTAGCTTGTCCAGGTCCCATTGGATAGCATCCCTTCCATGTCTATTGTTACCAGTTCACCCTTGTCATCCATCAGAGGGGGCACATATTCCTTGGCCTTTCTCTTCTGAGCAATGTACCTATAAAATCCCTTCATGTTATTCTTTGCATCCCTTGCTAAACTCAGTTCAATCTGTGCCTTGTCTTTCCTGATCCCATCCCTGCACATCCAGACAGCATTTCTATACTCTTCCTAGGGCACATGTCCCTGCCTCCACTGCCTATGCATTTCCTCCTTTCACCTCAGTTTGCCTAGCAGGTCCCTGTTTTCTGTCCTCTCTGCTCACTTTCTTACACAGGAGGATGGAGAGCTCTTGCACTCTAAGAAAAAGATCCTTAAACAGTTGCCAGCTCTGTTCAGCTCCTATGTCTCCAAGGACAGTGTTCCACGGGATCTTGTCCCCGAGGTCTTTAGTTTATAGTTCTCTCTTCAGAAGTTCAGGGTCCTGACTTTGCTCTTCAATGGGCTGATCTAGATCGCAAACTCAGACAGGGAGTGGTCACTCCCACTGGCAGCCCAGATTGCCTCCAATCTTAACCTCATTAATGAGTTTGTCTGCATTAGTGAGTACCAGCTTCAGTAATGCTTCTCCTCTGGTTGTTTTGTCTAATACCTGGACCAGGAAGTTATTCTTGACACACTGCAGGAGTCTTCTGGATTGCTTACAGCCTGCTGTGTAGCTTTCCCAGAAGACATCTGGGTAGTTGAAATCCCCTATCAGGATGAGAGCATGCAAGTGCAATGTTTTTTGTAGTTGAAGCAAGAATGCCTCATCAACAGGCTCCCCCTGATCAGGTGGCCAATAATAGACCCTAACCACAAGCTGTCCCTTATCAGACTAGTCCTTAACTATGCTGAAATTTAGTATTTTAATTTATTTAATTTAATTCATCTTATTTTTAATTTAATCTATTCAATTTAATTTATTAATTAAATCTATGCTGAAATTTTATATTTCTGTTTCCTAGGTAATCCCAGCTATATATGGTATTACTGATGTGGTTACCTAGATAGTTGGCCTTGTATGCTTGTACCTCCCCAAGGGTCTCCAATGTTCCCCTCCAAGTATCTGTGCAGTTTCACAACCTCTCATACCCCTTAAACACCAGTGATATCCAGCCATCCCTCACTGAGCTGTCTTTGTAAGTGCCATCAGTTTCCCATCATGTTAGGTTCAGCAATTTCTTAAATCATATCCAGTAGTTTATATCTTCATTTAGATTAATCTCAGGCCAAAATCTAGTCAATAGACTTGTTGTTTGCAATAGCATCCTTTAAATAGTCCACCTGCAAAATAACCTCACATCAGAAAAATAAATGCTTTGTGGAAGTTGTGGCTTTGAAAATAATAGGTTTGGAGGAACAGGAAATATTTATATTATTTCTATAAAAATTATCATTATATGCTTCCTCCTTGCCTGAATACATAGTATTACATTCAGAGGAATTTCTAAGTAAGGAATTTCTAAATAGTAAACACAGACAGGCAGTGGAGTGAATAAAGAGCATCCATTTTAATACAGTGACCATGAAGAATCAGCCCCTCAGTTTCAATATAGTATTTGGTCAAATGTAGAAATTTCATATAAAACCAGTGTTTCAAAATAAAGGGAAAAATAAATAAAACAAGAAAACAAACAAACAAAACAAACAAACAACAACAATTGTCAATTGTTCTGCAGTAACCCAGACTGAGAGTTGTGAGTTTCATCAAACAAGTTATCATGTTGTCTACAATAGTGTGGCAACTATGAAATCAAAATCTACCACAAGAAAACAAAGTACACATCTAGGGAAGATAATTAGATTGTTTTTCAACATTACCTGTTAAATTATTATGAATGTTATTATCCTTATAACAAAAAAATAAATGCAAGTTATTTCAGACACTTCCTGCTCTTCAATTATTCCAAGGAATCACTAATACTGCATGCGCCTTCTAAAAGGGTAACTGAAACTACCTATAAGAGCCTAAACTACAATAAGAGCCTAAACCTTAAATTTTGCATGAGTTGCACATAATTCATGATCTGAAGGTAGAACATTTTTTTCTCAGTAATTCACAGGATATAGACCACACAGTAACTTATATTACAGCAGTTCTAACATATTACAGCAGCTTACTTCTAGAAGTTTTATTCTTCAATAATTTTCTGTTTTCTTCATCTGAACTAGAATTGCATATGTGGGGCCACATTCATGCTTTTGGACACACACACTTGGTCCTTCATATCCAGTAGTTTCCTCAACACCTTGTGATTCCTCCGGACTAAATCAGCCGTAAATCACTAGTAGCAGCTGTTTGATGGCCTTTTAACCCTTAACAGCATCTGAACAAAATTGCATTGAATCTCATAGTTGTCTTTTTAAATTTTAGCATGTGGGTGCTATGGATAGCATGAAGAAATTACGACCAACGTTTTTGGCAGATAACAAATTGCTGAAATATAAACAGGATGGGAAAATAAATAAATAAATAAATAATATATTAAACGGAACAAAACAAAACAAAACAAAAACAAAACAATAACAAAAAACACCCTATAGCTTAGAAAATGTACAGATAAATTCATAAGGTTTTCTTTTATACGAAACTTGAATATTTGAACAGAAAACAACTTTAACTGAAAGAGTACTGGAATTATGTTGCAATGTTTTAGTGGCCAGGGGCCTGCAGGGGTGGCCTCTCTGTGTGGTGAGTAGGGGAAGCTCCCATGTTGGACATGCTTGGTTCCAGCTGGCTCCAAAATTGACCCTCCGCTGTTCAAAGTTGACCTCATCAGCCGAACTGATATCCATCTGTGATAACATACTTAAGAAAGGATAAAAAATGTTGCACAGCATCTGGGAAAGATAGGAGTGTGCAAAAATGTGAGAAACAACCCTGGAGACACCAAGGTCAGTGAAGAAAGGGAATGAGTTGCTCCCAGCACCAGAA
This sequence comes from Netta rufina, assembly GCF_964035555.1. NCBI lineage: Eukaryota > Metazoa > Chordata > Aves > Anseriformes > Anatidae > Netta > Netta rufina. The sequence continues at coordinate 188,435,450 of NC_140123.1, read as the reverse complement.
CAGAATTTCCTCTGAAGCCTGTGTGGAGGATCATGGTGGAGCAGGCTGTTCCCCTGTTGACATGGTGTACTACGTCAGAGAAGATATCCACTCTGCAGCCTGTGGAGGATTTGCAGCAACACTTTGTTTTTCTCTCTCTGTCCTGTTGAAGCAGGGGAGTAAGAGAGCAGCTGGATGAGGGTCTGGCAGACAACCAAGGTTAACCCACCAAAAATAGTCATAATATGACTTCAGCAATGTTACATATCCTTCACAAAGAAGCAGAATTCTACGAAGTACTAGCATAAGATCAAATCACAAATTTCAGTGAAGTGTAAGAGCTCCAGATGAAGAACTGGCATGACTTTTCATCACTGCCATGATAATTCCTGCATTTATTTTTTTTCAAAAAGGTTCAGTAACTGGAGATATCAAAGTGGATCGATTGCTGTCTAAATTAATTATTTTGTAATATATAGGATCTGGTTTTCTGAAATACTCTATACCACTTAGTTTCACAGAACTGAAGGAACACCTTCTAGCACATCTCTAAATTTACACTTTAAATTGCAATATTCACTGAAAAAATTAAGTGAGGCATGACAGAGAGAATGACTTCCCCAGGTTTGTGTCTCATTGCATATGAATATTCAGAATTGCTTTTCTGATAATAGATTATTATTCTGCTTGGTACAATAGCTTTATACAGTCCATACAGGAGATGGTAGGTCTTCTGTTCACTGAAGCAACTGCATAGACGTCATTAAACAAAAAAGTTTTATTGCATTTTTTATTTATATCTGTAATTGACAGCCAATCTATCTTTTGTGACCAGGAAGATGCTAGAGCATTGTGAAAACACCTTCACATAATCTACTTTTAACTTGCATTATTACTATAGAGCTCATTATTTTTAATACTGTAAGAGTATGAGGAAAGATAGTGCCAGCTCCTTCAAAGGAATCTGGTCAAGGAGGACCTTTTTCAGTGGAACAAGGTCTTTGTTCCACTGAGAAGCCATAAAGCAGAATATATAGGGACACAAACCAGTAAATGATAAGGAAGGCAGTGATGGGAACTAAACCTGGTTAGTAACACCAATTAATGAACGTGTATGAGAATGAGAGTGCTGATTTCAGTGAGGTTATCTGATTAGGGACTTTGTCAACAGGCAAATTAAGGGTGAATAGGGAAACCAGAAACCAAAATATATCATGACAAACAAATATAGCCTATAGCAAACATAGAAGAAGGATTTACTTCATGACCTTGCCAGGCCCAGAAGTGAGACTGACTGGCCTGTAGTTCCCAAGGTCTTCCTTTTTCCATTTTTCAAAATGAGGGTTATGTTTCCCCTCTTCTTGCCAGTGAGAACTTCACTGGACTGGCATGACTTCTCAAATATGTTGGACAGTGATATGATGGACATTAATAAATTAATTCACAAGTTCCCTCAGGACCTGTGGATGCATCTCATCAGGTCCCATGGATTACTGCACCTTCAACTTCCTTAGGTGGTCTTGAACCTGCTCTTCTACTACAGTGGGCAGTTCTTCATTCTCCTAGTCCCCTAGGTGGGGACCTTTGCCTTCTGTGACTTGGGTTGTGTGGCCAGAGCACTTGCCAGTAAAGAGTGAGGCAAAAAACTCAATGAGTACCACAGCCTTCTCTGTATCTACTGTAACCAGGTATCCTGTTTCCTTCCGGAGAGGCCTCAAAATTTCCCTCGTCTTCTATCACTGACGTCCCCACAAAAGACTTTCTTGTTGCTCTGGATGTCCCTGGCCAAGTCTAATTCTAATAGGGCTTTAGCTTTCCTAACCTGATCTCTGGCTGCTGAGTCAATTTAGATTATATGAAGTAAAGTACTTCCTCTTCTCTGACCCATGGGCCCATCAGCTCTCAAGAGACCAGGTCTCTCAAAGAAAGTCCCATGGTCTAAGTATCCAAACCCCCTGGCTGTAGCACCAGTCCTGAAACCATTTGACTGTCCCTTTCAATCCCCTTCCCTTTGACTAGGAGGACTGATGAAAAAACTATGTGTTCTCCTGAGTTTTTTACTGCTGCCCCCAGGGCTTTCTAATCCCTCTTGATATTCCTCAGGCTGCTGCTGGCTGTATCAGTGGTAGCCAGGTGCAACAACAAGCTTCTGCTCTCCAGTGTTATTGCCACCCCCCCTCTTCTCTGAGTGCCAATGAGGGAGTTTGAGGCTGTTTGGCCATGGGCTGCAGGTCCCTTACTGTCTGTGCTAGGATCCAGCTGTCTAACTCCTCCTCACTGCCTCCTGCAGCTAGGCCACCTGCTGCAGAAGGTTCTCCAAATGGGCATGTCTTTTGCATGCATGTCTGCCACCTGTCCCTGCCCCAGGAGAATGAATGGTCTAGGCACTTCCTGTGGCCTGAGGTCAGCACTGCAGCCGCACTCCCTGTTGCTCATGGTCATGGGGCTGCCTATGGGAGCATTGCTCATGCTCTAGGGGCTGCCTATGGGAGGGCGGCCACCATTGCGCCTGGCCTTACCCATGCCTTATCAGCCACTCTCAGAAGAGCTGCAAGCCCCTGACATGTCTCCATGCTCCCCTGGGGCTTCCCCAGCTGAGGAGTTCCCCCTGTATGCCTCAATCCCAGGCTCCGCTGTGGAACACACCCACCCCAAGCTGGTCGCTTCTTTGTGGGACTAGTGGTGGTAATTAGACCACATTTAAATCTGCTGCTGTTACTCCTGGCCCTGCCCATGCCTCGGCAGCTGCACTTGGGAGAGCTGCTGGCCGCATAATATGATAATTTCATATTATCACTTGTGATATACATACATATATATATCAAGTGCTATATATATATATAATACATATATCACTTGTGTGTATATATATATATATATACATATCTGCACATGCTAGCAGTACAATAAGTTTGTGGCATTCAATATCTGTCTGCTTACTGTTTCTAACAGAAATGTCCTGCTGCAAAAAACAAACAAACAAAAAAACCACCACCACCAAAAACAATTAAACAAACAAAAAAATGCATCTTGGGATGTTAAGGACCTATTTTTAATGTGGTTTTGCTACTTGGTAGAAACAAATAAACAACAATTTAAAAATCTTATTTTTTCTTATTCATTAAGTCAATGTATGCACTCTTGCTCAGAAGTGGAGTTTCCAAATCTGTTGTCCTGACTGCTATACATTTATATAATCTACGTTTGCTTTTTCAACTTCCTTTAAAAAAAAAAAAAAAAAAAAAAAAAAGTCTTTGAATAGATGTTGTTTCCTGTTTGATTCTTATGCTCTTCAGAAAGACAAATCTTGCTTTGATTTTTTTTTGTTTGCATCTATTTAGTATCTCCATGTAATGGAACCTCAAGGCTGTCTATTTTTTTTTTTTTAAATCTTCATTAGCATAGTTTATTTTTCTAAATTTTATTTTGCAAAATTATCAAACCTAAAAACTGGTAACAATCATTTAGAAGTTTTGAAAAAAATCTGGAACAAATTTTGACAGTTCTTTAGTTTAGCCAGAAATGTATAATGGAAATAATGTATCCTGCATGTAAAAATGGAAAACTTGATTATTTGATAAAAAAAAAAAAAAATTCTTACTAAAAATGTGAATAGATATAACCTTTATTATGTTATTATTTGTTATCAAACACTTGTCATCTATTATTAATAGTTAATAGTAAATAGTTATTATTAATTTGGTGCACATATTTCTAAGACATTCTCTGTGAACTCTTTCTAAATTATTTCGTTTTGTTTATTACATTGTGTTTATTTTTTATTTTTTCCTTTTTCTGTATGTTTGCTCCTCTGTTATTTATCCCATATTCTGTTTCTGGCTTATTTTGCATTCATTTTTATTGTAATATAATAACTTTACAATAACTTTACTCCTACTCACTAGATAAAATCATTTTCATGGACCTGATTCAACACTACCAGAAGCCAAAATCAGTTTTCTTTTTCTCTTAATTAACATCTCTGCATTCATATTTCATGTGAGTAATGACTACCAAATATTAATAACTGTGTATAGCTAATGTTCAGTTCAGTCTGACAGAGGACAAATAAAAAAATATTTTACAATTACACCTAGGGTATCTAAATAAATAACTGTGAACTATTAGACTAAGTTGAATAAAAGTGAACTTCCCAAATCAACAGTTTGCATGGGAAAAAAAAATACTATGAAAATTGTCCTTAAGAGCCCAAAATGTACTTAAATAAATAAATAAATATATAGATTAGTCATTTTAATTGAAAAATAGAGCAAAACTTAGCCCTATAATGATGCAAATGGGTTGTGAAACTGCTTTATGAATCACCAAAGCTGAATCAATCTCTCAGTTTTATTGCTGTGTTTCTATAATAATTACTATGCAATAACTTTGGAGGGTTTGTCTTTTTGCCTCCTACCCCCTCTCTTTTTTTGAGGAAAAAATCCAATGATCAGTGGGAAAAAAAATAAAAAAATAAAAATTACCTCTCCTGTAATCTAGGATGTCTTTATTCACTGTCTTTACTAACCCTTGTTCTTTTGAAGCATGTTCATTTGCAGTGGCTGACTTCTTGCTTACTTTGTAGGTATAATGAAGACATAAGGCAATAAATCAGTTTGGATGACAAAAGGATTTGGACATATTACTTGTCCAACCTAATTCAAAGCCAAGAAATACAAATTTATGTTATCCATTAGAGAAATAGATGGCAAAATAAAATAAAATAAAATAAAATAAAATAAAATAAAATAAAATAAAATAAAATAAAATAAAATAAAATAAAACAAAACAAAATAAATTAAAAAACTCTCTTGTTTTCAAGATGGTTGACCTACTGCCGAACATGAAAACAAGGGGTTGAGTTTGTCTACTTGCTTTTGTGAACTGGTTTAAATGACTTCCCTTGATATTTCCTACTGAGGAGTTGGGATTAGTGGTAAACTAGAACTGTTTTACTCTTCGTGCTGAACCACTGCCGAGAACATTTCATCTTTACATCTCCATATATATCTCTAGCTAAAGTTTCATGTCATTCCTACTACCTCACAAGAATTCTTTTGCCCTACCTGCAGAGAAAATCTGCCAAATATTCAGAAAGTACCACCATCAGTGGTACACTCAAAAAATTGTACTGGGTTAAACCAAACACATGTACAGATGGAGGCAAAAATAATAATAATAATAATAAAATAAAAATAAAAATGTGTTAGTACAATTAATCTTTTAACAGTGCATATTGGGCTTATATGGCAAGATTTTGGTAGCAGGGGGCTGCCAGGCTGGCTTCTGTGAGAAGAGTCCAGTCGGCATAGGGAGATAGTAGGATTTATTGCTTATTACTAACAAGCTAGAGAAGTGAGAAACAAAGGAAAGAAACCAAAAGCACCTTCCCCCCCATATCCACCCTCTTCCACCTCCTCCCCCCGAGTGGCGCAGGGGAACGGGGGAATGGGGGTTATGGTCAGTCTACAGTGCTTCTTCTCTGCGGCTCCTTCTTGGTCTCTCTCGTCCCCTGTGCTGTGGGGTCCCACCCACGGGATGCAGTCCTTGATGAACTGATCCGGCGTGGGCTTCCCACAGGCAGCAGCTCTTCCAGAACTGCTCCAGATATGGGTCTGTACCACGGGGTCCATCCCTCAGGAGAAAACTGCTCCAACCTGGCTCCCCTACGGGCAGCAGCTCCTGCCAGGTCACCTGCTCCTGCGTGGTCTCCTCTCCACGGGCTACAGGACCAGCCTGGAATCTGCTCCGGCAGGGGTCTTCCACAGGCGGCAGCCTCCATCGGTGCAGGGCCACCTGCTCCACCGTGGTCTCCTCCACAGGCTGCAGCGTGGAACCCTGCTCCACCGTGGTACTCCATGGGCTGCACGGGGACATCCTGCTTCACCATGGTCCTTGATATAAGTTGCCCCCTTAATTAATTTTCAGAGAGCATTTCATTAATAATAGAAAGGAATTTATTGAGTAAGCAACAGCAAGCAAAACAGCGCTGGGCGGCTGGGGAGTCTCAGCTCCGCCAAAGGTGCGCACCTCACCCCCGTCAGGGTCCCTTTTTATATCTTGGTAATTCCGGGATTTCGCAGCACATCCTGGTATATTCTGTGACTGCATGCACTGTTGCTAGGGGGTCGTCTCTGTCCCTCTGGTGGTCGTGAAGATGAAGTCCGTAGTCTTCCTCGGTGTTGTGGTTCAACTTCTTTTTTTATTTGGTCATGTTGGCCCAGCGTGAGACAGGAAGGCAGGGTGTTGATACACTAGTTTAGCAACTTACCAGGATATGGTTACATGAGCTTTGCAGCAGTGTCTTTGAACAAAAGAGGCAACTGAGATGCAGAAGGAGAGAAGGGGAGGGGGTTCTCTTTTTTGTTACATTAAGCAAAAGAATTTTCATAGTGTCTAGCCAAGTATTATACAGCTCCTTACTTCAGCAGGGAGCTTTCGTAACTCCCACTCCTCAAACAGAACTCCTTGTTTTTATAATACAAATGACAATGAACAAACATTTATTGTGTATTACAGTCCTCACCACGGGCTGCAGGGGACTTCTGCACCTCTCCCCCTCCTTCTTCACTGACCTTGGCACCTGCAAGGCTGTTCCTCACTCCTCTCACTCTCCCAGCTGCTGTGTGGTGCAGTGTTTCTTTCCCTGTCTTAAATATGCTTTCACAGAGGCTCAAAACAACATCGCTGGCTGGCTCAGCTCTGATCAGCAGTGGGGCCCTTCCCAAACATGGGGCAGCTTCTAGATCCTTCTCACAGAAACCACCCCTATGGCTCCCTGCTACCAAAGCCTTGCCATGTAAACCCACTACAACCTGCAACCTGTGGAGAGGGCCCTGGTGGAGCAGGCTGTCCCCCTGCAGCCCATGGTTCCCACATGGAACAGATCTCCATGCTGCAGCCTGTAGAGGAGCCCCTGGTGGATGCAGGTGGATGCAGCCTGGAGGAGGCTGTGGCCCGTGGAGAGCCCCCGCAGGAGCAGGGGGTGTAGGGAGAGATGAGGGTGGATGGGGGAAGGTGTTTTTAGTTTGCTTTTAGTTTCTCATTGTTCTAGTCTATTAGTAATGGGCAATAAATTATTTTAATCTCCCTATGATGAGCCTGTTTTGCTCATGACAGTAAGTGATGAGTGATCTCCTTGTCCATATCTCAACCCTTGAGCCCTTTCCATCATATTTTCTCCCTCTTTCCCTTTGAGGAGGGAGAGTGAGAGGGTGGTTGTGGTTGAGCTCAGCAACCCAGCTGGGTAAAACCACCACACAATGTGACAGTTTAAATATTTGATACAGAAAACCCTACTACAGTTAAAATTGCTATCTCAAAAGAGCCCTTCCTATGTATCATCCTTATTCCCTCAGTACTGTGCTTACCCTTCCAGTGCTCACTAAGATTCGAGGGTGATAAAAGAGGGTACCAACCTCCTTAAGAAGAAGGGGAGGATTTTACAGTATTACAATCATTCTGATTTCTTTGCCAGGACAAGTGTAATTTGGGTCTCCTCTGTCCTGTAATCAGTTTGGGTTTGTTTTAATGTGTCATCCTCAGTTGCTGCCTTCTGGCTGCTCTCAGATGAGGGCATAGCCCCACAGCCTCCCCAGGTTCAGCCTCCCAACAGACTTTTGTTTCTTAGAAAGCGACTAAAAAACTGTGTTTGCAGACCCTTCCCACAGAGGCATGAGCAGAATTTAAGCTCTGCTCTTAAGAGGCAACAGGCACTTGGCCACGAGGCCAGTGTTTGAAACAAACCAAGGTCAACCCAAGCCAGCCTTGAGATCTGCGCTCTCAGGTCAGAGCAGAGGCTTTTTAGTAGGAACAGCAAAAATCATATTTACAGGTTCTGTTGCATCAGTACCAAATGCTACATCAAGCTTTCCTCTGCCTTCAATACGTGGCTTAAGTATGTGATAAAGTTTCTTGGATTTTTGACAAAGTAACCACAACATCATAAAATACAGTCATGTTATTACAAGAGGAATTTTGGTCCGTCCTGTCTTTGCCACTTGCAAAGTATCTTTGTTTTCCCTGTTAGGGTAACCACTAGCTTCTGGGCATTTGTTCAGGTTAATGATTTTCATTGTTCTGCACAATTTATTTTTTCTGCTAGAGAAATTCTGAAAAGGGATAGAAATTACCATGAAACAGTAACTGGTTCACATAATAAATTCACATGCACAAATAATTAAACATCATATTTTGACAAATTCAAATTATCTGAGTTCCTAAATATTATTTTAAACAGTCAATTTCTTTTTCTTTTTACTTCATTCCATTGGGTAATAGAAGTCTATTACAAACAGGGATACTTGAAAGGTCATCTAGGTCATCTTTCTGTTAATTTCTATGAATAAGAACTTGAGGACTGTGTTAGAAAATGTAATAAGCTAAATTTTGATAATCGCGATGTCCCTTCAGACTTGTCTAACTGAAATTAAAGAAATGCTTTAAGGACAAAACTCATAGAATGAGTGAATTTTTGTGAGGAAAAAAAAAAAAAAAAGAAAAAGTGCATATTTAGTGTTGATTGATCAAAGATGAATATGTTAGCCTTCTGTGAATTAATTCCACTTGGCTATGCATCTGCAATCTCTCTTTCTTATAGTCAACTAATGTTAATTTTAGGAAGTCCTATCAAACTAAAACATAACCATGTCACAATGGAAAGTAACACAGCCATTAAGGAGAAGCATCAAGCTTTGGAATAAAACAAACTGATCTGCAAAATTAAAAAAAAAAAAAAAAAAAAAAAAAGTGTGAAGTGCAAGTATAATCACCTTTTATTTGGAAAACATATTTTACCCCGCAAAAATATAAAGTTTTCTGAGACACTTGTGGTGTCTTTGATTTATCAGTTCACCATGGCACACAGATGCAACAGTTTTTGGAGTTTTGGAGGCAGGTAAACAGCCATAATTTTTTGAGATGTCAGTAAAGCTGACAGAATTTATGAGAAGTTGCATCCTTCTGTCTTACATCCCAACTCTGATTAAAAACTGAAAAATGTGTTTAACACTTCTGAACAAATATCTCAGAACTACATGAAATACATTCACAAAAGAACTCTAATTTCAAAACAATATTTTTTCTTGAACAGAATGTTAACTTAGAATTTCTCTAAATGTTATCTTTATTTCCATTAATGAGATTTTATATCTTTATAAATGTCAAAAACAGACTAAGTTTTTAATTCCAACAAATAATGAGTTTTGAAAAGATTTGAAGGCAACATTGCAATTTTGAAGTTGTACCCACTAGAGCCTGCAGTATATTTTTATAATAATAACTTCAGAAGTTTTAAGTATACATACCAAACAGAAAAGCAGACAAATAGAAGAGAGAAAAAATCATCAAACTCAAGTACACAAAACAAGTTTTTGGGATATAAACAAAAGTTTATATCCAGAGTCTGTAAATGTGTAGAAGGAATACTGTCAATCAGCCTTTCAGAGATATCAAGAGAAATAATTAAATAAGTGATATAAAAGACTATATCAAATGAGGGCAGGAAGTCAAAGTTTTCAAGCACATTTTTTTTTTTTTAAATCAGGAAGAGTTCAAATTGATATTTATAGATAATGAAAAAAGACACAAGAAGCAGGTTGCATTTTTTTCCTCCTGAATTTTACCGAAATGTATCAATTTTGGCCTTGAATCTAGTTCTCTTATTTGGCCTGTAGTCCAAAGACTTGAAATGTGAACTTCTGTAAGAAGAGTATCCTGATACTTGAATGATACAAAAACAACTATTATGAACTATATGAGGTATATTTTCTATATTTTCAACTATATGAGCCATGAGGTATATTTTCAACTAAAGCAAATTATAGTCTTTTTTTTGGTGGGTAAGGGGGGGGGGGGGGCAATTATCTCACTATATACATTATTTTCAAGTTTAGTTTCAACATCGGTCTTTGTTAATAATATGCTAGAAGGCCTACTTGGCAAGGTATCAGATATTGTCTGTGAGAACAAATTGAAAAGAGCTGGAGCATTGAATTGCTGTCCTAATTTTGTCTTAAGGAGGATTTCATATTGTGAAATTTACCATTACCATAGTTACACTGAGAGTTCTGACAATATTTTGATTTCTGACTGCAAAAGACCTGATGTATAATGTTAACCAAGACATGCTGTGTATAATTATTTATTGTTCATGCTTTAAAGAGATGACATTTTAGCCATGATTCAAACTGTTTTTCTTAATAGCTTTTACATTGTATTTTTTATTCTTGTCTGACTGTTCTATGTCACATTTTCAGTCACATAAAGGGCCAGATCTGAATGCCTTTGTATAGAGAAGCATAAGCAGCATGGTAGGTAATCATAGCACAACTGAAGTTTGCGGGATGCAGAGGTTAATGAAAGATACTGGCAGCTTGCATTGCTCTGCACTGTGTGTCTACTGCATAGATTGCGGCTCTGATCCAGCCCTTGATATACAACAGTATGACTGTTCTGGGAGAATACCAGGTATGATTTTTAAAAAGTTGAAAGTTTCCCTCACCAGTGTACTCTATATCCTAGCATCGTTGTAAAAACAACTCTGTCCATTTGCACTGCTCATGTTTAGAAGATATTCCTCCTTCATTCTTTCAGTTCTGCAGGGGCTTCTGGAAACATAAAATGGCCCAAGGAATATAAAGCTAGAAGGGTACCCCGGGAAAGCATGTGGCTATTTTTAATTCATACATAATTAAAAGCTATTGTGGATACTCATGATTATCATAATTCAGGAATAAGTAGAATTATCATGAGATTAGCATTCTAATTATTAAAATGAGTCAGAACTGCTGCATTGCTTGTAGCCTGTGTAACTATTTAATTTAGTAGCTTTCTTACCCCTTAAAGAGAAGAATATAGTCAATGAACAAAATCTGTAGTTACTGGCAGCTAAGAGTTGTAACTAAGTACCTTGTCAACCTCCAGATGCTCTTTAAATTTAAATACAGCATAAAATTAGAAGGAAAGTTTACATAGTTGCTTTCATTTTCATATGAGAGTACATTTTGATGTTGTGTAAAAGTTTGCTTTCTATATTTGCATCACTTTTATAAAGAATTATCTTTCTGATCACCTGTTGTTTTCAGCAAAATCACCAGGAATGAAGTAATATAACACAGATTTATCTATCTAAAGGTTAGGTTCCTAATTACCTATTTTTCCTCTCATGCTGACTGTCACCTATTGTCACACCATCATCCCATCTGAAAATAGGTGTCTAAAATACATTAGAGATAAATAATACCAAAGGGAACAGCATGAAGCTGTGGGAGGGGCTGTTCATGTTGGATATCAGGAAAAGGTTCTTCACTGAGAGAGTGGTCAAGCACTGGAACAAGATCCCCAGGGAAATGGTCAGAGTTGTGGTCTGAGTGTGCCAGAGTTCAAAAGCATTTAGACAGTGCTCTCAGACATACGGTCTGATATTGGGTGATCCTGTGCAGACTCAGGAATTGGACTTGGTGATCCTTGTGGGTCCCTTCTAACTCAGGATATTCTATGAAAGAAAGAAAGATGGACAACTGACTTCTAAATAGTTAAACTTCCAAAAATATATCTCTCCCATATGGGAGAAATATACTTTTCATACATTAACTCATATTATGTTCCACACTGATGAATTCGAGGTGATTTTTTCCTGCATCTTTCTGGCAAGCCCCTGAAATAAGTGTTTTTAGGCATTTAATATTCTTGGTGTGCCAATCCATTTTCCACCAAATCATCTTGAAAAACTGATATGGCCTTTCAAACATACATATATATATTTATTTTCAATTTTTTTTTTTGGTTAATTTAGTAGTTTCCAACATTAGAGTTTAAAGCATGAGCTAAGAAGTTGAACTCTGACACCACATGTTGTGATAGTGAATCTAACAGGGACACAATTGAAAGGACAAATGGGCATATTAGAGACATTGAAACCAACAGTGTCCAAATACAGAAACAGATCTCATGTCAGTTGAGATCTAAATAAGGCATCATGTATCTGAGCAAATGTGATTAGTCACTCTAAGAGTATTTTTTTTGAGGATGAATTTAGGGCATTTATCATGACAAACAAATATGCTTTCTTGACTGCTTCTCTCTATGAAATAACAGAAATATCTGTGAAATAACAGAATGAGAATGAGAAAAAATAAAACAAAACAAACAAAAAAAAACACAAAACAAACAAACAAACAAAAAACATAGTAAGATTTCAAAAGACTATTAATAAATAACTATTTTCTATTAACTAATCAGAAAAGCTCTTATTCTGCACCTTTCATATGTAATGGTATGGGTTGTGATGGATCTTAAATATCACCTAGTTCCAGCCCACCTGTCATGGACAGGGACACCTTCCATTAGATCAAGTTGCTCAAAGCTTCATCCAGCCTGACTGTCAACACTTCCAGGGATGGGGCATCTACAATTTATCAGGGCAACCTAATCCAGTACCTCACCACCCTCATCATGAATAATTTATTCCTAATAACTGATATAATAATAGTAGTTTCAAAAGTTGTTCAGTTAAAGTTTATGCTTACATCTGTCAAGCATATAATTTGTTTGAAAAAAAAAAAAAAGTGTTTTATAAGTTTTCTATTGATTACATGTTCATTTTTGAAAGTTACGGATGTCAGGTCCAAAGTAATTATTGTTCTAAATAGGTAAAGTGTAAGCATTATACATTGCTTGCATCAATAATTACAGAACAGTACAAACATTCCCTTTTCTGTTTATACAAGCCCTCATTCTCTGAAGAATTTTCATCTCGATTTGTTTTGTATTTTCCAGTTGGATGAAGGGAACTGCAGGTAAGAGTCTTTCATTAGAGGCATGTCTGATTTAATTAATCTTTAATTATTGTGCAAAACAAATGAAAGGATAGCTCTGATCAGCAAATTCATTTGCAACATTTATCAACTAGCTGCTCTTTATCACCCACCCAGATGACAGTAAATCAAATCCATGCCCCTTTTCAACTCATGGAGCAAATAATTAAAGTGCCCATAAGAGTCCCTATCCTAACTAAATCTAATTGTGTGTGGATAATCAGTTCAGTTGTGTGATGAATGTGCCATCACAGAATCTAGTCCATAACTAATTTGCATTTTAAAATAGACTTACTTTAAAAAGGAACATTCTTAAACCATTCTTCCCATACTTCCTCTTCTTCCTCTTTCACCTAAACCTCCCCCTCATTCATCTCATTCTTTTTCCTTGCTTCCTCCCTGACCATCAGCTCTTGGGTTTTCCCTCATTTGACTTTTACAGTTGTAACACGTTTAAAACACAAATATAATTCCTAATAAAATAAAAAATAACTAAATAAATCAGCTTAAGATAAGCACAATCAGTCTTCAAAATAGGATTAAATAAAAAAATAGGATTTATTAAAAGAATAGAGGTAAGCAAACAGCGCTGGGTGCACCGTGAGTCTCCGCTCCACGAGGACGCACACCAGTTACATCAAGTAGCTGATTTTTATGCTCCTAGACTAATACATATTACTACTGCTTCATTACTACTGCTAAAAAAAATAGGTTATTATAATTAGCTTCTGGGGTCCAGTCCCTCCTACTGGAGCATGCACATCAGTCTCCGGTGGTCCCTCTGGGGGTCTCTAGGGGTCTTTCATGCTGAAGGCTCGTAGTCTTCCTCTCCAAGTTTTTTTCTTGTCCTTCCCCTTTGTACTTCCTTGGCACCGTGTCAAGTTTACACAGCATCCCCTGCAGGTCTTGTCTCCTAGCCATCCTTCAGCTTCTTTTTTTTCTTCTTCTTAATCTCTTGGCCACCTGGCCAGATATCAGAGGCTTGCATAGTATCCCATAACAGTCACTAGTTGTTATCAGTTGTTCTGAAACCCCCAGACATCAAAGACTTCATACAAACACAAACAGCTTTCTTATTGACACTTCACGAGTAATTAAAACATTCCTCACCGGCCATTCACAGGGACAGTCACACCTATAGCAGTGTTAAGTTAATCTCGAAGAAGACAAAAAAAAAGCTGTAACTGTTAGAAATAGAAGTTCGGAATAACAAAAGCAAACAGGTTCATAAATTTGAGGTGTATTTTCTGAAGACTTGATAAATGGACTAGAATGAGGGGGAGACTGGGACACACTGCATCTGTGGTTCAATAATTAAATTGCCAGTGCAGGACCCAGAGGCAGACAGGACTGTTCTTTATGGACACAAATTGTTAAAACATTCCTCACGGGTTTTAATAATCCAAACCAAATTTTCATTATTCCCATTGCACATAGCTTTGATTCTTAAAACTTTTTCTACTTCACTGTGTCCTCCACTTAACATGAAGAAAGTGAAGTTGTAATTGTATTTGTTTATAGAAGAATATAAAAGTATAAAAATCACACATTCTTTTTCATATTTGATCTCAAATGTAATCTATTGACCTCTGCTTTTCTTAAGTATTTCTGAACCCATTCTTTTATCACTTGGACTTTTAAGACCCCTTATTTAAGGTTGCATTAAACTTTTTTTTTTTTTTTTTTGGATAAAAATTATTTAGAACATTTAAATGAAGTTTTAGAATTGTATAATCATAGAATGCTTTGGGTTGGATGGTACCTTAAAGATCAAGGAGCAATCCTAGCTATACATGCAGACTCAGATATGAGATGCTGGAGATCAGTTCTGCAGAAAGTGTTCTGGTGGTTTCATTCAGCAACAAGCTCAATATGAGACAGCAATGTACCTTAGAGACCTGGATGGCCAACCATACCCTGGGTGCATCAAGCATGGCATTACTAGCTGGTCGAAGAAAGTGATTGTCAGTGCTTGTGTGGCCTCACGTTGAGTCCTGAGTGTAGTTTTGGGTGCCACAGTATAAGAAAGATAAAAAACTTTTAGAGTGTCCAAAGGAAGGCTACAAAGATGGTAAAGGGTCCAGAGGAAAGACTTATGCGGAGTGGCTGAAGTCACTTGGATCGTTCAGCCCAGAGCAGAGGAGGCTGAGGTAAGGCCTAATGGTGGCCTGCAGCTTCCTCATGAGGGGAGTGGAGGGGCAGGTGCTGAGCTCTGCTCTCTGGGGACAGCGACAGGACCCGAGGGAACGGCATGGAGCTGGGACAGGGGAGAGTCAGGCTGGGTGTTAGGAAAAGGTTCTGCACCTTGGTGGTCAGGCACTGGGACAACTCCCCAGGGCAGGGGTCATAGCACCGAGCCTGCCTGAGTTCAAGAAGCATTTGGACAGTGCTCTCAGGCACATGTTCTGATTTTTTTGGGTGGTCCTTTGAGGGCCAGAAGTTGGATTCAATGATCCTCATGGGTCCCTTCTGACTCAGGTTATTCTATGATCATCTAATTCCAACCCTCCTGCCATGTGCAGGGATACCTCCCACTAGACAGTGTTGCTCAAAGCTTCATGTAACCTAGCCTTGAACACTTCCAGGGATGGAGAGTCCACAACCTCTCTAGGAAACCTCTTCTAGTGCCTCACCACCCTTACAGTAAAGAATTTCTTCCAAATGTCTAACCTAAGTATACCCTCTTTTAGTTAAAACCATTACATCTTGTTCCTGTTTAATACCTTTAGGAATTTATTCATTGGCATATAATTAAAATAGTGAACAACTGACATGACAAATAAGGTGTGTTTTTTTGTTTGTTTGTTTTATTTTTTTTCTAACTTAACCTTAAATTACAGTACACTCTATTTCAATTTTTTTTTTTTTTTTTTTTTTCCCTAGAAGTATGCTTGTGTAAAATTAGACCTTTTTCCCTACTCCCATCTTAAATAACAGAACATTTTACTGAACTCATTTAACACATCAAAGGGAGAAGAAAATAAATCATAATTACTTATATTTAGATGGTTAATTAAAACTAAAGAATTGAACTGTCTTGTAATGACTGAAAAATAAGAATCTTGTAAAGGAGAAAGCACTTTTTATATTGATTATGTACAGCAGATGAAAAGATAAAATGATACACATGTAGGAAAACAGATATCAGAACTAAGAAAGCTCTATGTCCTTCCACTCATACTCTTTGAAAATGCAAAATTTTGATATGCAATGGGCTTTTGGCTTTGTTTTGATATGCATTTATTATTTTTGTTGTTGTCATTATTTTTTATTAAAATTAATTTTATTAACTACCATTGTCATCCACAATAATTACACATTTGGGTAAAATATGTATTCATCTGAAACAGATTGTGTAACTCTTAATGAAAATGCACCCAACAGATAACAGAAGACTGATCCTATGTGAATGCACAATGCTATCAGTCAGATGGATTCAAGAACTACGCTGATTTAAACCTGCTATGTATCTGGCTCCAGATACATATATATTCCAAATGCCATTCACAGCCACTCTGCTCAGTCATGGAAGACAGGTCTCATATACACATATAAACAGTAGAAATTGAAACAACGAAAAAGTCATACTGTGTCCCTAGGGAAAATATACAAACAAAGAAAAGCTATCCACAGCTGAATGGAAAAGATGGTTCACTAAGTCAAATTAAGGAATTATTCATTCCCTACAGTCTGGAACATTATTTGTTCATTTCATTGTAATTCAGGGCTTGATTTGTGTGTAAATGTGAGTACATCTTTAAAACTAAAGACTTACAGTTTTTCATTAGGGAAGTATTTAGAGGGACAGTTTGCCAGGCTTTTTTTTTTTTTTTTTTTTTTTTTTTTAACAATCATAGGAAGTGATTTCATTACATTATTAAGCAAGTTGTTTAATAATGCAAACTTTCACATTCTACACATTCTAATTGAAAAGCAGATGTTTTATTGGGAAACATATTGTTTCAAGAGGTCAATAGCTAGGCATATTGTCTTAGATTAAGCCCTAATGATAATGTGGTGGCTAAATGCATTTGGATACCAAAACACTTTAATCAGATTTATGCAGTTTTACAATTACACGATTTTATTTATATTTTTTTTTTGGGGGGTGGGGGGGGGAGGAGGAGAGGCAGGGCACGGCAGGGTGGGTTGGAGAGTCCTAGAGATGTGTCAGATGAGTCAGTAAAGTGGATCCAGCTCTGCTGTGCATAGTCCGGTGCAGGGCTGTGGCATTCTCTGGGGCTCTCTTCTGTTCCTCCAGTTTGCAGGGATGGTTCTGTCTCCAGATTCATTGGGTTTCCAGGTCATTGGGTTTCCCACACACCCCAGAGTTTTTCAGGTACTCTTAGTTTCCTTAGTCATAGGATTGAATGAATCACCAATGAATCACCAATGAATCACCAATGGCTTGTGATTAGTCCATTCACCATGGACTAATCACCAATCACCAATGGCTTGGTGATTAGTCCATTCAAATTTTACTTTCATTTTCTGATTTGCTGTTCCTGTTTTTGTCAGTCACAATCTGTTGCAGACACCTTTGAACACATTTGCACTTGTCAAAATGTCATTTGCATAATTTGGTTATCTATTTTCTTGAGTGTACAAAATCTACCCTTTTATTAAGGACAGCTGCTTGATCATATTTTATCTACTTCTATGAGAGTAAAAGTGCAGGTTAAGGTTTACAAGTTGCACTAACTGTGCTTAACTCATGCTAATTAACACAAGCATTATTGTTGTTTCCCTGTGCAGGAGGGTTGCAGAAAAGCAGGTAAACTGCTTACAATTGCCAAAATACAGTTAATTTCTATGAGAAATGGATGAGTAATATTTCATTGCTGTTTTCAAACCTAATGAAACATGTACTATATATATATATAGTCTGTTCTCAGCAAAGAGTGAAAATTGAATTATTTCATGTTCATTTGCCAAAAATAAAAATAAGACCTTTACAAAAAAAAAAAAAAAAAAAAAAAAAAAGAGTGGAATTCACCTGAACTGACAGAGGAAAGTAGAGCAATTCTTATGACAATACCTTAGAAGTGTTTGAAAGGAGGGAAATTATCTGAAATGGTGGACAAGCTAACAAAAGTTCTGAGAAAGCACAAGCTATGTTTGCATGTGGTGGAGACTCCCAATAGTCTGAGACCAACCCACATATTCCAATTATCATCTTCCCCTGAAATCAGAACATTTTTGAGGGGATGAGATATTACCAGTATATCCTTGGGAACTAAGAGAAAAATCTTCCCTCATCTGAAGGATATGATAGTGTCTACCTTCCTCACAATAGATAAAGATTTGATTTGTTGTAAGAGACTATGCACCTGTAGTCATAATCTGGATAGTCAGAAAGACAGAGCTGGATAGATACGATGCTAGTTAGATCACTCTTGTGTTCTGTTACTCAGCCAGAAGACATATATCAAAAACAGTAGCTCGCAGATATACATGTATCTGTCTGAACAGATATATTATTAAAACCTTATTAATACAGGTCTCTACACGGTTGTATGACCAAAGTACCTAACAATCAGAAATAAGATTTAAAATACTGGTATAGGTAGTTAACACTTGAATGTCATGGTGGTGGGTTGACCCTGGCCAGTGTCAAAGCACTCACACAGCTACACCCCCACTCCCACCCCCAAACTCATCAGGACTGGGGGAGAGAATGGGAAGAGCAAAAGAGAGAAATCTTATGGGTCAAGATAAGTACATTTTTAGTAAGTGATGGAATGAGGTATAAAAAGAAAAAAAAAGTGATGCAAAGACTCATCTCACCACTTCTGATGAAAGCCCAATGCCTAGCTAGTCTCTGAGCAATGGCTACCCTAGAAGAAAAACTCTCCCCAAGTTTGTATTGCAGAGCACAATGTCATATGGCGTGGAAAATACCCTTCATCAGTTCAGGTCAGATCTCCAAGATGTGCCCTCTCCCAGTTTCTTGCCCACTCCCAACCTACTTGCTGTGGGGGTGGGTAGAGTAGAGTGGGAAAATGAGAAAGCTTTGATGCCATCAAGCTCCATTCAGCAATAGCTGAAACATTGGTGTGTTATCAACATGGTCTGAGTCACAAGTTCAAAGATACAGAGAAAGAAAATTCCTTTCCAATCAGACCAAATACAATCATAATATGCTGAAAATAACTTTAGTAATTTCTATAGAATGTTTAGTAATTTCTGTATTCCTGTCAGCAATTAAATCAGGATTTTATTTATTTATTTATTTCCTTTGAAAGACAAGAAACAATCAATGGTTTTTATTAGCCAACATTAGAGATTATTCGGTCCAGATTGCCAGGTTTGTTGATTCACCCTAAGAATTCTGTCACATTACATCAAATAAAATGCAGTTGAAGTGATACCAATGCATAAATTAACTACACCAGAAAATAATAATCAAATATAAAAAGCTTTTAGACATGTTCCTCGACAGTAAAGAAAATATTATGCAGTGATTATATTCTAATTCAACAGAAGCAGAAAACTGATCTATAAAATATTTAACAAAGCAATCTGAGTAAAACACGTCCAGTCTCATTGGTCTATGTGAAAAACTGAATTACTCTCTCCTCAAATTCATCACAAATACAAAGTATGATATTTTAATTCGAACATCATATAAAAAAGGACAAGCAAGAGTTATTTCTATTTGGGAAAATATTTGAACATACTATCTTGTTGTGTTTATATAAAAGTGTGTTCATTGTCCTTGTGTAAGTACTTTTCTCTCTGACATATAGCAAATAATTCTTTTGTTCACTTTAAAGTGGCTGTCATAACAACAACACAGGGTTCTAGGCATGTTGACTAACAATTTCAAAACAGTCTAGTAAATTTGGAAATATTTTTCTTTGAAACTAATAGTTGTTATGAAATGACTAATCATCTTTAAAAGTTCGAGTTCATGAATTTGGACCTTTCCCAGTTACATTTGCTTATATCTTATACATAACGAAATTGAATATTTTTTTATTAATATGTGATTACAGTGAATCACTGCAGTAAGGTAAGTACTTACATGTTGATATTATATCTGTTTCAGCAAGATTTTTTTGTTTGTTTTTTAAATTGATGAGTAATTATTTTCTGCTGCAGTTAATTAAAGCACACAGTCAATCAGAGAAATGCCTAGGTAGGTACGCAATCTCAATTTGAGAGCTATTCATTTAAGAACAACAACAAAAATATATGATTTTGCCCATAACCACCAGGACTTCCAACTCAGAATCTCAAATTCAGACTGTTAGTTTCTCTACCCTGACTTAAATGAGGTTTATACTCAGATTTAGGGATCCCTCTGGAGTAATGTCCAGGTCAGGTTTGATCTACCAAGGTATCAGTGAGAGAATGCATGGAAGGGAAAAAACACATCATATTGGCAGTTTCCCTAAGGACATCCTGAATTTTCAAGATAAAGCTGTTTTCTTCTGTGTCTTTTCAGAGCAGTCATATCAAAGCTATGCTGTGGAGCTGGAGTTTCTGTCTGTGATTGTAAGAAATATAACCCAAAAGGTAGAACTTCCCTCTGATATGTCTTTGGTTGGAAAAGTTTGTTGTAGTAACTGAAAATAACTGTCTGTACCATGACATGCCTGGTATAAATGTATATATGTATAGATATACACACTTATTTGTGAGTGTATGTGTGTGAATGAACCTACAGACCTGAACTAGATGTTTAAAATGGAGGACTTGGAAAAATGAAAGCCAAGAAAACCAGCTCAGTTCAATCCTATGTGCATTGACTTTTAATAGTCTGACTAATTCAAATTGTGATCTAATTCAGGGTGCAAGACAGGTAAGACAGGAATTCTGCTACATACCTAAGAGGTGATAAAATAAAATATAACCAAGCAACAATTTTTTGTATTCTTTGGTGTCAGCCTTATATTCCCTGAAAGATCTGCTTGAGCAATTGTGCTAGGTATGCACCAGTTAAGGATAGTTTTGCATAACAAACTTGTACTAGGTGAACTCCAAAACTGTAGAGCCTAGAAAAATAAAACCAAATGAGATCCTGAAAATGTAAAAAGATTTGGTTTGACTCCATACTGAGAATCATGACAAAAAGTTGTTATGGAAAGTGTATATATAGTGAACAGTTCGTTACATCATAACATAAATGCTTGATATATCTTTAGTTACCAAATAGAATATGTATGAAGAGCATATTGGTTGCCTCCAGTCAGAATATTTATGGGAAAACAGAAAACTTGCCATCTTGTGTCAGGGCACTGCAAGGGCTGGTAGCTATCTGGAGACTGGGTATAGGGACCCATCCCACCTCCAAAAGCCAAAGGTACCCCCTAGGGAGCTGCTGGTGGCACCAGGTACCTCCCTGGGGCTGAGATATACATGTAGGTCTGTGGGTGGGCTTAGTTTGGTGGCGTACATGGCTGGCAGGCAGAATAAGGCTGGAAGGAGTTCAGCCCTGCTGCAGCCTTGCTGGGGCAGGGACTGACATGGAGTCATGGGCTCTAGGCAGAGACAATGATGGAGGTTGCTAAGTGTCCTTTTTTTTTTGGTAGCAATTAATACAAATCTTCAGTCCCAGGACAAATCATCAATCCCACATTTGTATGTATAGTAAATATTTCACAGTAAAACAAGTAGATTAATAAAAAACTAGGAGATCAGATAAGATAATAAGAGGAAATATACCAGATACAGTTTGTCTGCCATTGGGGAACAAAAGGAGTTCACAAACTCATTATCTTATGTTGTACTTATGTTGTCTTCATGCTTGTAGCTACATCACTGAATATATAAATGTATATAAAATAAATATAAAAATATATAAATAACTACAAGGCTATATCATTTTCAAAATCAAGGGATTTTCTCAAAATTTATGATGTTAATGGGAGGGATTAAATTTAGCAGGGAGATACTCAACTTAAATACTACAACTACGTCTAACAATCTCCTAAACAGCCAGCAACCTGCCAAAGAATGAAGATTAGTTCTATGAATGAGAAGTTTTACCACAAATTATGTGTTTTGTTTTAAATGCAGGACAAAGTCCCTAGTAGTTTGCAAACTACTTTTTCCTTCATTGATGGAATTCTGTAATGTTGGGCAGTTACTGAAGATCCCTTCTGTGGGCAATAGGTCTGATTGCAAATAGGTCTGTGGGTAATAGGTCAGTGTGTTGATCCTTCTGCAGCTAGCTCATATGCATCTAATTTGCAAAAGCAGAATTTTCCTAATCTGCTGTTTCAGATGTGACTACAGGAGTAGAAATTCAGGAGTGGTTTTGTAGCCTTTTGTTCACTAAAACACTATGAATTCCTATGAATGCTGTAGAAATGTAGACCAGAATTTATATCTATTTTCATATCTCTGAAGTGAAACTAGTGATGGAAAAAATGGAAGAAACGTAGCTTTCCAAACCATCTTAATTATAATTTGACTTGTGCTCACTACGCTTTGTTTTAGTGGGAAAAAAAAAATGTTGCTTTCCATTGACTTTGATTAGTGTTAATTCAAATGCATTGACTTCAATGGCTTTATTCTTAATCATTTAGGTGTGCTGAGTAAAAAATGAGGCTGTTGGATATACAGTTGAATAAGTTGGATATTATTTAACAATAAATTATTCTAAGTAGGTAACTTCTACAATTTCTAGCACTTGGTAGCAGTCTGATATTAGGCCTCATCACATACTGTTTCTACATCATTAACCACAACTAGAAAATTACAGTTTCACAATAACTAAAGCACTGCTCTGAAACAGTGTCGCAGATTCTATTTCCTAGTGAATTTATTATTTTGAAATACGTTGGATATATTTAATGGCATCTATTTTTAAAAGACTGTAGTAAACTTGTCTGAAATTTACTGTGGAGGGGAAGAAACACTAGAGCATCACCTCTGGTCTGAATGGATCTAATACATACTGAAGATAAAGTTTACGATATGCAAATTTGAGATGCATGATGCTAGTGGTCAAACTCAATAACCTTAGGGTTGAAAGCTATTTGGGGTGAACAGTGGATTTTTCTGTCCAGATGACAAACAAGATCCATGTATCATGATAAAAAGAGCAAAACATTATACTGGCCAAGTCATGCTAGGAGAAAGAAAAAATTCCTGTCAGAAAAAAAAAGTAGTCTGATACCATGGTTATGATATCATTTATTGGTTATACACGACGTGAATAATTATACATTTGAGGAAGCATTTTTCAACGTGATATAAAATTTTATATCTGCTTCTCGTCTTTCAAAGCTTAAAGATCAGTGTTTCCTAAACTTCAGTTTAAGGAAGAGTCTTCATTAAACTAGTGAAGGAATATGGCAATAAATATATTTCCCCTATTGCACTTTAATATCTACCCATCTGTAAATAAATACATAAATAAAAAATCTTCAGTGTAGAAATACAGTTAAGAATTGTTATTATTTTGTTCATGCATTTTGTTTACAAGCTTTTAGATAAAGGGCCACAATTTGGTAGAACTGTTAAACAAGTGGCTATAATCAAATTTCATTGAAACAGTTTAAATGCATTACAGTATTATGAAAGTGATACTGAAACAGTTGGAAGAGTGCTTTCTCCTGGTGAAGAGATAGGAAATCAATTAGATAAATGGAACTCTTACATATGCTTCTATTTATGCACAACTATCTGAAAAGCAAGTTAAAGTAGATTCCTTCAAAACTGTATTAAAAACAGACAAGCACCTTTTTGATTGTTTTTGTAATGCTGGTTGGTTATTTTTTTTTTTAAGTCTTCTAAACTGAGTACCTTCCAAGACTGAAATTAAAGTACAGTAGTCACCTTAACCAAATCAAAAATAAAACTGCTGGAAATCTTGAGGCAATTCTCTGCTTGAGCAGATTGTCCTGTTCTTCTTTGTCCAGTAGCTAAGGCTTTGAACTCCCACAGCATTTAAACTCCTGTTGACTGATCCAGGTATCAGAACACTGAAGGAACTGTCAAGATCTACTGCCTCTTCCTACACGTCCCAGGTGTTTGGCTATCTGTGTTCAAAATCACCTCTGATTTTGCTCAGCTTTGTAACTTAGAATCAGAGTGCTGTGAAAACAGGTAAACTCTTAGAGCTTCATCTGGGGTTTCTGCATCCTTTGCTTGTGTTTAAGCTCAGGCCCTTGCTTTATCTCACTGCAGCTGTGCATTTGCCTGACATTGCACTTGCTGACCCCAACCTGGATCTGCTAACTTTGCTTTCTGGCCAGATCTCAGACCTTCATTTTAATGATAGTCATGGCTGGCTATCACAGGGCTGTTGGCTGCTCCTGATCTTAGCCACCAGTCCTCTTCTCTTCTTATATGGCTACTCTGTAATGGTATCCCTTGCTGGCAGGGTTGTTGACCTATCTGCCTAGTCAGATTTTTAGCTCCTTGCCTCCTTTTTCTATGTAAAGCAGCTTATGCTTGCTGTTCCCTGACAATGGAAACCTAATTTGTTGGATCAATAGTATTGTAGAACACTAAATTTAATTTAAATCTAGGTATGAAATGATGTTCTCCCCCTCCTCCTTTCTTCTTCCCCCCCCCCATTTCTTCTTGCCCCCCCCTTTCTTCTTGCCCCCCCTTCCTTCTTCCCACCCTTTCTTCTCCCCCCCCCCCCTTTTTTTTCTTCTTCCTCCTTTTCTTCTTTCCCCCCCTTTCTTTTTTCCCTTTTCTCCTTGATCCTGGGATTGACATGGAGTGACCTACATTGCATATTGAAAGCTCCTATATTTCAAAATACCTGGAAAATTTTCACTGACATACCTCCAATCCTCACAGATCTTTGTTACGCTCTGTCTTGGTACATTGCACCTTACATACTGTGTTCATTTGGAAGCAAAATAAACAGAGCATTATATATGGCAGAATTACCCAGCTTAAGGGAATACACATCTAATCTTACAAGTATTTCTTTCTGAGCCAGCAGTCGTAGGAAAAGCTTGGGAGATAAGTTTAGGTTTAAATTAATGTTTTAATTCTAGGATACCTTGCGTTTCTTCCTATTGATACATAAATAGAGGTCATGAGAAAATTTCCAAGAAACCGTCGAATGGTAAATTTATTAAGACTAGAGATAAAACTTGTCTCAAATAAATGTTCATGTTTTCATATGTACTACATTTGATTCTTCTCACAGTGAAGAAGGAAAGTCTCTTAGTTTACTTATATGTGAAAGAATAACACTGTGTATAATGCTCTTTTGTCTCTCCTTTTGTTGCAAAAGCAGAGGCCTGTTACACCTGTTAATTAAAAATATATAAAAATTGATATAATAAATATTAATTTACTTACAAAATATTTAAATATAATTTCCCTTGCAAATACAAACATACCAAAACAGTACAAATGTACTGTGACCGACATCTGATATAATGGGTTTATGTGGAGAGGTTTTGGTAGGGAGTGGACTGCAGGGATGGTCTCTGTGTAGAGTCCAGAAGTTGCCCCATGTCAGACAAGGGCCAGTTCCAGCTGGCTCAAAGACAGACCTACTTTTGACCAAAGCAGAGCCAGCAACTAACCCTGTTTGCACCACTGCAAGAACGTAATTATAAAAGGGAAATAAACAGCTGTGTAACAGCAGCTGGGAGAGAGGAATGAGAACCAGCCCTGCAGACCCCCAGGCCAGTGCAGAAGGAGGTGCTCCAGGCACAGAGCAGAAGTTCCCCTGTGGCCTGTGGAGAGGCCCCTGGTGGAGCAGGCTGCCCCTCTGCAGCCCATGGGTCCGACGGTGGAGCAGATCTCCATGCTGCAGCCAGTGGAGGAGCCCCCGGTGGAGCAGGTGGATGTGGAGGAGTCATGGAGGAGCCCCAC
This sequence comes from Netta rufina, assembly GCF_964035555.1. Taxonomy (NCBI): domain Eukaryota; kingdom Metazoa; phylum Chordata; class Aves; order Anseriformes; family Anatidae; genus Netta; species Netta rufina. Next base: position 188,409,855 of record NC_140123.1, on the reverse strand, counting down.
ATGAGCAGGCTACAGGCTGAAACTGCAGTCCATGGAGAGGAGCAATGACATTAGACAGAGATTTTTTTAAGACACTAATTTGCATCCTCATTTTTCCTGCCTAGGAAGTGAAGAATGAACCTGTTCATCTCCTAGTCTGCTAAGCTACTTAGCAGACCAACGTAGGTTATTGATTTTTCAAAACACGTACTAAATACAGTCCAGTCTAAATATTGATTAGAGCCAGATTCTCTGCAAGTTACTTTTATAAACATGTTTATAATAAATAATTAGTAATAATTAAACAGAATCATATCCTTGCTATTTTTATGGCGTGCCATTAAGACTATTAACAACTTAGAACAGTGGAAGCTGTTAATGCTCCATTGTAATTCTGTCCATAATAGTGTTGTAAGGGTATTTTGAGCAACGTACACTTGCAATGTGTTGTGACATTAAGTGTAATACTATTTATTAAATAATGACAATACATGTAAATTTATTTTTTAGAATAACATTTTACTGATTATTTACTGACAAAATATGCATTGTCTTTTTTACTTTTAATAACCTTTAAGCATAAGGTGGTTGCTTTTGACAGTTTATTTTGTTTTGATTTTGAGTTTTACTTGTTTAGAGTCTTAATAAGATATACGAGTCTTTTGGCTCTATTCAGGTTGAATTTATCCAGTTACTAAACTAGATATACTAAAACTAGTAACATTCACTGTCAGTAGGCAATATAATTTAATCCACATTATGCACAGAAAAGATTAAATACAAAATTTTCCAGCTTTTTGGAAAAAGGTTAGTATACCCAGCAAAGACTTCTTCATAGTTGGTAGTTTTCTTTTGGTCAGTGTTCTGTGTTTTAGTGAATTAATTTTAGAGTAAATTATGATCTAGTGAATATTGTTCCTATGGATTGCAAGGAGATTTGAGTAATTTAATGACATTTTCAATGGAAAAAAAAAATATATATATATATATATATATTGGAATTGCATTTGGCTATTGCCTTTTGTCTCTCAACAACTAAAAGTAGCAATAATTAAGTCATAGCACAGACAAAAAGCAAGATGAATTTTACATGGGTGCAATGGCAAGGATTTCCAGTATACTGATGATTAGATCAGCATTTTGACTGGTACAGTACGGCTACTGATGGTTATGCATCCTTGAGAACAGGTAATTTTTTCCATTTACTTAAGTTGTAAAAGTTAAAATAAAAGTTGTTTTGTAAACAGCATAAATTTGCATTCGAAAATATTTCATTTTACCTAGTATTTCTAAGAAACCAAGTATCATGTTAAATTAATTTAGTCATTATGCTTCTTTACAAGACCTAAACACACAGAAATAATACTTAGAGATTATCTATGAATCTTCTATCCAAACTACAAATAAACTACAAACTTTATTTAGCCTGTTCCATGAGAGCTATACCTAATTGATTAACCATGAGGAGATAATATATTACAAACACTAACACTGCATGGAGCAAAGTTAACTCATTGCAAGTGGTGGGTGTTTTCTTGTTTTTTTTTTTTTTTTTTTTTCTTATTTTTAATTCATCTGTGCTCACCAGGACTGCCATACTGTAAGTTGCTTTATAATAGTGCATATATTAATGGGATCTTTTAGCTAAATAAACGCATTAAAATGATAGTAATTAAAATTGAAAAAGACAACAAAAGGTGAAACCCAGAGATAAAACTAGAAAACCTCTACCATTTTCAAAGCTGTCATCTTCCTGTTGAGTGAAATGTTTGACTAATCATTTTCTAAAATATTAACTGGGTAATCTATAATATGTTTAAAGATATTTTTTTTTCCCCTTGCACTAGATGCATGAAAGTTTGTTATTTATCTATTGAAAGCAAGGACTGACACCTGATATATGTTGACTTCAAACTAAATGATTAGCCTAGAATATATACTGTGTTCATGTTAGGTAACACTAGACACCAAATTTATTACATTTATTGTTATTATCACATTATTATTATTAATTTTATTTGTAACAACAACTAAAATATACTCTTTTGGAAATATTGAAAGAGCAGTACTTTTTTTCTCTGTCCGTTACTTCTTAGTTCATATTTTTATGTTTCTGATGTTCCTAAATAAACTTTTAAAGGAAAGTGACTTTTGAAACAGGACTCATGACTTATTTTGTCAAGCTGAAAAAAAAGTCCTTATAAATGGAAAGAAACAGCAGTAAATTATTACTTTTTTGATTGTTTGATTGCATTATGTTGTTTACATACAGTGGTGTATAAAATAAATCTAACTGTAATAATCTTTCCTTGATAATTTGATTATAATGTTATAATTAGAAATATGTATATGGCTTACACTACCAGATTAGCAGTTAGCATACCAAGAAAATATGGTATCCATGTACAGTTTAAGGCTTTTTGAAACGTCGAATATAATTAACCATGTTTCAGATCTCAGATTTAGCGTACTTAGATTCTTGTCCTATAGGTTTTTTTATTGTGGTCAAGCTGAAATGTTAAAATGCAGTCACCTGATTTCTCAGGCCCTTTTGCCTATGCCTATCTTAAATTAAAAATAACAAAGTCAAAAAAACATCTTAAATATTTTTTTTATTATTATATATTGATCCTAAAAAAAAAAAATGTTTAATGTGACTCTGTAGTTTTTCCATATTGTTCCAAAATTCAGAAATCATTATTTTGAGAGAATGTTTAAAATAATTAAAATAAAAGTCATAATTTCAAACAAGCTCAACAAAATTCTTGACACAACAAAATTTTGGTATTTTCACATCTGCTAATTGTGGCATGGCAACCCTGATTATCAGATACCTCTGTACCATCAAATCAACTAGGAGTAGTCTGCAGTATGACATTTCATAAGTATAAGATTCTAACTTGACATGTTAACCAGGGTTATTTGGCACAGATGTAACACAGGTAACTATGCACTTTGTTGGTCAAATTCAATTAAATTGACATTAAATTAGGCTGGATTTGAGATTAGAGCTAAGATTTATCTGTTTAATTATTTTTAATTTTTACCATTTTTAAATGGATGTGCTTTTTTAAAAAAAAAAATAATAATAAATGGATGTGCGCTTTTTTTTTTTTAAAAAAGAAAAAGTAAAAGACAAAAAAAAAGACACAATGCCCTGTTATGATTACAGTAATCAAATCTTTATGTCTTAATATGAAGCTAAGCAAATAATCTCTATGAAATAAGTTGTCAAAACTTTTTTTTTTTTTTTTTCTCTTTCAGAATGTGTCAATTTCTTTGCCTCTGGTATCTTACTGTATTGATTGACTGTAAGCAATTTTGCAATTGTCCAATAAAAAAAGAGTTATTTTGAGTTTTGGTTCATCACATACATTACATGGTATGATTTCTGTTCCTTAGGAAGATAATCTGAAGTGTGGAAACCAGACAAAACTAGGTTATCTTAAAAAGCAGACAAAACTGAAATGAGTCACTTGTAATTGTAGACAAAAATAAATAAATAGATAAATACATAAAAATTAAAACCTTTCCTGTTTCAGCTACCATGGGCTCTTTCTTAAAAAATATCGGCAATCTTAATATTCTAGTTTATGGTACTGATAAAAATGTTTTATCTCAATATATTGTTTTATCTCAATATATTTCCAGTGGTTTTGCATTATCTTGATTACTAATATTGCATTATGTTTATGGAGACTTATGGATATGTCTGACACCTAACCTCTCTCCCGTCCCAAACGTAAAGAACAGAGACTGATCCTGAAAATCATTTAAATATCTTTGAAAAAGGAGGCCTTTCCTTCCAGCAGCCTTGACAGAACTTTACAAAATGTGATGTCACTACAATGATATCTGTTCTCATATTAATACCCCAGTTCTCTATCTGAGATTCTGGGGGTTTAATGTACGTACTGATGAGAACTGCCACAGCTGTTGTACAGACACATACTCTTTTCTGCATGCATTTCTCTTTGACAGGAGAAAAATTGCTTATACAATCCCTGATAGAAAGAGAGGTGGATGGTTTGAAGATGACAAAAGGCAGTATCACAATGATACAGATGTTATTTTACATTGTATTTTCTCTATTTCTTCAGTACAGCTATAAACAAATGGATAAACTTTAGAAGCTTCCACAGAGAGGTGAAAGAATTTGAAAGAGAGGACTGTTGAGTCATAATGGGATAGATGAGACCAAGACAGTTACCAGAAGTGGTAGAGGAGAGGAAAAGGAAATTAGAAGATTCAATTGGTTGTTTTGTGAAAGTATCAAACTGGAAAAGGCTACAAGGAAATGTGCAGCAATGAAAGCAATAGGAAAACAGAATAGCTGAGAGTACTAGGATGATGGATGAGAGAAAAATACTTGGAGTGAGAGGGCTTCTTTCATGTTTTTGGCTGTGTTAATTTTCTTCACAGAGATTTGTATGGTGCTGTGGTTTGGATTTTTGATGAAAATGGTGGTCATAACACACTGATGTTTTTAGTTGTTGCTGAGCAGTGCTTACACAGAGCCAAGGACTTTTATGCTGCTTGTACTGCCCTGCCAGTGAGGAAGCTTGGCGGGGGGCATAAGAAGGTGGGAGGGAACACAGCAGGGACAGCTGGCCCAAAATGACAAAAGGGATACTTCATACTTGCATATGGTGTCAGGCTCAGCAATAACAGCTGGGGTAAAGAAAAAGAGGGAGATATTCAGAGTGATGGCATTTGTCTTTCCAAGAAACTGTTATGCATGATGTGCCCTGAACACCTGCCTGCCAATGGGAACTATTAAATTAATCCTTGTTTTGCTCTGCTTGCTCATGCAGCTGTTTGCTTTACCTAGTGAAAAGGGAAAGACTTTATCTCATGTTCTTACACTTTCATTTCCAGTTCTCTCTCCCATCCCACCTGGGAAGAGTGAGTGAGTGGCTCTGTGGTGCTTAGCTGCCTGCTGGGGGTAAACCACAATAGCTTGGTTAAAAAACAAAATGAAAAGCAACCTGATGAGAAATCTTGTTTAAGTGAAGCTGAAGACTGAGCACATGCTAGTTTATGCTATAAGACAGCTCACTAGAGTTTCTGCTTTCCACTCTTTATAATGCATCTTTCCTTGCCCTCTGCTGTGCTGGAGAGGCATGCAAAGAAACCCCACTGTGAGTTGCAGGCTCATGCTGGGTGGACTGAAACTGCTAGTTGCTCTGAAGAAATTCAGCAATAACAGAATTTGCACTCAGTTATTGAGTGTTCCCAAGGAACTGCCTTTTGCCTTCTTAACAGTATTGTGGTAGGACTCTGACAAGAGAAGCTGAAAAGCCTGATATTTTCCTCTTTAATGGAAATGTGGGTACATGGTACTTAAAATTTTCTCTCTCTGAGTCCTAGAGCATGGAAACTAAGGATTTAGTTTCTGTGAGCATCCACGTGAATAAAATTCAGTCACTCAAATGTTCAAGATGAGCAAATACAAAAGGAATGGGAGGATGGCTGAGGGAAATATATTTCTAAAAACATACTTTTTTGTTTGTTTGGTTTTGGTCTGTTTTATTTAGCTTCTTTATTCACCAATCTCTTGTCATTTCCAAGGAAAGGCTTTCATGTATTTATTTATTTGTTTATTTTTCCCTCTAAAGAAGTTTGTTGCTTCGTTAGTGTAGGAGGAGGCTAAGGCATGGTTACATAGCATGTTTTAGTTCTTTGCTAATGCAGCAAGAAATATATTAGAAATATATTTAATAGAATTGCTAACAACATTTTACATGGGAACACTTTCTTTTCCCCTTCACTCCTCCCCCTGCTTTTTTTTTTTTTTTTTGGTTACAGTAATTTCTGTGTACAGTAAATTCTGGGCCTCAAAGGCTAAAAATCGTTTTTCATTTCATGCATGAAGAATTTTAGTCTGATTGATGACAGCTATGGAACTTTTCCTTAGTCACTAAGCTGCACTAATTTGCAAGCTAAAACAATATTAGCAAATTGTTAATGATCCATGAAACTGCAGTAGCAGCCTTAAATGTTATGCTCAGAACTTTCTTACAACTAAAGCAGCTTACCTAAATTCCCACAATGGACACAAAATGAGGTGACATTTACAAAACAACAACAACAAAAATAATAATTGTAGAAGTGACAGGCTTGGCTAATGCAGCACGTTAGTGTGAATAATTTGTATTGAGGGCATGTGAACAATTAACATTAAAGCCCAGACCTAGTTTGGATTTAATTTTCATGTTGAGTTAAAGCTGGTGCACACATTTCCTGTCCGCATTTAATGGCTGTAATTTTCCTTTATTTCCTTTATGTATGGCTGGCTTTTAAAATGAACTGGATTCCTTAAAAAGGAAAATAGAGCCAATTTTGGAAATACACCTGTGAATATCACTTCACATGTTGAAAGCAAAGTTGTTTTGTTTTGTTTCCCTTAATGGACCTCAAAATACTATTTGATGATTTGTTTTTGAAATGTTTGGAGAAATTCTGTTGACTGAGCAATATTCAAGCTGTTTGATGTTATCAGAGCATGTGGAGGGCTAGTTCCTATTCAACATGTCAGAGTAAAAGAAAATGTTCTTTATTTTCAGCTATATATATACCAAGAACAAAAGGAGGCTGAAAAGCAGTATGGCCTTGTATAGTAACTGTGTGGCTAATGTTAGATAGTAGAAAATGTTTAAAAAAAGCACTGTTATTATACTGTCCACGTATAAGCAAGTCATAAATGTTGTGTATATGTGTGTAAAGCAAGATACAAAGCAAATCGTCAGTGTTTCATATATAAAAGTCTGAGGCATTATTTAAACAAACAAAAAAACAAAAAAAAAACACAAAACAAAACAAAAAAACACCACAGTCATGCATTATCAAACCATTCCAAAACATAGCTAAACTATCTAACATAAAAATAAATAAATAAATAAAAATCAGAGATAACTTTGAATGCCTCCAAGTAGTTAAGAATTGAAATACAATAGTGAGACTCTTACAATTCTCACTAAAATATCTGTTAACCTAAACCTGCTATTTAATTCTATCCTTTCTACATTAATCATAGTATCATAAAATCATAGAATGGCTTGGGTTGGAATGGGCCTTAAAGATCATCTGGTTACAGCCCTCCCGTCACACCTCCCACTAGACCAGGTTGCTCAAAGCCCCATCCAGCCTGGCCTTGAACAACTCTTGGGATGGGGCTTCTTCTCTAGGCAACCTGTTCCTTCATCACCCTCATGGTAAAGAATATCTTCTGAATATCCAATCTAAATATATCCTTGCTTAGTTTAAAACCATTACTCCTTGTTCTATCACTACACTCCCTGACAAAGTGCCCCTCCCCAGATTTCTTGTAGGCCTCCTTCAGGAACAGGAGGGCTGCTATAAGGTCTCCCTGGTGCTTTCTCTTCTCCGGGCTGAACAACCCCAACTCCTTCAGTCTTCATAGGAGAGGTGCTCCAGCCCGTTGACCATCCTCATGGCCCTCCTCTGGACTTGTTTTAATAAGTTCATATCCTTCTTATATTGGGCCCCAGAGATGAATTTTGTTCATGAGAGCAAAATAGAGGCAGAGAATCACCTCCTCTGCCCTGCTGGCCACACTTCTTTTAATGCAGCCCAGGATACTGTTGGCTTTCTGGGCTGCAAGTGCACTGTTGCCAGTTCATTTTGAGCTTCTCTTCAGCCATCAATCATTAGCAGAGAAGGGCTCACCAATGTCTATTTCTCAAGGAATACTTCTGAAACATGATGAACTATTTTATGTTAACTATGTTGTATTTCATTGTATGTAGTAGTGATGTTGCTACTGTGTTCTCTCTCAGGAAATTAAAAAGGTCCAACTGATGTCTCCTTCAGAGACTGTACCATTCCAGAAGGCAGAGGAATCCAAAGTGAAGCAACATGAAGCTGAGTGAGTAGAGGACAGTAAGAGTGAATGAAATATTGCATGCTCATTTAGATTATGTGTGTGGTTTCTAACTGTTGAAACAAATATTTCCAATTACCACTTCGGCTTTTTGGGTCATCTTCTTCAATTCAAGAATGTCATGGTTATAGTAAAAGGGTTTTTCACAACCTAGAGTGCAGTACATTAAACTTATTCCTCTTGGGTGAAGTCCTATATTAAAATAGTTTGTTGTGGCATCAGCACAAAAAAGTACATTAACAGTGCCTTTGAATTCTCTATTAATATTTTTCCTTATTTTTTCTCTAAATCATAGGCTTATATGCAGTTAGTATGGTTTGAAGTAATTATCATATTTATTCTAATGGAAGAGAATTGTATTCTTTGTTGTATGTTTTTTACTTTATAAATCTTCTACATCAGTCTCTTCCCACCTGAAGTAACGCTGAGTTTAAGACAATGCATATATCTCCAATGTTTTCATTGCTGAAAGGAGCTCAGTTTACAGGTCATAAATTTAGGCACTGTGACTGTATTTGCAGCTTTTCATTACAGTACAAGAAATAGCTATGCTTTTCAGTTTATCTCATTTATTTTTATAAGAGGGGTATTACTTTTGGAACTTCTTCATTGTGTTTAAGTTTAGTAAAATCTACTCTTTTAAGAGTGAAAAAAAAAAAAAGAATGTTTTGTCTTTCACTGCATGTATTTGTTTTATGTTCATAAAAGGACTGATCAATCAATTCCTATTTCAACCAAGTCTCTGTCCCTGTGAATGGATCATCTCATAGAGAAATTCATTAGAAAATTTTAAAGATGCAAATTAAAAGATTAAATAAATAATTCTCAAATCTTCTACAGGAAGAGAAGGAGGAAAAAGGTCAATCTATATCTCTCCAATTATTTTAAGTAAGTGTGGTGGATTAAAACCAATGGACAGCTAAGCACCATCATGCTGCTCTCTTACTTCTGCTCCTCAATAGAACAGGGGGAGAAAATATGATGAAAAAAATGAATTGAGATAAAGACAGGGAGGTAACTCATCAATTATTATCATGGGCAAAAGACTCACCTTTGGAAAATTAATATTATTTATTGCCTATTACTAACAGACTAGAGCAGTGAGGAAAAAAAAATAAAAATAGAAACACCTTTACACACATTCACACTATTCTACATCCTCACCCAGAGCAATGGGCAAGAACACGTTGCAGTTCTTCAAGAACTGCTCCAATATGGCTCTGTACAATGCGGTCCATCCGTCAAGAGCAAACTACTCCAGCACGGGTTCCCCATGGGCAGCAGCTCCCCGCAGATCCCCTGCTCCTGTGTGTGCTCCTCTCCACAGCCTGCAGCTCCTGCAGGCCTGGGCCTGCTCCTGCGGGGACTCTCCACGGGCCACAGCCTCCTCCAGGCCACATCCACCTGCTCCACCGGGGGCTCCTCCATGGGCTGCAGTGTGGAGATCTGCTCCATGTGAGACCTATGGGCTGCAGGGGGATAGGCTACTCCACCAGGGGCCTCTCCACGGGCCTCAGGGAAACTTCCGCTCCAGCACCTGGAGCACTTCCGGCCCTCCTTCTGCACTGACTTTGGTGTCTGCAGGACTGTTTTTTCACACATTTCCTCACCCCATTCTCCCAGTTGCTGTTGGATGTCAATTGTTTTTCTTTTCTTAAATCTGTTCTCTTTGTCTCAGCTGGTGACAGCACAGGGTCCCTTTGGAGACAGATGGAACTGGCTTTTATGGGGCAGCTTCTGAACTCTTCTCACAGAGGCCACTCCAGCAATCTCTTTCCCACTTCTGCTACCAAAATCCTGCCATGTAAAAGAACATTGAAAGCTGACTGTGGGTGACATTTGAATTCACTGATGTACATGAGAATTTTGTCACTAGATGTTTCACCAACTAGCATACTTCTGCTGGGAAAAAAAAAAAAAAAAAAAAAAGGTGCTACATACTAACAGAAAAAAAAAACAGAGAAATGATGAAGCAACATTCAGTCTGTGGAAAGAAGCTGAAAGGATGCTTGTAGAAGATATGAAGCTGAATCATCAGTGCTGTCAGTGTTGTCTTTTTCTTTTAAGTTAAGGAAAGAGTGAATTACAAAGATCTGTTAGGATCAAAGGATAGGTCATTTCATTAAAAATAGTAATAAGCAGGTTAGTAATTTTGATATATTTCCTCCCATATATCATCTGAGGTCATATGAAGTCTCTTTTGGTTTTTTGTTTGCTTGTTTTTTACTGTATTACAATTTATTTCATATAACACCTTCACCATCACATTCTGATTAACAAGTGACAAGATGCGTGTGGCCCCAGTGGCTTATCATGAAATGTATCAATATATTTTTAATTTAATTTATTTATTTATTTATTTTTACAAATGATAAGGCTATTAAGTTAACTGCAAAGGGTAGGAGAATTGTAACAGTTGAATTAGAAATCCCAAGCACAACGTGCCTTTGAGCTTGGTTTTGCACAAACATAAAACCAGTTTTAGCCAAACAAAAACAGTCACTTCAAATTCACTTTTGACAGTGCTGTTCAAATGGAACAATCAGGTTTATGAGAACCACACTCTCCTAAGATTAATTTAGAAACTAGGTGCCATTATTTTGCAACCGATCTTACTGAAGTGATCTATTATGACTAAACTATTCCTCTTCGTTCAACTCACTACAGAATCACAGAATGGTTGAGTTTGGAAGAGACCTTGAGAGATCATCTAGTCCATGCTCATTTGGAGCATGTTGCATGGGATCATATCCAGAAGGGTTTTGAATATCTCCAGAGGACACTCCACAGCCTTCTGGGCAATCTATTCCAGTGCTCTGCTACCCTCAGAACAAAGATATTTTTTTTTCCCTTATATTCAGATGGAACTTCCTGTGTTTCAGTTTGTGCCTGTTGCTTCCAGTGCTGTAGCTGGACACCACCAAAAAAGAGTCTGGCACCTTTGTCTTGACACCCTTCCTTAAGATATGTATATACATTTATAAGATCCCTTCTTAGCCTTCTCTTTTCCAGGCTAAACTGGCTCAGCTTTTTCAGGATTTCTTCATAAGCACTGAGACAACCTTTTGCTCTCAGTGAGGCTTATGTTGGAATGGTGTAAATCTCTCCTCTATACATATTTAGAAGTACTGGTTTTACATGGAAAAGTTTTGGCAGCCCAGGGGGCTGCCAAAAATTCAGTGAGAATTGATCAGGAACATCATGGGTTGAAGCTCTTGCCAGACAACCTACTCCAGAATGGCCTCAGGCCACAGTTCCTGCCATGAACCTGCTATTTTTGTGGGCTGTCCATGAGCTATAGCCTCCTTCAGGGTATATTCATCTGCTGAACAGTGGGGTCCTCCACTGAGCAGCTGCAGCTCAGATACCTGCTCACCCATGAGCCTCCATGGGCTGAAGGGAGTCAACCTGCTTCACCATGGTCCTTTCCACAGGCTGCTCAGGAATCTCTGCCTGGAGCATCTTGTCCCCTACTTGTTCACTGACTTTGGTGTCTGCAGGATTGTTTTGCATTTTTTATCTCTCCTTTCTTTCACAGATGCTTCACAGCATTGTTCGCACCTAAAAATATTTTCCATGAAATGTCACCAGTTTGGCTGATGGGCTCAACTGTATCCTGTGGTGTGTCTGGAACTGGAGCAGGGGAAAACTGTGAGGAGAAAGGAGTGGCAGAGACAATGTGTTTTGAACTTACTGCAACACCCATCCCCCATCTTCTCTGCACCTTTTTTGTGCAGTGCTGGAGCGGGAGGGGAGTTGGTAGAAGAGTCAGGAAGGAAGGAATGAAGACCGTGGGAAGAATGAATTATCCCAACCCACAAGTTTTTTTCATCTTTTTTTGTTCCCCCATCTTGCTGAGGAGGGGTAGTAAGAGAGCTGTACCACACTGCATCTGCAAAAGACATTATCTATGAATAAAAGCGAAGCTTAGATCTTTAGCTTGAACTAAACAATTAGATTTTAGTCATCTGCAGTTGCCTACATGTATGTAGCTATTAAGAGTCGACTCATTTTTATTAGAGTTGTAAGTACATTTAGTTGACTTTAAGATGATGCTTTTTTTTTTTTTTTTATTTCTGCTAGTCCTGCTAAGAACTGCTAACTCACTGCTATCTTTACCTTATCAAGTAGACAAAATGAAAGACTTACTAGTGATGACCATATCAGTGGTTAACAAATTCATATACCTCCATTTCAATAGTGGTGATTCTTATCAACTGTGTTTGCTAGTAGAAGATTATTGGGTCAAAGACTAAATTTATCTTATTTCCAGTCAAATGTCATCACTGAAAAGGAAGACTTAAATTTTAGCTATGTTTGTAACTCTTTCTGCTAAGCTGATATGCTTGACAGAATAAGTTTACTACCGTCTAACCTCACAAATGGATCAACACCACCAATGTCTCAGAAAAAGATACAACTATAGCTATATTAGGTCTATTCAGGCTGGTCTATGCTCTTGAATTCCTAAGCTTCTGAGAAACTTAACACAGCTTTTAAGAAAAAACTCTTAGATAATCTCAGTTTTACTGGAAAAAAAAAAAAAGGAAAGCAGGAGTAGAAATGCATTTTGACTCTCAAGCACTTATGTCTGCTGCAAACTGTAATTCTTTTTCTTACACTTTTCTTACACCTCCAAGAATAAATAAATAAATATGAAAGAGCACAGAAAGATTCATTGACTCATTGAAAATTTCATCACATTATGAAGTCAAATAAAATACAATAATAATACTTGTAATTTTGAGCAGCAGCAGCAGCCTAAGTACATAGTGTATATATATATATATATATAGTGTATATACACAAAACTCCTACAAAAAAGCCTCTGTTTAGTTATTCTGGCTTTACCATTAATACGTAGACTTGAGGGGTTTGTTTTGTTTAGTTTTTCTGTGTGTTTGTCAAAAACATCTCTGAAAGACAAGATATATTTATATTATTACAAATAGTAGATAGAGATAACCTACTGATCAAAATTATATTTGTATCCAAATGGAAAAAAAGGCGATGGAGGAGAAAATTCAAGTCTTATATATTTTTGTTTGGAGTACTTCTAAAACAGAGTTCTTTACTTTCCATTTGGAGTAAATATTTCTTTTTATCTATCAACTATTTCTAGGGATAAATACCCTTGAAAAAAAATAAATCTTATTCTATGCTATGGTCATAAGCATTTCACAATTCTTCCTTCCATTCCCCTCATTATTTATTTTGAATAAATTAAATTTGAACTTGAGGAATTCTCAGATTTTTTTTTTTTTTTCAGGATTATTGGACTGACAAAACCTCAAAGCTAAGTAACAGCATAAGACTTTTCTCTCACTTGTTTCATCCTTATTTTTCTATATATATATTTTTTTTTTCTTAAAATGGGTAGAAAACAGTTTTATAACAGGTAGAAAAGGACTTTTTCTGGAAGATGGAAATATTTTCCAGAAAATAAGTTTGCGATATCAACAGAAAATACATCTTTCTAAAAACATTTTTACATTTTCTCCATGAAGTGAAATGTTGCTTTTTTAATCTTGAGTCCATCAAGACCAGAATTCTGTAGCCTCTTTGTTTTCTACTGAGAATATTAATTGAGGATCATTTTGAACAAAGTGGAAGTCAGGCTGACAGGTGGTGTCTATCAGTGGAGTAAATAAGTAGAAACTGAAACCAGTTTTCTATTGGAATTGTGCTTATCTTTAATCAATACGATTTGTAGTTTCTCCCTACTATTAGATATGGAGTTCAGAGAAAAAAAAAAAAAAAAACAACAAAAACTGACAGTTTCCTTTTTCACAATTCCTATTTGGGAATACTTCAGAAATCTGACATGCTTCAAATCCAAAATCTTGACCAATATAGGGAAGTTAAAGCTAATTTAAGACACAGTTAAGGTTCATATTCATAAGCAGTCCATGCAAAGAGTGTGGAAATGTCTCCTACAGGCCTGCAAACACTACCTTTTAGCATATTCCAGAAGAAAAAGGAGAACAAACAATATCTTTACCTAATGAGTTTTTATAACATTTTTGATAAATGCAAGTTATTCTACAGTACTTAAATAGTTATAAAAATACCGGAGGGAAATTAATGAGAGATTAATAAAATTCCCTTTTATAAGATAGCTGAAGGCAATCAGAGCTTTTCCTTGCTGAATTTGTCCTGAGAAGGTTAAAGTTCAAAGATATAATGCATTTTCAGTTGGCTTATATCTGTATACTACTGGCAAGCTTGATTGTGTTAAACTGTGAAGGCCACAGAGGAAGCAGTATAAAATGTTTAGACAAACAGTCTTAAAATGGGATAAAATACAAGGCAATTCCTCCCTCCAAACAGGAAAGCAATACCTAAGATTTCAAACTGAATTGAGTGATTTTAAAAATTTATTTCTTTTAGGGTATTAACATGGTATATTTTTCCATGTGATGTTAGAGATGATCCTTTTTTACTTTTCTTGAAGTTGAAAAGAGACCATTAAAGGGAAATCGAAATGGCAAACAATGTGATCTACTGAAAAAGTATGCTGAAATGGTAATGACTTCTCTGGTTTTATGTTGTTCTATCAGTCTTCTCTCACCAAGTAAATCCTCTTGTGACCCTCTAACTTGCTTATAGATTATAGAATCTATATTCTTAATTTCATTTGGATTTTGATGACAGGATATTTGGGAGGAACTGTTCCTTGTGAGGTCAAATTGCTGGCTGTGGGATTATATCTTTTTCAATATTTTGTTAATGTCATATTCACAATGATTTTATTTCTGAAATCCAACTAAACAGAATGGTCACATTAGATCACATGAAGGTATTTTTTCTTTTCTTAAGGAAAATCTGCATAACTAAAGACAGTCTAGATCATGTCCCATGCAAATTAAATTTATTGTATTCCACAATCAAATTTAGATTCAAAATGTTAGTAATGCCAGGAGAAAATTTTATACATTCCATCTCTTTTGAGGACAACATCTTTTAACAAACTATATAAACAACCTTGTTAAATAGCATATCAGAGACAGTGTATTTAAATCACTGAAGAATTTAAACAATTCACAGTCATTTCTTTGTATAAAAATAGAAGTAAGTAGAAGTAAAACTCATGCAACTATTCCTCAATCCATAAAATAAAAAACAATTCCTCATCCTGTGAGATTTAGAAGTAAAAAGAACATAGAAAGTGGAAATTCTTATTGATATCCCTTAAAGACATTTTATTAATGATTAAGAATATTTGAATCTTCAAATTGTATTCCTCTTCATTGAAAAAAAAAAACTCTATAGACTTTTTTTAATATTTCAATTTTGTTGTAAACTGAAAATTTGTGCAGATTTTGAAAGTATACATATACTAGTTAGGAATTTTGCATATCCACTACCTATGTGTCTGGAAAGCAATCTTGCTGCATATATATATATATATATATATATATATATATATTTGTTTTTCCTTTAAAACTTCAGTGCACCTCCTTTTCTATTTCTTCTCTCTCTACGCTAAAATAAGGATAGATTGATAATTAAAAAAAAAAAAAAAAAAGCTTAAAGGAAAATCAGCAATATTTCCAAAAATGACACAGTAGTTAAAGCATCAGTTAATAGCAAGTGTTTCTTCTTGACAAAGAAAATGACTGTGTTTATACTGTTTTTAAATACATATGATTGTTGGTCACTTAAAACATTTATTTGCCTGCTTATGTAAAAAGTGTAAAACTTACAGTAACTTTATAGTATTAAAAGATCAATGTTCACTATGGAGTCCTGTTCTGAGATACCATCAATTTTTTGCATCAATTAATATAATATCTACTCTATACTGCAATGTGATGAACTTTTTTTTGTCATATGCACTCCTCTGAATTTTTTTATTATTATTATTATTTTTTTATTTTTTTTTATTGGTGACAGAACTTCAGAACTTTCTCTGCTTGAAAACAGTCAATGCTTTTTCGTGTTATCCCAGAGGTATATGATACTGTGGAGTAACAATATGCAGAAAATATGTTTGACCAAGCTATTGTTAAATTCTCTCTTGGTTGACCAAGAGGCAAAGCCAAATTATATGTCTTCCCTGGCTGCATTCTCAGTTGAGTCAAAGTCACCTTAAACTGCACACACTTATCAGGGAATCAGTGTATACTGCTTATATGAAAATCCTTCTTCACGGTATCATGGTGAGGAAAAGAGATTTAATTTATCACGTCTTTCCCCAAAAGACTTTTGGCCCCTTCCTGTTAACAAAGAAGTAAACCTTTAATTTCATACAAGCTTATTCATGATCAGATGACATTTTTAACATCAAATTATTATGAGAAGTTAAAAGAAGACAGACATTTTTAAGCGTTTAATAGTTGCGGTTTACATTTGTTTCCATTAATCTTCATCAATATGATTATATCATGTAGTTAGTATTTTTTTAAACAAATTGTGATATATGGAGATATTTTAACACTTTTAAGAAATGTCAATGAAGAGACATCTGGGATCCATTAAATATAACCTTTGATCATTTTAAATGTTAAACATTAGTAATGAGTTGTCTTTTCCTTTTGCATGAGTATCATTCATCTAACTTCAGAGTTGTTTTCACACTGTTTCTATAAGGGGATAATAAGGTCTTTGAAGTTGTTTCTCCCCATACATGCACCTTTATTTGATTGAGTTCACAATGGCTTACATGGGTTAGACAAATGAATAGACACACAAAAAAAGAAGATGCCAAAGATGATTAAATAACATGAAGTGTCTCTCATAAACTGAGAAGAGTTACACATAACTACTGAATCCGGTGACTTTGTAAGTTCACTGTGTAAAGAAGCTGGTAGTTTCACTGGAGTTTATACACCTTCCAAACTGAGTATGTACTTATTCGTTATTTTAATTAAGGAATTGTTTAGACTGAATCAGAAAGTAAGAAGTATCTCTGTTGTGTGAACAGACTTTCTGCTTTAAACATACCGATGACAGAAGACAACTTTGTAATGTGGATGTGACTAAACTGAGAAATTGAGTTTCTGACTGCAAATCAAGACAACTATAGTCAGGATGTGAGACAATGAATGGGTATTCTAGGAAAGAGAGACGGTCACTGTACAAAATAAGATTTAGATTTTTCAAGAGTGAAGACAAACTCAATGGAAATATTCCCTTAACACTGATGTGATAATGTACTTGATTCTTGCATCCTTCAGTGGCTACAGCTTTCCAATATAAAACCTGTTTTGCAGATATAATCCATTTCCTTGAGTGAAATAAGTCAAAATTCTTCAGAGTGTTCCAAATAAGAGCCAAGATTCACTCACATTCTTGCTTTCTAAATATCATACACTTAGCCTGTTCATCATCTAGGCTACCTCAGAAGCAATATAAATACAGAGACAAGAATAGGGACTTCAAAGATGGAATCTCTTCTCATCTTATGAAAGTGTGCTACAGGAAACCTGATGATTCAAACGAAGGAAACACTGTCCTTGCTTCACTGACCTCAAAGTGTAAACCAGAGATCTCAATTTTAGACTATGAATATATATCAAATAGAAGCAACCTGAAGTGCCTGGTTTTCAGTCCACAGCCTAAAAAGCTTCCAGAAGTTTAATTGATTTCTATGAATTTAAATTAGCTCTTTACACAAGCAAACTCATGTATAAATACCCAGAGATAAATAAAATTAAATCATTATTCATGCATGGTAAACCAACACAAACTTAAGAATCACAGAAGCACTGAAATGTTGAGGTTGGAAGGGACATCTGGAGACCACATTCAGACAGCTTTTGAATACCTTCAGGGAGAGAGACTTCACAACCTCTCTGGTCAAATCGTGTGAGTTCTCAGCCACTCTTATGATGGTAAAGTGTTTTCTTATGTTCAGACAGAACCTCCTGTGTTTCAGTTTTTCCTCACTGCCTCTTTTCCTGTCACTGAGCACTACTGAAAAGAGCTTGGCTCCTTACACCTTCCCTTCAGGTATATACATGTATACCCATAATTTGGGTATTTGTTATTTATGACTTCCGTAGAAGGCATTTATAATAGTCATTCTCACATACAAAGTAATAAATATTCTCCTGTCCAGATATTATACAGTAACACTAATATTCTGATGAACTGCCCAGTATACAGGATCTACAAAATCCAAAGAAATGACAAATCATCTGCCTACATTCACATGAAGCATAGTTTCTTTAATCTCTCCCATCGTACAGAATCTGATTTATATCTATGCCTATGCCTATGTCTATATCTATATCTATCTATATCTATATCTATATCTATATCTATATCTATATCTATATCTATATCTATATCTATATCTATATCTATCTATATATATATATATGTTTAGCCAAAGACATGAAAAGAAGCAGTAGAGAAAGAAGTTTTAACCATACAATAGATGGCACTTTCATAGTCCTTGTAGGGCTGGTTATATTGCTGGAAATGTTTATTTGAGATAATCTATCAGAGGGTGCTGCAAAAGTTTTTCTGCTTTTTATAGAATCTATTTCTGATTTTGCTGGTAGGCGCTACTTAAAAAGACAATGCAACTTCGGAAAAATAATTTAACGTTCTTCCTTGATTTCATTTGGGGCATAGATGTAGGTCATACTTCTTCAAGTGAAACCTTATATTTATTGTTACCTGCCAGAATTATTGCTTTATAGTATAGAGCAACACTTCACAGTTGCCAAATTTCACTGGAGATGAAGTGATGATCTCTGGCTATAAGTTGTAAATTGCTTTGGGATAAAAGGTACTGCATAAATGTTAAATGCAAGTGTCACATAACATGGTTTTCAAAATACTAATGAGTATTTTCTCTACAAGTCTGTTGCCTTTTTAAAGATAAAATAGCACTGGATTTATTTTATCAGCCTAAGAAGTTCTTATCAAACACATTGTGATTGTTATTGATATAAACAAACATTTGGAAGTATTATGAGATAAAATAAGATGAAGTTTTTATTAGTCTTAATGTTTTGATTACCAATCAGATTGCTTATTTTTATGATTAAATTAAAAGAAATGTTTTATGATAATACTTATTAAAATACTTTTTAGGGAGTCTTGTGTCTGCTTTTAACAACACAGAAGTCAAAAAGTCATAGAGGCTATTCTGGATGTTAACATCAAAAACACTGAATGGGAAGATTGATATATATATACTACTAACCTGATTTCCTTTTATGATAAGATCACCCGTATGGTGGACCAAGGGAAACCAGCTGATGTGATTTTTTTGGACTTCAGCAAGGCTTTTGACACGGTTTCCCATAGAATCCTACTGGACAAAATGTCCACCATACAGCTAAATAAAAACATCATACGATGGGTGAGCAATTGGCTAACGAGCAGGGCCCAAAGGGTTATGGTAAATGGGGCTGCGTCAGGCTGGCGGGCGGTCACCAGTGGGGTCCCTCAAGGCTCCATTTTAGGGCCGGTACTTTTCAATATTTTTATAAACGATCTGGATAGATCATAGGAATAGAAGGTATTTTGAGCAAGTTTGCTGATGACACCAAACTTGGAGGAGTTGTGGACTCGAATGAGGGTGGAAAGGCCTTGCAGAGGGATCTGGATAGGTTGGAGAGCTGGGCGATCACCAACCGCATGAAGTTCAATAAGAGCAAGTGCCGGGTCCTGCACCTGGGACGGGGAAACCCTGGCTGCACGTACAGACTGGGCGATGAGACGCTGGAGAGCAGCCTAGAAGAGAGGGATCTGGGGGTCGTGGTAGACAGCAAGTTGAATATGAGCCAGCAGTGTGCCCCGGCAGCCAGGAGGGCCAACCGTGTCCTGGGGTGCATCAAGCACGGCATCGCTAGTAGGTCAAGGGAGGTGATTGTCCTGCTCTACTCTGCGCTGGTGCGGCCTCACCTCGAGTACTGTGTGCAGTTCTGGGCACCACAGTATAAAAAGGACATGAAACTGTTGGAGAGTGTCCAGAGGAGGGCTACGAAGATGGTGAAAGGCCTGGAGGGGAAGACGTATGAAGAACGGCTGAGGTCACTGGGCCTGTTCAGCCTGGAGAAGAGGAGGCTGAGGGGAGACCTCATCACAGTCTACAACTTCCTCGTAAGGGGGTGTCGAGAGGCAGGAGACCTTTTCTCCATTAACACCAGTGACAGGACCCGCAGGAACGGGGTTAAGCTGAGGCAGGGGAAATTTAGGCTTGACATCAGGAGGGGGTTCTTCACAGATAGGGTGGTTGCACACTGGAACAGGCTCCCCAGGGAAGTGGTCACTGCACCGAGCCTGTCTGAATTTAAGAAGACATTGGACTGTGCACTTAGTCACATGGTCTGAACTTTTGGGTAGACCTGTGCGGTGTCAAGAGTTGGACTTGATGATCCTTAAGGGTCCCTTCCAACTCAGGATGTTCTATGATTCTATGATTCTATGAAGTTAGTTCTCTAGTTGGCAGCATCACAGTGGCAGCTCACTGACATATCTTTATGTTTCTAAATATTTTCACTGGATAAATCCCTTTACTTCTAACAAACAAAATAAACAACAACAACAACAAACCATTGAGTTCCTAACTGTATCATTTTGCACCTTGAACTATTAAATTTCATAGCTTTTCTATTACTTTTGTGCTGAAGATCTTCCAGTTCTCCCTCTATGATATTCCAATATTTCTCTGTGCTGCTAATGAGTTTCAGTGTGTGGTTAGATGTAGAGTCTCACTATCTTATGCCTACTTTTTCTTCCAAAATTGTCACTGAGAATATGAAACAAAATTAGTCCCAAGAACAGGCCTGAGAGATTACATTATTAATCTCACTACAGACTAATAATTCTTCCTTAAGAAGTACTTTTTGTTTATAGTTTAGTTGGTTCTTTGTTCTTTGTTCATTTTATGATTCTTTTTATTAAATGCTTTTCCCTGGTTTTGAACTGTGTTATCAGAGTGAACCACATCAAACACATCACTTAATCCAAGGTAACATGAATCTACTGCATTTCTTATAGAAGGTCAGTTATTTTATCAGAGAGCAATATTATGGCTTTATTAGTAATCTGGAAGAAAGAGTAAACACTATGTTTATGAAAACAATGGTTGAATCATAAAGTTAATTACATGGTGGTATAAAACAAAACAAAACAAACAAACAAAAAGTAATAAATTCTGTGTTCAGAAGAGGGGGGGAATCAATGGCACAGCCAAATCACACCTCAGATGAAGGTGACAGAAAACTAAAGATAAGATTCCAATGGGGCTTGAAAATAAAACAGGATGATGAATAACTCTGTTTGTTGTTGTTGTTTGTTTGTTAGTTTTTTGTATAAAGACATACCTGAACTTCTAGAGATATTGACAAGCTGAAATTAGTAAAATTAATTAGTTCAAATAGTAAAATTAATAAGATGGAGGAATCAGAAGGACTGAGTGAGTGAGAAGTAAAAGAAGTCAAAATAATAAAGATATTAACGAGTAAAAGCTGCAAACACCAAAGCATTAGAATGAAGAGCAGTATAATGGAAACAAGACAAATAAATCTTGTTGAAATCACAGAATATTTTCCACTAGAAGTCTGAGAAATCTTTCTACAGTAAAGTGTCAGAAGCCAAATACATGAGAATTCTAACATGAGATTCTATAAAATTTAAGAAAATATGATCAGTTCTTTATTGTTGGTGAAAAAAGAAAATTGGATTTATAAAATTACTTCTGAATCTTTTGCACTGTTCTGAAGCCTTTCTAAACAACATGAGGAATAAAGGCAAGTTTTCACATCCTACATTTGCAGTGAGAAAGGAAATCATACTAAAAAGGCTGATTGTGTTTATCTAAATTCCTATATCTTCCAGAAAGGACTTTGTCCTTTTGTATTAGGTATTCATTAAATATAAATATAAATAAATAAATATTTCTGCATCATTCAGTTTATAAGATTATAAGCATAACTTTGCAGAAATAACACAAAATTCATCTTATGTGTCTGTAAAATAAAATATCCTTATATTTTTTCATTAAATAATAGTTTTATTATGTCATTAGGATTCTAGGCATCTGAAATATTGTTAAGTAGTCTTACTGCAATGAGCTAAATAGTATTGTCTTACTGGTCAACAGAAAGGCATTTTTGCCTTTTGGCTAATATTAGGATAGATGTTTGATTTGTAGTTCATTTTAATTACTAATAAATTAATCCAAGCCTACTAGAGCATATGTAATTAGCATTTTTCTGATTGATTTGTCACCAAGAAATGACCTTATATTCTTACTAACCAGTTTACTCCTAATTGGCTTTTTTTTTTTTTTTTTTCATTAAAGCATAAAGAGCTATTATGGTGGGTTAACCCTGGCTGTCCGCCATACCCCCGCCCAGCCACTCTCTCCATCCCCCTCCTCAACAGGGCAGGTAGAAAAAGAAAAACAAACAAACAAAAAAAAGCTGTAGATCAAGATAGAGACAGGGAGATCACTTAACAGTTACTGTCACAGGCAAAACAGATTCATATGTTGAGGATGATTTTTATTTATTACCAATTAAATATAGAGCAAGATAACGAGAAATGAAAACAAAACTAAAAAACACCTTTCCTCCAGCACTCCCTTCTTCCCAGGGTCAACTTTACTTCTTCCTTTCTGACTCTTCTACCTCCTCCCCACACTAAGATATGATAGAAAATGAGGGTTGAAAACACTCAGAAGCTCCTCTCTCCTGACGCTTTTCACCTGCTGCACTATAGGGTTCCCTGCTTGGGATTCAGTCCTTCATGACCTGCTCCAACACGATTTTCCAACAGGCTGAAGCTCTTCAGGAGCTTCATTTCTTCATTGTTACAGCATGGGTCCTTTCCAGGGAATGCAATCCATCAGGAACAGACTGCTACAGCATGGGTCCCCCACAGGCTGCAGTTCCTGCCAGAAAACATACTCTACTGTGGGCTCCTCTACATGAGCAGTAGCTTCATTCAAGGCACATCCAGTTGCTGTGTGGTGTGGAGTCCTCGAGGGGCTGCAGCATGAATATCTGTTCCAGTGAGGTCCTTCATGGGCTGCAGGGGGACAGCCTGCTTTACCATGGTCCTCTAAAGGCTGCTAGGGAATCTCTGCTTTTACACCTGGAACACCTGCTGCCTTCCTTCTTCACTAACCTTGATGTCTGCAGAGCTGATTCACATTTTTTTTTTCTCACTTCCCTCTCTCACTGCTGCTGCACATTGCTTTTCATCCTTTCTTAAATATGCTCTCACTGTGGTGTAACCACCATTTTTGTGGATGGCATTAACTTTAGTTAGTGGTGAGTACATTTTGGAGCCATTGGAACCACGTGTGTCCGGCATAGGGAAAGAACTTGATCTCTTCTCCCGGTGTGCAAGGATGGGATCAGGAAAGCCAAGGCACAGATGGAACTGAGTTTGGCAAGGGACACAAAAAATAGCAAGAAGGGATTCTATAGGTACATTGTTCAGAAAAGAAAGGCCAAGGAGAGTATACCACCTCTGATGGATGAGAAGGGTGAACTGTTAACAAAAGACATGGACATATGGACATAACTCAGCGACTTCTTTGCCTCAGTCTTCTCTGCCAGTCAGGCTTACCGTGTTTCTCATTTCCTTGAACATGAAGGGGGCTGGGGGATCAAATTCCCTCCCACTGTAAGTGAAGAACAGGTTCAAGACCATCTGATAAGACTAAGCAAGTACAAGTCTATGGGGCTTGATGACATGCATCTCAGGATCCTGAAGGAATCAGCTGATGACAACCTACCTGGTGGGACCACGTAAACCTAATGAGGTTCAACAAGTCAAAGCGCAAGGTGCTGCACCTGGGTCGGGGCAATCCCAGACATGACTGCAGACTGGAAGAAGAACTCATTGAGAGCAGCCCTGCAGAGAAAGATTTGGGGGTTCTTGTAGATTAAAAGTTTGACATGAGCCAGCAGTGTTTGCTTGTAGCCAGCAGGTCAAGGGAAGTGATTGTTCCTCTCTATTCTGTCCTTGTGAGGCCCCACTTGGAGTACTGAGTCAAGGTCTGGGGCCCTCAGCACAAGAAGGCTGTTGACCTGTTAGAATGGGTCCAGAGAATGGTCACAAAGATGATCAGAAGTCTGGAGCACCTCTCCTATGAAGAAAGGATGAGAGAGTTGGGGTTGTTCAACCTACAGAAGAGAAACCTCCAGGGTGACCTTATTGCAGCTTTTCAATATTTAAAGGGGGCTTATAAAAAGATGGAGAACAACTGTTTGCTCAGGCAGACAATGACAGGCCAAGGGGGAATGGTTTTAAACTAAAAGAGGGGAGATTTAGATTAGAGGTTAGGAGGAAATTCTTCACTCAAGAGAGTGGTGAGGCACTGGAACAGGTTGCCCGGAGAGGTTGTGGATGCTCCATCCATGGAGGTGTTCAAGGCCAGGTTGGATGGGGCTTTGAGCAACTTGATCTAGTGTGTGGCATCCCTGCCTATGGCAGAAGATTTGGAACTAGTTGATCTTTAAGATCCCTTCTAATCTGTTCCATTCTATGATTCTATGATTTTTCTTGCGGAGGTCATCCATCCCTGCAGGTCCTGCAGATAATAGTAATAATAATAATATGTACAAAGAAATTGATGCACAATGTAATTGCTCACCCCCCACTGACTGATGCTTAGCTCATCAATGTTCAATGGGCAATGTTCCCCCCAGCTCTCCCCATATAATTATTCAGTATGAAATCCCATTTTTTGGAGTATCCCTTTGGCCATTCTGGGTCAACTGTCCTGGTTCTGTCCCCTCCCAGCTTTTTCTGCACTCCCAGTCTCCTCACTGGCAGGACAGCAGGAGAAGCTGAAAAGTCCTTGAGTCAAAATCCAAAAAAGTCCTTGAGTTAAACAACTAAGTATTTAATCACTGCAGAACCACTGCAGTGCCAAACTGGCACTACTTTTTCCTTCATCTCACTTCTAAATCAAGTGCTGGTCTATCAGCACTCTCAGCAGACTTCCAATCTATCTGCATTATGTCTCTGTTCAGCTCTTTCTGCATTGTTCTTGACCCCTGTTCCCTTTCCTCTTTGATATGATAAGATACGGTATGATGGGACCTTAATTTGTCCAGAACCTGACAGTAAAACTGCTCTCTTCCCCTGCCTTTCTTTCAAACAATTCAAACAATTAATCAACAGACCCCAAATGCTTAAGTCACCATACCTATGCTGCTGCATACCTATGCATACCTATGTTTCTTGCTGCTCCTCTTTCTGGTTGCTTCTGAAGTTTTTAACCATTCGTAATAGTTTTCTGGGAAAGAAATGACCTGCTCCCAATAAACTGTAGACAAACAAATCAAACAATTCTTGTATCACAGAGGGTGAATGATTCTTCTTACTTTCTTTCTTTTGTATTTTTTTTTTTGATTCTTTGTCCTGTTCCTTTAGTTAATAATTCATCTACATGGTCACATCACTAGCACTACTTTCTCAGTCCCTCTGGGGAATATGTACTAGAATATGCATGACTTCCAATGATTTTTTTTTTTTTTAATCTTTTTCATTTCCTCCACTGAATTATTATGTTTTTAATCCCAGTTTTTATTTCAATACTTCCTCTCCTTCAAGTCATCTTCATTCCCCTCATCCAGTGTCTGTCCCTTGCTATGCAAGAATCATCTAATTTCCACCGAGAAAGAAAAAAAAAAAGTTACACAACCTCACTTTTCCTTCTCTCCTTCTGTGATGTGCTTCTCCCTCCCATGCACACACTTCTTGCCTTCAGTCTGTTACCTTACTCAAACACAGGCCATTGCATCCAAGGCCTTGTTCAGACAGAGACCAATGTCCTCGCTACACCCAAGGCCTTGCTCCGGCAGGTAGTGCCCACAATATCAGCTTAACCTGGGTGCTGGAGAAACTGACAGGCAGATGTCTTGTTTGGCAGCTGAGGGCCAAAGAAGTATGCACCAAGACCCAATGTGACTATTAGTCCATCATCTTACCCCATAAATTGTGATCAGGCCAAGAGCCTTTTGAGCTCTTCTGCACGGCAGCTGACTGCATGGCAGCATCTCTCCAAGTTAGGATGCCTCTCAAGGTCACACCTGCTGCAGTGATCCCTTAATCCTCACAAGAGAGTCCTTACTACAACAGATCCTCAGTAAATGATTAATAGCTTGCTAAACTTTGTAAATTTCACTAAGATTATGTCTTAGATTAGTTGTGCACATATAATTCTTAGATATAAACCATTGATCAAGTCTGGGACTAGGAGTGGAGTCATCTGCACCCAGACTCCTTCCCTCTTTGGCTCATGGAATTTAGAAATCAAACGTGGTACTTGTGATTCAGTAGGAAGGTCTCCCTGACATGACTGACTTACACTGTCCTCTGTGAAGTAAATAATCAAGTGTCCCTCCCCATTTTGAATCTCATTAAGTCTTTAACAAAGATTAAGGTTTCTTAGATCACTACATGAAATCAATAAATATACTGCTCTTTCTCTCTTGAAAGTGACACATATAATTTCATATGTGACATTTTCCTTCTTTCTACTTTTTTTTTTTTTTTTTTTCTTTCTGACAGCACTTATGCAGTTTTTCAACTTCTCTTTTTCTCTAACGTGCACAAGAGCCCAATAGGGACAATTTTTTAACATCAAACAGTATTTGTTAGACCATGGCACTAAGGATTTTACCTCCATTATGTATGGATGAATTCTTTCCACAGTTGATTTGACTTTGGGGTTAGTGCCTCAATAAATATTTGCTGAATCTTTTTTTTTTTTTTTTTTTTTTTTTTTTTAATATCAAGTGGGAAAACAGATTGTTCGGTTAAAGAGTTTTACAGTTTTACTCTCACATTTTCAGCATTGTAACAAAAACAAGAATGGAGCAAGTTACTCCAATGCATCAGCATTTCACTGTTTCATCCTGTTATTACTGATTTCAGCAGTGCTCAGCCAAATGACTGATTAGCAGCAACAAAATATTCATGTTGTTTATAAATCATTAAAAAATGTATGTGATTTTCACAACTATTTTATCTAGTCATGTTCTCATGCAAGAGATTTCAGATAAGATGGGATTAAATTGTTTGACAGTAGATATGCCATTTCAAAATGGCATAGGGTATCAGGTGACATCTGCTGCCACATATGAAACAGCCTTCAAGGGAGACCTGCACCCTTCTGAAATTACAGCTGTAGCCCTGGCAAGTTATTCAATAGAACCTAAAACAATTCTATTTGCCTATGTTTAGACAGCTGAAAGCTGGTTAGCTTTATTTCAAGTTATTTCTTCAGCTAAGATCTTTGATAAATTTGTTACTATTACTATTAAAGCCAAAGTAAACTGATTTAAGTATATGTTTAAGATGTGATTATAGTTGTATGCTGAGAACAGAGGGAGGAACTCACAATGGATTAGAATTAACTGCAAGAAACCTGTACTTACATTTAAAATTTCTTTCTCAAGCCAGAACAGTCTGATTGCATTTATTGAAGTTTCAGCATGGAAAGGAGAAAAAAATATATATGATCTTGATTAAATATCATTTCAAGGTGCTCCAAGTCCTTCATCAGTATTGCACTTTATCTGACAGAATCTCCCTCTGCATCAATTTTGTTCCCAACAATGATTTCCTTCTAGTTTGTTGGAATCCAATTTTCATCTAACATGTGATCCTTCCATATTTCTGATGACAGTTTTCATTGCCATAATGGACATCCATTTTGGGATTATACACTGGACATATATATTTGCCTGCAAAACCCATACTGAATTATTCTGCTACTGACATATATTTAATTCTGATCACTCTAATTCTCTTTCCAGTTTTATGCTGTCATTTTTTTAAAATTTATTTTTAAATGAAATGTATCTTAATAATAGGTAATGAGTTTGACTATATTTGCCAGTTACTGTCTGCTGAAATTAGCATTCCTGTAATTTATGGCCTAGGAATCTTTCCTGGCTGTTCTTTTGAAATATCCATAAGGATCTCAACAATTTGTCTTAAATAATCTTCTTCTCCCAGTATATATGGAAAGAGAGAGCTCATTCCACACACTACCCCAAAGCCCAGTTTTAAAGAACTCAGGACACTCTTCATATCCAATATTTAAATAAACTATTATTTAAATCCTGCTAAGTCATTGGCTTCAGGAACTACTTGTGTTAATTAGCTAGTTTTTTGAGGACTAATGTTTGTTGATTTGTAAATTTACATATTTTAAATACTTCTATAGTCTAGTGAATACAAGTGAAATGAGAAGGTATGAAATGAAACACTTCACATAATGATTTTGAATCTGAATTAAAAATTTGGAAAAGAACAATCAGTTCTTCAGAGCTTTTGTTGGCTTCTCTTTCTGTGTCTATGCTCAGTATACCCCTGCCTTCTAGCTCTTATTCCAACTTGTTTTTTTACTCATGAAATATAAAATCCTTCTGCACATGATTATCTGTATTTTAAACTCACGTGTTCATATAATTGGCTAAATTGGCTTGTTCTTTCTTATGGGATCTCAATTTCTGTGTTTCTTTCATTTTTTGATGTTCTAAGGTTGTAGTTTGCCTATTGTCCAATGTTAAGACTGATTACTCAGTGATTTCTCCTATCAATCAGGAATTCACCCAGTTATCTTTATCACAGACTCAGATAAAATTTGCTTTGTCATTTAAGTTTTTATTAATTTGCCCCAAATCCAAGCCATTGGCCCCTCTCTAGATGTTTAAACTGCATCTTTCATTTTCTCACTGCTTATTTTTATCTGTCAGGAATTGTTTTGCACTGTGAGGAATTGTTTTATACCAGGAGGTCCTGGGTCATTGCGAATCCTGTAAGAAAGGCTCTTATATTCTGTTGAGTATCATTTAAAACACCATTTATTACCTATGTTAACACTATAAATAATATAATTATTCTATATGGTAACTATATTTATCAAGTATAGTTAACACTATAAAGAAAGAGGATAGTGCAGACAGTATTACATTCCTTCAGATGCTGGGAGCACCGGGTTGTGAGGGATTTGTCTGAGAGTTACATGGGTAATTTAGTAATTTGAATCAGAAAACAGTTTGATTTCTGTACAGTGAAATGTGATTTTTATTCTAAAATCTGTCTTCATTAGTGACAGGAATTTTCCTTTCTCAATTTTTCCCCTTTAATAAATAGCATATTTTCTAGTATATTCCTGACACACATGCTGATAGTCTAGATCTTTCCATTTGTGACTTCACAGTGTATCTACCTTTATTTTTTGGATGATTTATCCCTTTTGGCAGTGTTGAACAGAGATTCTAAAGACCTTTCACAGGAGTTGCAGCTTTCAGTTTCTGTACCTTGTATTCTGAAATCATAATGTGAAAAAATTAGGGAACAAGAGGGAAGGGTAGGCATACACACATGGAACCTCTATAATCAAATAATAATGCCCAGACATGCATGAAAGAGGTGTATTGCCAAAGGTATTACTATATATATATAATAATAAACTGGTGTTTAAGAAGAGTTTGCTAGATGATAGTAACAAAATATATGGAAAGTCAGAATTAGATTCTTGATACTCTTCATATTAACTGAAATATGTTTTGTACATTGAAGCAACTTTGTATTATGCTACATGTAAAAGAGAAGATATGATGTACCTACTTTGCAAAAGTAGCTACTTCTGTACCTACTTTTGCAAAGTACCTACTTTGCAAAAGTAGGTACCCTCAGCAAGAACCTGGCTACAAACACATACTCACAGAGCATAACTCATATTATCTAGGATTATTTCACAAGTGAGACTTTGCATTTATAATAATAATAATAATAACAATAACAACAACAACAACAACAATAATAATAAAATATAATAACTATAATAACTATATTAATAATGTAATTATTATTGTTTATGAAATTCAGGAGAATAGTAATCAAGTTTCTAGGTAATCCAAGTATACTCACAAGTCAGAAGAGCCCTGGGTCATGTGCTAGCAAAGTTGAAAAAAGACAGGAATAAATGGTGAAAATAGCTTGACAAGTCATTCCATTTCTATCCTAAATGCAAAGTCAGCTGACAGCTCTAATTCTCTGTCCTTTCCCATTCCCACTGTTCTGTCTTTACTTGCATTCTTTATCTAAGAATTTTTGTCCCTTCTTCATAAAGATCTCCATAATCTAAAAGTCTGACTGCTTTTACTGAATACCTGCTGTGTTTTACTGTCATAGTGCATCATAGAATCACAGAATCATAGAATGGCATGGGTTGGAAGGGACCTTAATTATCATCTAGTTTCAACCCCCCTGCCATGGGCAGGGATGCCACCCACCAGATCAGGTATAAGTCACCTTACATGTAATTTTTACCTCTTATTGACAGAGGTATGTCATGTGTTTCATCTTCTTGTACTACAAATTACATATCATTATGCTTAAATTGTTATTGTAATTTTAATCACTTTTCTAGCTACGCTGCAACAGCCTTTTAAGAAATAGCTACATATTTGTATATATCATGGCTTTTGAAAATAATTGCTGAATGAAAGACAGGTGTGAATATAATGTGTCCACATGTACTACTACTCCTACGCCTACTATCTGTTTAAACATTTTTTTATTATTATTATTTTTTACTGAAACAGTAGGTTGCTGCTTTTGACCTGTATGACTATATTTTTAGATACAAATATTAAATATATCATGTGATACATGCTATGAATGCATCAATAGAGTGCTCCTTTTAAACTAAGGTTTAGCTGACATATAACCCATGTAATATTTTCCTTTAACCTGAGATAATCTGCAGATCTTAGTTCTGCTTTTTGAACATGTAAGTGCTTCATATTGTAACAAGTATAGCAGGAAATTTATTTTCCTTTTTAACTTAAAAAAGGAGAAAATTTGCTTTCCTTGAATGAATCAAAAAAGTATTCCTCTGTGAGTGCATGTATATGAGAACTTATGGTGAGTTATCATTCTTAATATTTATTAAAAGATTTTTATTTTTATCTGGTCTATTATGGAGAATTAACTGCCTTTAGAGAAAGAAGTTTATTTGAATAATTCTTCAGTCTTTCATTTAGTTAGGTATGTTCACTGGTGGTTGAAGCTTTTTAATAACTTTCTCTTTCATCCATTAAAGTTATTCCAATATTAGGAACAAAACAAAGCACCTTTTTCTTGGACCCTTTTTCTTGGTTATTAAGTGACTACTATTTTGTCTGCATTCTACTTTGTTCTACTTTTAACTGAAACTGGCATTAAAATTTGACTTTAAAAAAGAAAAAAAAAAAAGAGTAAAAGTGATACATTTCTTCTGTCAACAAAAACTAAATAACTTGTAGTTTCAGTGGCTATGTTATTTGTTTACAACTAATTAGTTGGATCTTAGCCAAAGGTTTTCATTAGTTATTTTCTTTGTCCAAAGTTCTAGCCTTTCTTGCAGAAATATCTGTTTAATAGAAAATCAGTACTATTTCCTCATTATTTTTTCTGACTGATAATTTTAGTCATCCAGCTGTTTAGAGGAAATAACAGCCTGTGACATGGTAAATGGTAAACATAAATGGTAAACAGACCAAATAAACTGTTTATCATGAATATAGCTGAAAAAAATAATAGATCTACTTAAAACAAATTGACTAGCAAATGTGACCAAACACTGACCAAGAAAAGAGTCATTATCTTTTCTTTACTTCTAAATAAGCCTTTTTAGTCCTCACTCAACTAAATTTATTCCTATATGAAGATGTGACACAAGGTCTATCCACCACTTAAATCTCATGTAATGTAACAACTTCCGCTGGATTTCTAACAGGGCTGAATTTCATCATGCCATAATTTATAAGTGATTGAGTGATATTTATAGCTGGATCATGAACAGATTTTTGGGAAACCTTATAAGAAATTCTGTTCTAAAATATCTTTTTAGCTATTTTAGCCACATCCCACTGATCTCCATTAAAGTGATGGCTTGTGAATCATGCTGAAATTATAATAGCAGCTCAGGTATGGTTGGACAGGGTTCAGGGAGTTGCTGTCTCCACCTGAAGCCATACATGCATGCAGCCCTGAGGTTTGGAAAACAATTACTTATTTTGAAGGTTGCTTCCAGGTTGCCTTGAGCAAAATATTATAGGCGTATCCTCTAGAATGTATAATCAATTTAAAGCTGAATTTCTGTGTTCTGAGAGTCTTTTGTCATCCTATAATCATTGATCAATTCAGAAGTTATAATAATAACCTCCATGGTCCAAAACACACAAAATCTGAGGATTTTTTTCTTCATCACACTGGGATGAAAAATAGTACACTTTCAAGACCTATGAGAACTGAAAAACATGGTACAGAACATCTGAAGATTTAACAAACTAAAAGCAAAACCAGAAAGCATCTATATAAGAGTATTTACAGCACTGAAAGCCGGTTTAAAAAGACAATGACCATATATTCTGATAATGTACAGAAAGAATAGTTTAGATACTAAACACTCTGTACTAACCCAGATACAGCTCAGTCCCTATGTCATATCAGAAAAGTAGTATCCCATCTTAGAATAAATATAGCAAAAATGGAGATTGGTTTTTGAAATATTTATATTTCAACTTTGTAGCCAAAGTCCTCTCTAATGTTTAGTTATTAGCATTTGTCAATGAACCTGAAAAAGGAACGCTTCCTTTTCACAGGGAGAAGAAGTGGATTACTTGGGATAACACTGGACACATACAAACAAACCACAAACAAACAAACAAGCAAACAAAAAAGTAGTAGTTTTGGTTCACTAATATTCTTTCCACCTCAATGTAATTTACAAGCACCAATCTCCTTTCAATAGGGAGGTGCATGCTACTTTTGGTACAGTGAAACACAATTTAATTTCTGTAATTCTTTCTATTCAATATAAACCATTTGGGGTAATAAGTACCATATAAGTAATTTTAATTGAAAAAACAAAACAAAACAAAACAAACAAACAAAAAAAATAATACATTGAGTAAAAAGAAACAGAGTGTCTAAAGTGTCCCAGGCAAAAATTGTTTATGTCTAGATTTACCAGTTTAACTCACACAGACAGTGAAAGAGTGAGAGGGTAGTGCCTCCTCATTGGCAGGTTCCAGGTTCCACTGGAGAGTTGGGAGCTCAGCAAACCCATCTATTGAGAACATTGGAGGACTCTATTTTCCCTCCGCTAAACAAGAGTCGAAGTCTTACAAACTTTTTACATTTCTGCTTTTGTATGTGTGTATCTGTATTTTTATTTTAGTGTATATAAAACTCTTTATTGCAACCTTGGGTGTTTTTTTATAACTTGTTTCAGGTGACTATGGATCATCTGTAAACTATTAACCCTAACTAAGTCAGATAATAAGGAGAATGGTGTTGTCTGAAGCTTTGATCTCAATGTATTCTGTAGTGTGTAATGCTCTAGTGTTTAAAATTTTAGGTGAGAAAAGAACTTGGTCATGCAATTCATCTTTTCTCCATAGTCAGTAAAAGTGGAAGGAAAACTTCTGCCGTATAATTCTTTCTGTATCTTTGAACACTAGGACAAATTCCTTGGCAGTCCTCAGCATTAATGACTACTAACTCACAGTTAAGGGTTTGCTAACAAACACCTATGCCACTTCTGTGTTTACCTTATTATGTATCAGTATGTAAATCAAATAGTCACAATTAAAATGCAGTAAACTGGATTTTAAGCTTATAATTCCACATACTAAGCTAGCAACTGTTTCAAGAATCTTCCAGAAATGCAATGTTTCTGTCTCAGGATGACTAGTGGGTGACTACAAAGAAAAATAAACAAGCAAGCAAACAAAATACAAACAGAGAAAACCCCTGTTATATGTTCACGGTAATGAACAGGGCCTAGTTCTGGGTAAAACAACAAATGTATTTCTGAATTTCCATCATCAACATTCTATAGAGCCACATATTTGTTTGTAATCATCTGGACTTAAAGAGTGAGAGAAATAACTCACTGAGTGAGAGAATAACTACTGAGTGAGAGAATAACTGCTGGAAGGTGTAAATTATGATCTCTAGAATTTCCTCCTAGTGCAATTCACTACAATTCAAGTCTATATAAACTCTTTAGTCTAGAGCAGCAGTCTTACTGAATATATATATATATAAAACAAACAAAAACTTGTTTATATGTACAGATATTTGATATCATAAAGTGTGTAGGTGTCTACTAAATTATGTTTCATATAACAGTAAAATTGATAAATGTAGAATCACAGAATCACAGAATTTTCTAGGTTGGAAGAGACCTCAAGATCATCGAGTCCAACCTCTGACCTAACACTAACAGTCCTCCACTAAACCATATCACTAAGTTCAGCATCTAAACATATTTTAAATACCTCCAGGGATGGTGACTCCACCACTTCCCTGGGCAGCCTGTTCCAATGTCTAACAACCCTTTCAGTAAAGAAGTTCTTCCTAACATCCATCTTATCATCTTATGAGGTGAGGGAGAAGAAGGAATACCAGTACTATACTGCTATTAATCAGAAAAACAAACAAACAAACAAAAACCATTTGATATGAAAAAAAAAAAGAACAAATGATATGAAAACTGCTGGCTGGATGTAAGTGGGAATAAAAATGTTTTAAAATCTTTTACATGCTGTATCTTAGTTTCTGTTTCCAGGGAAACCACTTTATTTATCTATATTCACTCACAACAGTTCCACCATTAGAAGACCAGCTGTCAGGGAAATTGGATATTAAGGAAGGGATTGGGGTGAAATGAGGGAACAATAAGAAAATAATTAACACTGAAAATCTACATGATACTGGAAATAGCATCTTGTGTATAGATGGGGGTGATTTTGGACTGTTTTTATCCTAGCTTTCATGTTCAGGAGACTGCTTCTGTATGCTGGCTATCTTTGAAGTATGACACACTGTGTATTGTTGTAGAAAAACAAATAATATAAATATTGGAGCAAAATAAGGCTCAGTTGGCTGAAGCAAATACTAGAAAGTTCCCTTAGGCTGTTATGAAAACTGGCATGAATGGAATAAATTTAAGAAGGGTTTCCTTTGGAGGAAATTATTCATGTCCCTTTTTTACTTGGGACTGTTATACTTAATGCATAAATAATGAATGAACAGGAAAAGTAATAATAATGGTGACTGCAATTCCTGACAGTTGATGATTTTTCTTATCTTCAGAATTCCTCCGTACTGACATCTGTATCAAATCACTGAGAACAACCTTAGAAGATGACCTTCCACAAAGTGGTATTTTGGAGATGTCATTATGCTTAACAGCTATAACAAATAGTAGAGGATAGCTGGCAGATGTGGAAGGAGATAAAAATGGAGTTAGAGAAACTTTCCCTGTTCATGTTGAAGGTAAAGGAAAGCTTCTCTCATATACTAGTTAATGTAACAGGAGCTCCTCATTCTGTTTCCTCCCCCCCATACCCCCCCAGTCACCCTCCCCCCCCTTTTTTTTTTTTCGTTTGGTGCATAAGGAGATGACTACAACTGGGAGGATTCCAGAGTGCAGTAATATGGATGCTTGTCACTGGGATTTTCATATGGATAGCTGAACCAGGTCTGCTTTGACTGTATATGCTCAAAGTATCTCAGCTTCATCTTTCTGTGAAAGGAATTAATTTAAATTCACAGTATGATCATGAATTGTTTGGGTTCTACTGATTGTGTCCTGCATAATATCAGTTCAGTAAATTATAGCTAATAAATTTAAGATCATTTAGACTGGTCTATCGTATGAGCCTGTGGTTTGGCATTCATCCATTCTTGAAATTCAAGGAATCATCAACTAATCCCTTCAATGGACTCTCAGTTCTTATCTCTTCCTCTTCCTCTCACCCCCAACCCTGGCTGAATGCATTTTAACCACATGCTGGGGCAACTGTATGTCAAGTCTCAAGACAGAACAAGACTATGAGGGCAGAAGAGAGGCAAAGAAGTGCTTCTTCTTCACACAACTTACAAGAAAATTATAATTATTTGTGAAAATACATGTGAGATGAAGTTTCAAGTTTGTATGAATTCAGAATTAACTGAACATATTCACAGAACATGATCCATCAAAAACTTCTTAAAACAAAGTCATTGGGTATGTACACTGCATCACAGACTGCTGGAATCTTAGAATGTGCTCTGGGAAAGTAACACTGTACTGTTGTTTACTCACTCATATTTGTAACTAGATATTCACAAATATCTGCAGTCTAAGTCAGAATGCTGGGGACCAATACAGATACTCTGTTTGTTATTGAAAAGGTTTGTATATTCTTCTATGTTCATGTGTGGTTTCTTATATATGATAATTTTGCATATGTGATGACTTAGACAAATATCTCAAACTGATTAATAGGACAGTAGGAAATGTTTTGGGTCTGTAATATTATATTTCAAATTCAAAGCAGGACAAAGAACACATTTTCTTCTCAAGAAGAAATATGGTAATTATATTGTTTAAGGAGTAACAGCTCTATAAATATCATTATTATAATTTCTCTTAAAGAAAGCAAAAAGGCTTCAGTTTTCAACTTTTATGGAAGTCTCATAGTTCTCTTTACAGAATAGACTCAACAAAGAAAAATATCAGGACCAAACATCTAGGGTGCAATGAAGCCCTGTCTAGAAGTTTTCCAATAACTGAGCAAAAAAATAAAATCAAGTTCTGCTTTTCAACAAAACCCAGAGCATCACATACTCTAAAGAATACAACAAGCTTATGAACCTTACCCTACTCCACTTATAAGAATTAGATAGGTCTCACAACAGAATGTAAACCACAGCTTTCTTACAGTCTACAGTCCATCACACGGAGCATTGAGATGTTACTTGTAAGGCAGCTGTACTGCTGTTCACACTGCCATGAGTTATTCAGGTCCCAAACCAGCCACCGAGGTAGTATTTCTCCATGCATAAAAGTTACTTGATGTGAAGTTAAATGCTTGACACTTTGTATGTGAATCTGTAATGCAGAAAAACATAAACTATTTTTCAGCTGAGCCAAAAATTAAAATCAGGTGGATAGTGTTAGAAGCCCAAAGAAATATTTAAGAGGAAAGCAGTCTCTCATATACATATTCTAACCTGAGCTATTGAATCAAGTTTCTGCATCAAGTCAATGGCTTATTCTGTGGTTAACATAGAATTTTAAAAGTGGGAGAGTAGAAACCACGAGTTTTTTTAACTGTTACTGTGATGTAACTCAGGTCATTTTATTTCTGTACTGTTAATTTCAGATCTCAGAAAAAGGCTAGGATTTTACTTAGTAAAAAATATTGGAGGTGGAATACATTTGTGGTGAATACACATGACTAATTTCTATGCAAATGTGGATTTAGGAGTAAGAAGCTATAGGAATTTAAATGGGAAACAACATTGAGAAAAATCAAAATAAATGAAGAAATTCATTGTTGTATTCCAGAAATTACAAGAGAAGTCAATACTTACTTTCTAAAATTACACTAAAGAAAATGGAAAGAGTAAATTTAATATATTTACATATTGATATCTCCACTGTTTCCAATGTAAATAATATATGATCATAACTGTCAAATATTGGTTGGGTTCACACAATAGAATAATGGCACAGTTAAGTCTCCTTGTATTAAGCAAAAAAATAAACGTTTTTTTGACCTGACTTGAAAAAGAAATGTGAGCTGATTAGTGTGGTTAAAAAAGTCTTTTACATGGTGCATCTGGGATTATCATAAGCACAGTATTGGTTTAAAGCTATAATTATATCAGTTAGGGACTATGTTTATGGCATTTATGTGTCTTATCACATTGCCATAAATTTATAGAGATACAGCTTTGCTCATAGAGTAACAAACACTTTTTGCCTTCACTGTTTCTTGTAAGTCTTAGGTGCTTTGTAAATGTATCATGTAAAAATCTTAATACTGTTGACAAAAATGTCTCTTTAGCCATCGTCACCTCTACTGGTATGATAAAGTTCACCACAAATCTCATACTCCAACAGTGAACTGTGATTTGCAGAGGAACACTGAACTTTCCTCTTAGACGAAGAGGAGAAGCTAAGAGTTGTTATCTTGTAACCCCATTGTTAAAGAATAAGCAGGAATAAGAAGCTCCAAAGATGGCTTTGCATACCTTTGGAAGCTTAAAAAGGAAAAAACAAACAAAAACAAACAAAAAAACAACAACAACAACAACAAAACAAACAGCACATTATATTATTAGGTTCATTTTAAAATGAAGAAAGAAATAGATACATCACATAACTCAAAAAATGGCTTAATATACCCTGAATTTTCCCTCAGTGCTGTTTCTCAGGACTGTGGATAATCGGGGTAAAACTACCAATCTTCTATGACTATTGTAAGCTTTAGGGAGACTTATGAAAAGCTTAATTGAGGGTAACATGCTTTGAATAAAATCATCTTCAGAACGTTCCACTATTTTAAAACTGATGGAATACCAAAAAGATTACTTTTTTGTAATTGAGCTTATTCAGCCTGGTTTGATCTTTTCTGAGATGTCTGAAGCCATGTTTCAAGCACCTGTTCATTTGTAGTATGTGATTATGTTGATTCAATCACTTTTAAGCACATGAAGAAAATTATTGATAATTTAGCAGCTGCTTTTTTAGAACAAATTTGATCTTTTATAAGAGGAAGAGAGATATCACACTTCAAGATCCTTAAACTAGAGAATCTTATCAAGCTGTGCACATTCTGAATGGATAATAAAATGATTTAAAAAAATACAAATAGTATGGTTTGTTTCCCTCAGCATTAATAGCAGGGACTTTTTTTGTAAATGCTAGTGGAAAAAATAACACAAAAATTTACAAATTGACATTTCTAGTAAGTTATATTTTGTTTTACATAATGTTTCTCTTCCCCCCCCCCCTTTTTTTTTTTCCCCACATCATTTCACAAGCCACCTGTCTTATTTGTTTGATTTAATTTGGTATATATAATGTGAAAAATAAGTGAACATGACAAGAGTATCATTTCAAAAAATCCAGTATCTCAGGTAAGCCTCACATCTCACATAGTAAAGCTTTGAGTCGCAAGACTAACTAGTGGCTAACATATTCTGGCTTCATATTTACGTTAGTGTCATGATGAGCTGAAAAACATTGTTTTCCAATGGTCCCTTGTGAGTCACCTTGAAGTGGTAAATGCTCTCATCACATATCTCTGGAAACTCACAGAGAAATTCAGACAATAAATAAAAAATCAAGCATATAAATAAAAGCTTAATTAGGTTTAGTTTTTTGCAACACTCTGTAATTTGAACATGGGGTAAGTAGCTAAATTGATAAAGGATTTTTTTTTTTTTTTTTTTTTGTAAATTTTAAAGAGATTTTATATCAGTTTACACTTTTTTTTTTTTTTGGGGGGGGGGGGGGATATGAGATATTTCTTCTTTTGGGTTTCTGGATATAAATGAGCTTTAAATAATGTCTCAAAAGTATCAGCCATGCAATGTGATAGGCACTAATTAAATTCTTTAAACAGAGGTTTTAGTGAGATTCTAAGATTAAAGAATGACCAACAAAAATGATTTTGAAAAAGAAAAGGACACTAGGAAGTCTATTTGTAATGTCCATATTCTCTGGGGTGACAATCTCTACACATAGCAGGGATCCCATACAATATAACATGCTATTTATATGAGCTTTCCCTACATTGGGATTTGGTTGTTTATATATGAAGTATCATAGGATTCTTTGTCTTCTTAAAATCATCATACTTGAAAAAGAAGTTAGCTGAATATCACTTCTGCCTTGCAGCCCTCATATCTGTCAGTATTCAGAGGATGTTATCAACATCAGAGATTCTTCATCACTGAAGGCAGTATCTTTACCATTCAATAACTTCATTGTTGTACAACTAAATGTGTGAATTTCCAAACAAACACTCCCATGCTAAAATGCATCTTTTGTGTTTCAAAACTTTTCTAAATGCTTTAAAGTATGCAAAATAATTAAAAGAATACAATATATATTCCTTATTCATATATTTTACATGACGTTACAGTGTCAATGCATGTAGTGAAAAATATTTAATTAATGCTATCAAAAGGTCATATCTAGAAATAAATAAAATGTGGCTTTGACTTGACTAAGTTAACTTAGTGCATTTCTCTGTGGAGCAAACACTCAACAGGATGTGTAACACACACTGAAACAAGAAATTTCAGTAAGAGAAATGATCAAACAGTAGGCATGTATGATCCTCAAGGTATATAGGTTGAACAACAGTAGATTAGGAGTTTTCAAATTTTAATTTCTTACTAGAATCACAGGTCTTTATTAACACTTAGGGACTTCAAAATTCTCAGCAAGACAGCAACCAACCTTCCTATCTTGAAGATACACAGAATCACAGAATCAGAATCACAGAATTTCTAGGTTGGAAGAGACCTCAAGATTACCTAGTCCAGCCTCTGACCTAACACTAACCATATCACTCCACTAAACCACATCACTAAGCTCTACATCTAAACGTCTTTTAAAGACTTCCAGGGATGGTGACTCCACCACTTCCCTGGGCAGCCTGTTCCAATGTCTAACAACCCTTTTGGTAAAGAAGTTCCTCCTAACATCCAACCTACAGATCTACCTGCCAAATGCTAGGCATTTAAAATCAATATTATAGAACTTTCCAGTGAACAATTAACTTTTTAGATGAGAAAGGATAAAATAAGAATGTATTCTTACAAAATTTGTATTAAACAGAATCCAGTCTCATATTGGTGAGTGGTGGTGGTGGTGTGGAACTGTAATAGTTGATGGACTATACTATTTCTCCAGTCACTCAACTTCATGGCTGTTATGACTAGCTAATATGCAGTGTGTGAATAGACATTTACATAACTAATATATCCCCAAGGATATTCTTGTCTATGACCACACACACACACATATGCAAAAAAATAAATTAAATAACAGGTCCTAAAATTTGGACTGATCATTAAGACCAGTAATTTTCTTTCACACTGAGACCTTTATACACAATTCATCAAGAACAGTTGGCTTAGCAGACATTAGGATCTTTATTTTAATGAAAACAAAGGAAATAGTAAGTACCTCTCACTGAATTTCCAAAAAGAACCTTGACAGATACCTTCTACCATGATCTCTGATATCTTCCCTTTAGCAAAACCAACTCTTAGCTTATCTGAACTGAAAGAAAACCAGAAAGAATTCTGTAGTGTAACATATCTGAGTTGTTTAGGGATCTCATACCTCTGACATACTGAGGCTGAATAGTCTACATATGTAAGCAGCTCCCCACAGACCCCCTGCTCCTGCGTGGGCTCCTCTCCACACGCTGGAGCTCCGGCCTGGGGCCTGCTCCTGCGGGGGCTCTCCATGAGCCGCAGCCTCCTTCAGGCTACATCCACCTGCTCCACAGGGGGCTCCTCCATGGGCTGCAGCGTGGAGATCTGCTCCATGGGCTGCAGGGGGACAGCCACCAGAGGCCTCTCTACAGGCCTCAGGGGAACTTCTGCTCCAATTCCTGGAGTACCTCCTGCCCTGCTTTTGCACTGACCTTGTTATCTCCAGGTTGGTTATTTCTCACCCCTCTCTCCCAGCT
Source organism: Netta rufina (assembly GCF_964035555.1). Lineage (NCBI taxonomy): Eukaryota > Metazoa > Chordata > Aves > Anseriformes > Anatidae > Netta > Netta rufina. The sequence continues at coordinate 188,368,488 of NC_140123.1, read as the reverse complement.
GCTGTTGGACATCAGTTGTTTTTCTTTTCTTAAATCTGCTCTCACAGAGGCAAAAAAAAAAAAAAAAAAAAAAAAAAAAAGTCACTCAGCTTTGGCTAACAGCAAGTTCCTCCTTGAGCCAACTGGAGCTTGCTCTTAACTAACATGGAGCAGCTTCTTGACTCCTCACAGAAGCCATACCTCCAGCCTAATGCTGGTATAATACAGAGCCTAATGCTGTATTATAATTTTAATATTATTAAGATCCTGTATTATAACCTGCTTATAACAAGGCTATAATCACCATCCTTCCCTTGAAAAGAGGATTATTTTTTTTCAAGAGTTATTTTTTCTATAAATTTTGTTTTTCCCCATGGCTAAAAAAAAAATTAAAAAAAATAAAAAATAATAAAATTTGCAAACTTTAGTTCATCTCCTTTTTATCGTGCATGACACTCATCATAGAGTTGAACTACAAAATGAGGCCCATAGAAACTGAAAAGAAGCAACTTACAACAAGAGGAAAAAAATGTTGTGTCCTTTATAGTTTGTGTAATCTGTATGCCCTCTAGATTTTTAATCTAATTTCTCTCACTTACATCCATAAATTTTGTTCATGTGATTCTGACATTTTGTATCACTACCAACTCACAGTAATGTAAGCCACCAAAGCCTGCCAGATTAAATGAATTATCTAATTGATGCAGTCAGTTAAAAGTGAAATTAAATAGATTCTGGACATTAATAAAATGCTGTAATAAGACATCTCTTAGTGATACATGAAACTGATGAAAATAAGCTTCTTTTTTTTTTTTTTTTTTTTTAAATTGGTGATCACATAAAAGAAATTTTATCTTGTGAATTTAGAATTATTATTGATCAAATGACTGCTAATTTATTATAACAATTTTCATTAGAATTAGTTCATTTGGTGAATATTTGAGTAGTAACATAAGTCAAGAAGAGACTCAGAGATGAAATATAATTGTTGAAAATATTTGCAATGATTATTTGGAGATTGTGATTGTTGCAATCTTAGAGTAAAAATGACTATTTCTGTTGCCTTGATTATTTAGTCTATTTAAAAAAATACTTTTATTTTAAATACAAATCCTAAAGATGATGTTCCATGATACACTGGAGAAGATCTGAAACTTCATTGCTGCCAAGAGTGTCAATCTCACTCTCCAGCCCTGTGTGTTTGTATGTTTGGTCATGATGACTATAATACTCATTAACACAGTTCAGCTCACTAACAGAAAAACAAACAAACAAACAAACAAAAACCTCCTCAGAAAGAATGTACTTTTTTTTTTTTTTTTTTGCCTGCTCCCTGGTCTGATACAGGTGGAGTATCACAAGAGCTCAGGAATCAGTGGATTTTGAGCAGTCGCTTTTGGTAACACAAGGACAATAAATTAATGTATTCATGTTATTCGATTTCACCTTAACTAATACCTTTATAGAAAGTTTTCATAATAGCACAGAAGAAGGGAATTGATTCTAGTGAGCAGAAAATATAAAAGTTTTTTTTTTTTTTTCCTTTGTCATTTCATTTTTTGTTTTGTAGTTTCTAGCTACATCGGTAGCTAGAAATCATTATGGTTAATGCTTAACAGGAAGAAAACATTTCCAAAATTTCTACCAAGCATTATAAAAAAGTGGAGTTATTCTAATCCGGTGTGGAATCCAGGCCTTGTGGAAACAGAAGATAAAATAAGAAAAAAGAAAAATGGAAAAAAACAAAAACAAAAACAACCACAACAACATAAACAACAAACAAATGACCCTAAAAATGTCTTAAAAAGCAGAAAAAGCCCATTCACAAATAAAACTTAATGTTCCAAAAAGCATGTTCTCAAATAAATGAACTTTTATCTTTTTAATTTGAAATTTATTTATGTATTTATTTTAATCTATGTATTTCTTAAATCTATATTGATGCTTTATAAGATTTCAGGAAAAAGAATCACTGAAGTCTTAAATTATTATTTTTTTTTTCCTATCTGTCTTTACTAGGATGCTAATCAAAAGATGTCCAGATAGGTCACCTCATTGTTTATTACTTTCTTAATTTAGCATTTGACAAACTCACAGAATAACAATTAAACAGAATCAAGAGGGTCTGAGAACTCTAAATAACAGTTCTTTAACTAAAACATTCAACTCCATCAGATCTCCTAGGTGATCAGAATCACAGAATCATGGATTCACAGAATTTCTAGGTTAGAAGAGACCTCAAGATCATCGAGTCCAACCTCTGACCTAACACTAACAAGTCCTCCACTAAACCATATCACTAAGCGCTACATCTAAACGTCTTTTAGACTTCCAGGGATGGTGACTCCACCACTTCCCTGGGCAGCCTGTTCCAATGTCTAACAACCCTTTCCGTAAAGAAGGTCTTCCTAACATCCAACCTAAAGCTCCCCTGGCTCAACTTAAGCCCATTCCCCCTTGTCCTGTCACCAGGCACGTGGGAGAACAGACCAACCCCCACCTCGCTACAGCCTCCTTTAAGGTACCTGTAGAGAGCAATAAGGTCGCCCCTGAGCCTCCTTTTCTCCAGGCTGAACAAGCCCAGCTCCCTCAGCCGCTCCTCATAGGACTTGTTCTCCAGGCCCCTCACCAGCTTCGTCGCCCTTCTCTGGACTCGCTCAAGCACCTTGATGTCCTTCTTGTAGCAAGGGGCCCAAAACTGGAAAAAATAAATATATAAAATTTTGGTCTGACGTAATATCATCAGTCTCACATTCTATTAATTAATGTTTTGACTGGTGTCAGACATAACATAATATAAGTCAATAACCCATTCTTGCAATTATAACAGTGAAACTCATGAACTATGCAACACTGTTTTATATATTTATTTTTTCCAGGAAATATATTGAATCAGATTGAAGTACAGGACAAGAGTTGTACAGAGTGCTCAAAATGTTGTAGAAACCTGAATTTACACAATGGCATAATTGTATTTTCCATTTCATTCTTTATTTTTTTTATTATTATTTTCTGACACTTGGTTTTATTTATTTTATTGTATTTATTTATTTATTTATTTTTAACTGAGCTTTAGAACTATCTGTCATAAAACCAAGGCCTTCCTGTAACTAACATGGTCAGCTCAGTTCCCTTAATTTCATGCTTTAAGATCAGTGTCCAAGTGGAAATGAGTGGTGCTCCTTAAGGGTCTGTATTGAGAAGGGTAGTATTTAACATCTTTGTTGGTGGCATAGATGGTGGAATTGAGTGTAATCTCAGCAAGTTTTCAGATGGTGCCAAACTTAGTTGGGCAGCTGACACACTAGAGGGAAGGGATGCCATCCAGAGACCTAGACAAGCTCAAGAGATGGGTCCATGCAAACAACAAGCAGTTCAGCAAGGCCAAGTGTAAAGTCCTACACTTAGGTTGGGGTAATCCCAAACATCAATACAGGCTAAGGGATGAGTGGCAGCCCTGTGGAGAAGGACTTAGGGGTACTGGTGGATGAATAGCTCAACATGAGCTGGCAACATATGCTTGGCAATCCAGAAAGAAAATTTTGTCCTGGGCTGCATCAAAAGAAGCATGGCCAGCAGGTGCAGAGAAGTGATTCTCTCTCTCTACCCTGTTCTTGTGAGACCCCACCTGGACTACTACATTCAGCTCTGGCATCCCCAACATAAGTAAGACATAGACCTGTTAGAAAGGGTCTAGAGGAGGGCCATGAGGAGGGTCAAAGGCTGGAGCATGTCTCCTATGAAGACAGGGTGTGAGAGAGCTGGGGTTGTTTAGAATATTCTGAGTTGGAAGGGACCCACAAGGATCAAGTCCATCTCCTGGCTCCAACAGGACCACCAAAAAATCAAAAAATATGTCTCAGAGCATTGTACAAATGCTTCTTGAATTCCAGCAGGCTTTGTGTCATGACCACTTCCCTGGGGAACCTGTTCCAGTGCCCAACCACCCTCTTGGTGAAGAACATTTTCCTACCATCCAGCCTGAACCTCCACTGATGCAGCTTCATGCCATTCCCTCAGGTCCTATCCCTGTTCAACAGAGAGAAGTTACCAGTGCATACCCCTCCACTCCCCCTTGTGAGGAAACTGTAGGCTGCCATGAGGTTTCCCCTCTAGGCTGAACAAACCAAGTGACCTCATCTGATTCACACAAGTCTTTCCCTATAGACCTTTCTCCATCTTCATAGCCCTTGGACACTCTGTAATAGTTTTATGTCCTTCTTATAGCCCCAAACTAGACACAGTACTAGAGATGAGTCCTAACCAGTGCAGAGTAAATCACTTCCCTCGACTATCTAGCAATACTGTGCTTGATGCACCACAAGATACATTTGGACTTTTTTCTTCTAGGGCACACTGTTGACTTATATTCAACTTTCCATCAACCAAAACCTCCAGATCCCTTTCTGTGAGGCAAGTCTCCAGCCTTTTGCCCCCCAGTCTGTACATGTAGCCAGGGTTGCCCCAGTTCCCAAGTGCAGAATCTGGCACTTGCTCTTGTTAAACTTCATGTTGTTGGTGATTGCCCAGCTGTCTAATTTGTCAAGATCTCTCTTCAAGGCCTCTCTACCCTCAATGGAGTCAACAGATCCTCCTAATTTAGTGTCATCCACAAACTTACTCAGTATAACTGAGTAATAAGTCCTGCATCCAAGTCATTTATGAAAACATTAAGGGGAACTGGCCCTAAAATGGAGCCTGGGGGAACTGCACTAGTGATGGGACACCAGACAGATGTAACCATATTTACTATCACCCTTTGAGCCCAATCCATCAGCCAATTGTTCACCCATCATATTATGTGTTTATCTAGCTGTATGCTGGACATTTGTCCAGAGGATGCTATATCAACAGCTTTATTGAATTCCAAAAAGATTACATCAACTGGCTTCCCTTGGTCAACTATGTGGGTAACCTCATCATAAAAGGAAATTATGTTTGTTAAAAAGGACCTTTCCCTCATGAACCCATGTTAGCTATGATCAATGATTGCATTATATTTTAAGTGTTTTTCAATGACTCCCAGAATAATTTTCTTCGTAATTTTGCCAGGCACTGAAGAGAGACCAACAGGCGTGTAATTACCGGGGTCTTCTTTTTTGCCCTTCTTGAAAATTGGAACAATGTTTACCAGCTTCCAGTCAGCCATGACCTCTCCACATTCCCAAGACCATTGAAAACTAGTTGAGAATGGTCTCATGATGCTATCAGCCAGCTGTCTGAGTACCCTGAATCCCATTGGGCCCCATAGACTTGTATGAATCCAGCTGAAGCAGCAAGTCCCACACAAATTCTGAAGAAGGCTCCATGAAGGCTCCATGCTTATAGCAGCCTTCCAATACCAAAAGGGGGCCTACAACAAAGATAGGAAGAGACTTTTTATCAGGAACTATAGAGACAAGACAAGAGGTAATGGCTTTAAACTAAAAGAGGGGAGATTTAAATTAGCTATTCAGAATAAATTCTTTACTATGAAGATGGTGAGGAAACTGGAGTAAGCTACTCAGAGAAGATGTGGATGCCGCATCCTGGAAAGTGTTTAAGACCAGGTTGGAGAGGGCTTACAGCAGCATGCTATACTAGAAGGTGTCCCTTCCCATGGCAGAGTGGCTGGAACTAGATGATCATCGAGGTCCCTTCCAACACAAATCATTCTGTAGTTCTATTATCCTGGTCAGAAACTACCACATAGCTCCCTCTACTCAACTGTATCAAAAGCTTAGTATTCTCTACAACTCAGATGATGAAAAAAGGAATATTTTGTTGGCCTATTCCAATACTCCTTGTGCAGTCACTTTGATTTCAGACCAAACTTCTGCTTAGTCTTCAATAAAAAAGAATTTCAGTATTTCAGAAGAATGACTCCCATTTTTTGACAGTGAACACTGATGCAAATATATATATATTTACAAGGCTGTGGTGGCCTTCAACTCTCGAAAAGGTTGTTTTATATCCAAATGATCATGTGAGTTCATAGGTTCTCTTGAAAACTTATTATTCATTTGTTTGGAAAAAAAATAATATATATATATGTATATATGTATACATATCTATATAGTACTTATTTTCATTCTTTTTGCTACTTTTAAATTTGCCTTTGGGATGTATTTCTTTTTTTTTTACATTTAATCTGGTAGATTAAATAGTAGATTTTGGTGTCAAAATTTTCTACAATTTAGGGTGTTTTCCCAAGCAATTTAATTAAAGCGCTAACAGTAAATGTTAGGATTCTTTTTTTTTTTTTTTTTTTTTTTTTTTTTCAAATATATACAGCTTCCTTTCACTATGTTTAAAATTCAGAACTGTGGCACGTCTTATTTAAATTCTTTTCAATGTTACAGGGAAAGGTAAAGTATTGGGACATATTTATCCCATCATATCAAAATTAGATTGTGTTTTATAGATCCAAATGAAAATGACGCAAGACTTTTGTAACCTAGTAGCATGGAATATAGCATTCATTTTGTTCAAAAATAGTAAAAACAGTTCTGTTGGTAGTGCTACTGATAGTTAGTGTTACTGATGGTTAAAAATCATGTTACTGATGGTTAAAAATATACGACAAGTTGAATACTTAGCCCTCAGTGCTATTCACTTAACATAGCTCATACTTTCCAATACAAAGGTGCAAATCTTCAAATATATTCAAAGTTAGAAAATTGGATCTGTTTTATAGAACCTAAACAAGTTACATGGGATTTAGGAATTTTGTTTTATGCATTACCTTTCTGTTTAATCTCTACTGGCACAGGCTAGCAAGGAAAGAGAGATAGAGAGAGAGAGAGAGAAATGGAAACGATTGGATAACAATAAGAGATAATGTATCTTTAAGGAGTCTTCCTGATATAATGATCTAATAATAAGGTGAATAAGAATAATGAGTTATTCTGTGGCTCTTTTCAGATTTAAAGCATTTTTAAAGGTATACATTTATAAGTTTGGTTTCTACAGTAAGGATGCCTCTTGAAATTATACAGCATGAAGGAGTCTTTGTCCTGATCATTCTAGTTAGTTTTAATAGGAATATGATTGTCTCTGGTTGTATGAAAATAATTTTTCGGGGGTAGTGAAACAGAATGGATAGGTGGGTCATCTATATAAAACCTACATTTCATTTGCTTGATCACAGGGGTAGATAATACAGACTCAGACGTATGAACTTTCCCACAGGCTAAATACAGCCAAGGTTCTGAAATCCAAGAAGCAGAGACTGGAGTTCAGGACTTCCATATTTTAGAAAATCTTTGGGATCACTGAGCTGCAAACAAAAATCTAATCTTGTTTGTTCTGCTTTCAAACATTGCATTCTTTGTGGCCAGATTCAATGGCAGAAATGGGATTGCTTTACTCTTTTCTCCAGAAATCCTTGAACCTCCATTCTCCAGCCTCCATGGTCTCTTCCATGCACAGTAAATGGAGTCTAACTTGCCTTCAGCTTCCATTCTGAGTAAGGAAGATACGGTCACTAGAAGTTTGCACAGTGCTTTAGTTTGTACACGCATTGGAGACCTAAAGAGGTTAATTACCTGTTTCACAAATAGAAAATGTCAGCTAGTTTCAAAAGACAGTCTTTCAAGAAAGGCAGTTGATTTTTGCGTCTTTGAATATTCTCTGGCAGAAATGCTAGTCATGCAGAATTGTTGTTATTCTCCTATTCGTGAGGTTAAAGGGCAATATTACATAACACTGTCTTGTGCAGTTATTAACCTCTGCAAATCTAGAGCATACTTAGCTGGAAAACACTTTTATGCTAGCCTCTTCTACACATAATTGCCAAGCAATTAGCATGCAGCAGACGATGAGGCCCATTTTTGCTTACATTTACCATTCATTAGTCACAATTGTTTTGGATTATTGAGTATAAAAAAAAAAATCTACCCTATCTAGATGTATTATTCCCCTAGCCACATGTCATGCATTATTAAAATTATCCCCCAAAGCAATTCCTGTAGTAAATAATACATCTGGGAATGCCACTTTATAGAAAATGAATCAGTACTTCTGTCAATGAAATGACTGGGTCTTCTGCCAGTTTTTCTAAATATAGATCATGGAATCATAGAATGGCTTAGGTTGGAAGGGACCTTAAAGATCACTTAGTTCCAACACCCCTGCCATGGGCAGGGATGCCACCCACTAGATCAGGTTGTCCAGGGTCCCATCCAACCTGACATCCAGGGATGAGGCATCCACAACTTCTCTGGGCACCATGTTCCAGTGCCTCACCATGTTTTCAGTAAAGAATTTCCTCCTAACTTAGAATCTCCCCTCTTTTAGTTTTAAAATCATTCCACCTTGTCCTGTCATTGCCTGCCTAAGTAGAAAGGGACTCTCCATCTTTTTCATAAGCCCCCTTTAAATATTGAAAGGCCACAATGTGGCTTCCTCATACAGAGCCTTCTTTTCTCCAGGCTGAACATCCCCAGCTCTCCCAGCCTTTCTTCATAGGAGAGGTGACCCAGCCCTCTGAACATCTTTGTGGCCTTCTTCTGGACCCATTCTAACATATCCACATCTTTCTTGTGCTGTGGGCCTCAGACCTGGATGCAGTAGTTCAGGTGGGGTCTCACAGGGGCAGAGCAAAAGGGGACAATCATTTCTGTCAACCTGCTGGACATGCCTCTGGTGATGAAGTTGGTCTTCTGGGCTACTGGTCACTACTGGTCCATGTTGAGGTTTTCATCCACTAGAACCCCAGAGTCTTTCTTTTCAGGGCTGTTTTCAATGAGCTTTTCACCTAGTTTGTATTCATGTCTGGGATTGCCCTAACCTTTCACGTGTCCTTGTTGAACTTCAATAGTTTCACATCAGAACACTTCTCAAGCTTGTCCAGGTATCCCTTTCTTCTGCTGCACCACTCAGCTTGGTGTCACCTGCAGACTTGCTGAGGGTGCAGACTTGCTGATCCCACTGTCTATGTTATTGATAAAGATATGAAGCAGTACATGTCCCAAGACAGACTTCTGAGGGACATGAATTGTCACCAGCCTCCACTTGGACATAGAGCCACAATGTTGACCACAACTCTCTGCACAACCATTGAGACAATTCCTTACCCACAAAATGGTCCACCCTTCAAATCCATATCTCTCCAATTTGTGGATCAGGATGTCATGTGTGACCATGTCTAAGGCCTTACAGAAGTCTAGGTAGATGACAGCTTTTAGTCTTCCCTTGTTCACTGATGCAGTCACTCCATTATATAAGGCCACCAGATTGGTCAGGCACAATTTGCCCTTGGTGAAGCTGTGCTGGCTATCTGAGATCACCTCTTACATGTGCCTTACACGTGCCTTACATGTGCCTTGACATTGCTTCCAGGAAGATTTGTTCCATGATCTTTTTAGGCAAAGAGATGAAGCCCACTGGTCTGTAGTTCCCCAGGTCCTACTTTCTACAGTATTTATAAATGGGAGTGATATTTCCCTTTTTCCAGTCACCAGGGACTTCTCCTGACTGCCAGGACTTTTCAAATGTGATGAAGCATTTCTTGACAATCACATCAGCCAGTGATCCAGACCGTAGGGTGCACGTCGTCGGGCCCAATAGACTTCTACCTGTTCAGTTGCATCAGGTGATCACAAACCTGCGCTTTGCTTACAGTAAGCTTTGCTCCCCCGGCCCCTGCCTAGAGGTATTCAAGAGATATGGAAAGCCTGACTGTGGTAACTTCCTATGTGGTGGGCAGCAAAAATAAGTCCTATGATAACAATGCATTTGCAGCTTTGAATGTCTTCTCACTTTCCCAGATTGTTTCGATTCACCAAAACAAAGGAAGTTTCCCATTTTTAATTACTCTAGCCCCTGCTTTTTGGTCTAGCTGAGTATTTCAATAGTCATAGCAGCTGGATGTCAGTGTGTACTGCATCTATGTGAGCACCCACATGGCTGCTGTGAATTTTGCTGGTCTGTAAGGAAGCCTAAGGAAATGTTTATTAGACAAAGATGACTGAAATGAAGCAGTGTTTTAGCAATATGTTCTCCTCAATAGGAAGGACTCTGAATTGCCAAATAGTTTCTCCGTGAAACTGCAAATTCCAGTGGACTGGGAGCATATGTTTTAGAAAAAGGGCATCCAGACATTTGAGGATTTTGTTGTAGTTAGAGAAACTACTACATCAGAAGGTATATTGTCCTAGTGGTAAATTGCATGTATTTCCAAAATTACATCTTTTGTTTCATTATCTGAATGAGCTTCCTTTACCCTACAGAAACTGAAAATTTGTATGTTTTCTTGGGACAAATTTAGCAGTCCCGTACTACTAGAAATCTTTTTGTTTCTCTTGACTGTGATCAAGTCTTAGCCTTCCCTTTGATAAATGAAATATTTGATCACTTTAGTCTCACTGTGTAACTTTATGTGACTTTATATCACTTCAGATCTTAACATAAAAAAAATTCTAAAATTCTGATTTTGACACATGTAAGTCTGGCTTCAGGAATAGTCCCTAAACTAATTATAATTTTCTATCAATATATATGTATTTTTATTACTTAAATTCAAATATTGTTTTGCACTATAAGTATATAGTTGTATCAAAAATATGCCTGAATTTTGAGAACAGATGATACACACACACACATACAAAACATCTATAGCCTTATTTTTTTCCCACTTAACAGGACTATGCAATATGAAAGCTAGAATGCTTTCACTTGATTCATTTGGACTCGGATAGATTATCTTTGCTTGTAGAAACTGGTGAGTATAATCTTGTTAAAATGATAAGACCTATAGCTAGCAGCTAGAAGGAAAGTGCTTGTCAGTAGGTTTCCAATAAAAATTGGCTGCAATCTACTCTATCTAAGTACAAGGGAAAATTCAAGAATTTCACTAAAGGGAAAAAAAAAAAATCAATATATAAAGATTTTCAAATCTAGATTAAATATGTTAATCCCTCGAAGGTTTTTTTTCTTCTTCTTTTCCTTCTAAGATGGTTTACCTTTGAAAGGTATTTAGCATGATTACAACTACATCGTATTCTCACTTTAATACACCGTTGTACTTGTCATTTGCTTCTGTGAAATGAGTGTGAAATGTTACGAAATGAAAGAGTAATTTTCACATTAATTTATTACAAATGTAAATGATCACACAGTATGAAAGGTTACACAGATTCCAGTTCACAAATTGTGGATGAAGATACCACTGGCCAAATACCTGGCCAAAATGTATTAATATTAATGGAACTATCTGGCTTTTACTAACTAATGTACACATTGAAACTAATATACATGGTGTCTAAAAGTTTCAAAAACATACGTGAAATAAATTGTAAGATTATGAAACTTGAAAACCTCTTTTCTTCCCTTTCAATGTGAAAAAATACCTGATGGGAAGAATAAAGAAGACAGAACCAGACTCATCTCATGAAAGTTCAGTTAAAGGGCAGGAAGCAACACGCACAAACTGAAACACATAAGAAAAATAAATAAATAAATAGACATAGTAGTTGTGATCAGCCACTGGAACAGCTTGTTCAGAGAGATATTGGAGTCTCCATCTTTGGAGATATTCAAAACATGATTGAAATCAGGAGCAGAATAAACACCCCATGATTCAGGTGGAAAGAGTTAGAGACCTGCTACTACACCTGGACTGTCACAAGTGCATGGGGCCAGATGGGATCCACCCAATGGTTCTGAGGTAGCTGGCAGATGTGATTGCTGAGCCTCTCTCCGTCATTTATCAGCAATCATGATCATCCAGAGAGGTCCCAGATGACTAGAGACTTGCTAATGTGACACCCAACTATAAGAAGGGTCATAAGGGGGACCTGGGGAACGACAGGCCTGTCAGCCTGATCTCAGTGCCAGGGAAGGTTACGGAACAGCTCGTCTAGAATGTGATCTCACAACATGTATGGGACAGCCAGGAGATCAGGCCCAGTCAGCATGGGTTCATGAAAGACAAGTCCTGCCTGACCAACCTCCTTTCCTTCATCTCCATCACCAGGTGACCAGCCTGGTGGATGAGGGAAAGCCAGTTGACATAGTCTACCTAGACTTCAGGAAGGTCTTTTAATCAGCCTCTCACCATATTCTCCTGGAGAAGCTGGCAGCCCATGGCTTGTACAAGCCCATTGCTTGTACCCTCTTTGCTGGGTTTAAAACTGGCTGAATGGCTGGGCCCTGAGAGTGGTGGTGAATGGAATGGTCCTGACTGTTGCTCCCCAGGGGTTGCTGCTGGGGCCATCCTCTATATTATCTTTATAGATGATTTGGATGAGGGAATTGAGTGAACCCTCAGTAAGTTTGCAGATGAGACCAAGCTGGGGGAAAGTGTCAATCTGCTGGAGAGTACGAAAGCTCTGCAGAGGACCTGGACAAGTTGGATCAGCGGGCGGAGAGATGAGCAATGGGAAGAGGTTCAACATGGCTAAGTGCTGAGTCCTGCACTTTGGCCACAACAACCCCAGGCAACACTATGGGCTTGGGGCAGAATGGGTGGAAAGCCATGCAGAGGAAAAGGATCTGGGGGTGCTTGTTGATGCTTACCTGACCATGAGCTGGCAGTGTGTCCACGTGGCCAAGATGGCCAATGGTATCCTGCCTTGTATCAGGAATAATGTAGCTGGAAGGACCAGGGAGGTGATTGTTCCCCTATCTTCTGCTCTGGTGAGGCCACACCTTGAGTACTGTGTTCAATTTTGGGCCTATCAGTACAAGAAGGACATCAAGACTCTGAAGCATGGCCAGAGAAGGGTTACGAAGCTGGTGAAGGGCCTGGAACACAAGTCCTACGAAGGAGTAGTTGAGGGAACTGGGGTTGTTTAGTTTGGAGAAGACTCAGGGGAGACCTTATTGCTCCCTATGGCTACCTAAAAGGAACGTGTGGGAAGCTGGGGATTGGCCTCTTCTCACAGATAATTAATATTAGCATATAATTAGACGAAATGCCCTCAAATTGCACCAGGGAGGTTTGTGTTGGAAATTAGGAGAAATTTCTTCTCAGAAAGAATGGTTAGGCATTGGAAGAGGTTTCACAGGGAGGTGTTGGAGTCACTGTCCTTGGAGGTGTTTAAGGAAATGTTGGACTCAGGGACATGGTTTAGTGGATGACATCAGTGGTAGGTCAGACTAGATGCTCTTTGGGGTCTTTTCTGACCATAATGATTCTATGATTCCATACTTCTATGATTGGACACATACTTATTTGGGACAGAGGATCACTTAAAGTTACAGCTTTCACCATTTTGTGACAACTACATGTTCTTCTCATTATTTTCAATGTACCTGACAGTTTAATTTCTAGCTTTGTAAAAACTAGAAATCAATTATTCCTATACTTTATTTCTTTGTCAGAGCATGACTCATCCACAGAACTGATTTCTACAATATTGTTAAATATATAGAATTATAGAACTTCTTTTATAAACTTTGCCTTTCACACACTTTAAATGAAACATATCATAAATATATCATATCATAAATAGCACTTATGATGATGATGATGATGATGATTAGTAGTAGTAGTAGTAGTAGTAGTGTCTGTTTGGTATATTATTTCCAGAGCCAACTCTGCCAAATCTAGGCTAGCTCTATTAATTGTGTATGGGTTGGAACAAGTTTTCATGCCCATCCTAAAGTCTAGTAACAAAATAAATTAGCAATATATCACCGCTGGACACGGCACTGATCTAAAAACAGGACAATGACTAAATAAAGTTCCATTTCTATGTGGTCAGTGTCAGAGTTATGGCATTAATGGCATTAATGGCATTAATGACTGGTGGCTGGAAGATAGTTCTTAGTTTCAAAAAGTTATAAGCATTTAAAAAAACAAAACAAAACAAAACAAAAACAAACAAACAAAAAAAGCACAAGCTGTTCACAAGCTTAGTTTAGTGCTGTTTAATGAAAACCTCTCTGTTTTTTAACTTTTATTGTTGTTGTTGCCATTTCATAGTGGGGAATAACAAATGTTGAGAAGGAAAAGGAAAATTTAATTGGGTCTTTGATCTTTTTCATATTTCTTTGAAGTTTGTGAAGAGGCTATGCTTCTCAACAGCAAAGGAATCATTCAGCTCTGTCTCTTACACCTCAGAGTTGTCATACCTCTCCATGAATCCATCTCAACAAACAGTCTTTCCAGGTATTTGGAAATTATTTTTCCTTTGTCTAACTGTCCTATGCTCTCACACAGTGACAAGTGTCTGGAGAGCTTTTTACTTTTGTTGCATATAGAAGAAGGTGTTAAATTATAAAAAGAAACAGTAAGTATATTAATGTTAAGACACAGTGGAGTTAGATAGCAGCAATTCTGATATATTCAGCTATCAGAAATACAATATAGGCTGTAGTTACCTCAGATGTAAAGGAGATTTAGGAAAGACAACTACAGATTCATTGGACTGCCCAGTATTCTTTCAGGTGAATCAGGCCTATTTGTCACCATTTCTTTACATTTCTTCTTCCTTTAACAGTGATGAAATTAACTGAAGTAACAAGACTCAGCCTGTAGAGCCTTTCATGAGTACAGTAATCAGGATTGCTGGATGTTGGGGTATTCTGTTGCTGAGCTATTCTCGTCTAAAGAACTGTCAGACTGTCAGAGCTTTTCTCCCTGAAGATAAGGGTAAGCTTGAAGTTTTTACTACAATAATGTTCCTTTGGATTCTCCTTCTGTATATTCTGAGGAGACAAAAAGAAGGATCAGGAGGAGATGGTCTGAACTGACCTCTCCACGAATCATTGGCTATTTAATGAGCCTTACTATCTTGTTTTATCTCCAGTTACATGTATAATATGGAAGGAAGAGAGAAGTTAATAAAAATATAGTGATATTGAAGTCATTCTCTATATCTTTCCTTCAGTTACCCATGTAGGTCCATGTCATGTTACTGTGAATTTGAGCATTTCTTCTTATTCTTCATGAATCAGAATCCTATTTCTTTCTTTCTCTTTGGGGTGATTGAGTTCTGGCCAGTGTATCCTTGATTTTTAATTCAACGCAGACTGTCTCAAGTTCTTCTCTTTAACATTTTTTTTCTGTATTCTCAGTCAACGTGTCGAGTGCAAACTGGCTCTTTACAGTCTCCAACATTTCTTTGTTTCAACAACCCACATTATAATTGATTTCCTGGTTTGTCCTTTTTAGCTGCACACAAAAGTGAAACAAAATCAACAACTGTGAACTAACAAATAGAATAAAAAATATATGCATGTATAGATAATGTACCATAAGCAAACAATATTATATATATAATACCTGAAAGCTTTCATAGATGCTTTCCTACAAACCACATTTGTGATACTGTACATTATATCTTTGAAAATAACTCCAGACAAGATCCAACGATGCAAAATACTTCATATGGCATTTTAACATTTTATGGTATTTTACATGCTAGTTTATTATTGCTATTTTTAATGAATAAATACTTTTCTTCTTTTCTTTCTTTCTTTCTTTATTTATTTTAATTTATCATTGAGGTTAATCCTGAATTTTTATCCTAAGCATGTTTGTCCATTATGACCGTTCCTTTTAGGAAAAAAAAAAAAAAATCAGTTCAGGTAAAAAAATAGCTTAAAATCATAAAGCAAAACTATGTGAGATGTGATTTATTTATTTACTTTTGGCCAGGAATTCATAGAACAAAACTACTACATATATTGTTCACATAATGTTTTGTCTTCCAATGTTCTTTTCTTAAAATGAGAAAGTACATGTGGACAGAAATGAAAATTTATATATTGGACTTCTGTCTAAAAGCATTTGCTAAGATAATGAAATTTGTGGGAAATATACTGAGTGGTACATGCATTTTGAAAGAAATACTATGGACAACAAGATATGACAGACATGATATTGAATAAAATATGATAGTCTGAGACTTTCACCAATCCTACTTGTCCTTTGCTCAATGCTGTTATTACACCTAAAATAAAATCAGTCTAATCCATTCCAAGGTCAGCTCATAAACTGCAGCAGTTTTCAACCCATTGCAAATCCAGTATACTTTAAGGTGTATGGGGGATGTAGTAGTCTCATTCATCAACTTTCAATTCACTACTGGAAGTCTTAGAGAAGTCATGACCTAAGAGAAGTCATCCAAAAGGAACCCACACAGACATAAATAAAGGACAGAAATGCCCGGAACCATTAAGAGAATATTTTTTCACAAAACAAGTGAAAAAATCTCTCAGATCTGATACTCAGGGGAGACAATGACCTTCAACTGACAAGCCTGGGAATAGTTCCACTGCATTCTAAAAACCAGAGATTAAATAAGACACTGATTTTATGACCCATTAGAACTTCCTCTCCGCATTGCCTTCTGACAGCTCCTGACTGTTCCAGAAGTGTAACTACCTGATTTGTTTGTTTGTTTTATTGTTGCTGTTTGTTTTTGTTTTTGTTTATTTATTTTGTTTTGTTTTCCCCTTATAGGCTTTTGCTGTGTCGATTCTCTTTACAAAACATGCTGTCTGTGCATCTATTTATAAGCAACATGCCTAAAGTCCACAATAAATAAATAAATAAATAAATACACATATACGTTCATTGGCAAAGTCAGTGTAGCCTAGAGTCTTTTCAGCTTACGCTAGAAACCTGGTGGCTGGCTATCTTTATTTCTCTTTAGCCTACATCACCTGTGAATAAATATCCAGTGAGGTTTAGACTACTAAACACAAGAATATATAGACTCTCAAATGTAGCAGTCCCTATCTCAAATGCGATCCCACCCTTGAGACTAGTTTCTTCCTTCTAGATAAAGCTAACTAGGACCATTTGAGATGTAGTTGTGTATCTTATGTATCATCATGGAGCTTGGATGACTAAGAGACATTTTCAGTCTTTTTTAGCTGCAACTACACTCTAAATATCAACCTTGATGGATCCAGAAAGTGGAATTTGTGATATGGCTTCTGAAGAGCTTACTTATTATGCAAAATGTACATCAGATGTTCTTTTCTTATACATATTAAGAAAGGATGCTCTCTAATTTTTTATTTTTAGTTTTTCTAAATGTCCTGTTATTTAGCTATAGAGTGTGAAAAGAAAAAAATTTCTCCAGGAATTTATAAACCTACATGTAGTGAAGTCAAAATTACTCTTGTTGTTATGAGCAGAATCCTTGTGGTCTTTTAATTTTCTAAGAACTAAGACTTTTTGTTGTTGTTGTTGTTTGTTTGTTTGTTTTTTGTTAGTTGATACTTCTTAACTTTGATCAATTTGAAAAATATTTTTTTTAGTTTGGTGTATTTATTCATTGGATTCCTTTACATATCCTTTTGTTTTCCAGTACAGTCAGCAATTCTGTCAGCCCTAACCAAGAAAAGAGCAAAGACATATAAAGGCCTATAATTAGTAACTTATGAAAGAAATGATAATGAGTAGGTGAAATGGTAATGATAAGGTGAAAATGCAAATCCTCCTTGCATCTTTGTCGATGAAGGTGTTGCGAATCAGTAGTTAATTCATACGGATTTCATTAATGAGGCAACAGGATTATAACAATTCAGCAGATATGTAATAAATACCAAAAGTATGTTTATACATCTGTTGCCTTCTCTTTTGTGACTTGTGATTATAACAGCAGTTGTATCTCTGCGCAGAATTGTTTTGAAGACAACACATACACTCATAAAGTTAGTAAAGAATGAATTGCTAGGTTTAGAAGATTTGCTCTCAAGGTACATCTTATGCAAGGAGGGCTGTCTTTGCTACAGATTGGAAAATGTTAGTATTTCTTGTGCCTGGCAATTTCATTTCCATACGTTTAGCAACCTGTAGTCACTAGTTTGTAAGCAGTTTTTCGCAAGCTTTATTTTATTTCTTTTTATGAGAATTGCTGTATAGATACATCTAAAAGGAATGTTCCTACTAGAGTTAAACAGCTACAGAAAAGTAAAATTTATTAGTATCACAGGATTTGTTTTGTTTTGTTTTTAAAGGTACTCATTTAATATCTAAAGAATGGCAACCAACAAGATAAACCATGAACTTTCTTCAAGACTCTTCAATAGAAGCGACAGTGCTTGTGTTTCTCCCAGCACTTCTCAAGCATTTCAGAAAAACAAAACAAAACAAAACAAAACAAACAAACAAACAAAAACAAACAAAAAAAACAAACAAACATGCATTTACTGGAGAACTTTTCATTAGTGTTTTTTTCCTTACTACAGTGTAGTTCTTTATATAGCTTGTATGTCATATAGCTTATATGATTTACAATTCCCTCTAAATACTATGTTCTGTTTAGTGACAGGACAATGTTCTCTTTCTTAAAGAAAAGTTGTCAATGTAGAAATTGATTTTGGAATTGCATGAAGATTAACTCTAGCTATGGAAAAATTGACTCAGTTTGACTCATCAAACACAATTCAAAAGTATCATCCAAAAAATATCATCAGCTGAAAATCAGTTTTAAAACAAACAAACAAAAATGTTGTTAGATTGGGAATCTTTCTTCTATCTATTTGGCAAGACAGTAGTCAGAAACGTGCTTCCTTCTGCACATCTCTAGCCAAGAACTTAATGGGCTATTTCTATCATGAATATTCCAGTTTAAAGTCAGTAATATTTGTGGTCATAAGTTTTACCTAGAAAAGCATTCTAGGAAATAAGAAAATATTGTAGACATTGTAGCATTTGTTCTTTGTTGAATATCTGGCCTGTCATTTTGCATGGCTACCATTCATTTTTAAATAGATGTGAGTTCTGCCAATGAGCAGAAACTTCCTTAAGCAGTGGTTCTGTCAAAATCTTCCTCTGTATTCATTGTAACTTCTACTGTAATCCTTTTCCTTGGAAAAAAAAAATATCTCTGCATCATAACATTTACCTCAAGGTCTTAGCTGGGGGAGAAACAATCTTTTAGAACATATGCAGAGGAAAAATCCCTGCTTTACTTTTCTAAGCCTGCCTTCTAAAAGTTGCAAAGTTCAGCTGGTTTTGAATAACCTATTCCACCAAGAAACTGGTGGTCAAATTTAGCATTTATATAGGAATATGCATTTCATGATCTTATGAAATAAGATTTCATTCTTATTCTTATAAAATGGCTGAAGGGATTTTTGACTAACCATAGAATCACAGAATCATAGAATGTCCTGAGTTGGAAGAGACCCACAAGGACCATCGATTCCAATTCCTGTGTCCCCAAAGGACCACTCCAAACAAACCAAAAAAAACACAAATAAATAAATAATCAAACCATGTGTCTTAAAGCATTGTCTTGAACTCAGGTTCAGTGTTGTGATCACTTTCCTCGGGAGTCTGTTCCAGTGCCTGACCACCTTCTTGGTGGAAAACCCTTTCCTGATATCTTTGGATCTTTCTAATATTTGGAAATATTTGCTGCAGGAAGGAAGCCAAGTATAAGCAGCAATAAACTTTAAAAGAAGTTTGTTTCATTAAGTACAAAAAGAATTTAATAAGGAAGGAAGTCTAATACATAGCAAGGTTAAATTTAGAATTTGTTGCTATTGAAAGCTGTCACTTTACAAAGAAATGTAAATTTCTCTGCCAGGATGGAGCTAACTTCCTCATTTAACCTTTATTTTTAATGAGCACCCATTTCCCATAAATAGCAACAATTATCTCTCCAAAACTGTCTTCCACCTCGATTCTTAAACCAGCAGCAAGCTTTATGTGCATTCCATATCTATGCATATAATTTAAACCTATTTCATACTAAAATTTTTATTCCAATAAATTTGAATTGTAGGTTAAAATACAGCTCTAATCTGAATTATGATTGATCAGATGGATAGATAAATTAACAAAAAGAAGAATAAACTGACAGAGAACGTATCATCACGAATGTGCACAAAGGGATGAAAATAAAAACAATGAAGCATAAAAACACAGAACAATGAATTAAGAGAAAGAACGATTATAAGCAATATAATTTTACTTGACTATTCTGGTACTGGCTGATTTGGGACATAATTCTAAAATTTTGTTTTAAGTATTACATCTCTATTACATTGTTAGATGTAATACTTGTACATGTACATGTACATTACATTGTAGATGTAATTTTTGTTTGTTTTTCTTAGTCTTTCTTCAAAGATGTTTTAAAGAAAGAAAGAAAACTAATATAGAAGTTAAATCTCTAACTTTTTTTTTTTTTTTTTTTTTTTTTTTTGCTTGGATTTGTTTCTCATGCTTATCTTCTTTTTTAAGCCTTTGTCTGGCTCATAGATAGAATCATAGAATCAGTCCTAGAATCATAGAATGATTTGGATTGGAAGGGGCCTTTAAAGATCATCTAGTCTAACCTCCCTGCCATTGCCAGGGATATCTTTTACTCCATCTGGTTGCCAAAAGACCCATCCAACCTGGCCTTGAATACTTCCAGGTGTGGGACATCCACAACTTCTCTGGGTAACCTGTTCCACCACCCTCATGAAAAATTTCTTCCTTATCTATAATCCTTATCTGTCTTCCTTAATTTATAATCTAAATCTATTCTCTTTCAGTCTGAAAATATTTCCCTTTATCCTGTTACTACATGCCATTGTAAAAACTCTCTCTCCATCTTTTTTATAAAGTATTGAAAGTATTTCTTTAAGTACTGAAAGGCTGCAACATCATCTTTTTGTTAATTTCTGTTTTCTCTGAGGCTTCCAAATGACAGGTTATGTGACAGGTATTCACCTTCACCATCTTGAATATCATCTTGTTTTCTCCCAGCTGTGTTTTCTCCCAGCTGTGCCTTACATGCAAGGAGAGCAGAAGGCACACTGGAAGACATCTATCACACACCCATTTTCAATTTGTTGTTTGTTTTAAGCATCTGAAACATTGTCTGCTTATAGATGCAATTGATATATATGACCTAACCTATGAATACACATCCCATATTGTAGTATTGTATTGAAGAACTTTCCTTCATATCCTTTCAAGAATTTTCAGTTTCACAGAAGCACAGAATGGTTAAGGTTGGAGGAGACCTCTGGAGGTCCTCTAGTCCAACCCTCTGCTAAAGCAGGGACACCATCTGCCATGTTCGGATGTTTTTTGAAGATCTCCAAGGACAGAGACTGCACAGCCTCTCTAGGCAACATGTGCCAGTGCTTGGTCATCCACACAGTAAAGAAGTGCTTCCTGCTATTCAGAGGGAACTTCGTGTGTTCCAGTTTGTGCACATTGCACAAGGAAATTTTGGCAGAGAAAACTAAAAATCAGTGAACTTGTACTATGTGCTTGCCTATTTGTGAATCGTGCAAAATGGTAATCTATTATCCTGTGCAATTAAAAGTGTTAATCAACGAGAAAGGAGCACTGAGAGCTTTTATGAGAACCACTTTTTATTGGAACCACTTGTTCTTCCTCTGCATGTTTTGAACAGCTTCCTAATTTGGAGTCTGGCTTTCAAAAAGTTCAAATTGTGTATAGTAATAAAGTAAAAGAAGAAAGAAAGACAGTGAATTTTGTTATGCTGTGTGGTGCTCCTAATGAATGATTTATGATTTTCTTTGACAGTGCCTGATTTGTGGTGCTATTCTTCACTGTTTGTTCTGCACTTTGTCTATCTCTTGTGCCAAATTCTGGTCCTACTTACAGTATTTTAACATGGATCTAAACTTCTTATCTCTGAGAGTCCAGTGAAAACACTATAGGAGTTGCAGACAAGGGAAATTTGTTTGGTGCTCAAAATCAATAAGACAAAATTCCTTCCTGGACCAATTTTTTATTTATTTTAGTAATTCTGTGCTGTGACACACACACACACACACCCACACACACACACACACCCACACCCACACCCTTATTTTTATTTGTTTATTTATTTAATTAATTAGGTGAAGTCCTGTATCGGGTGAAGGAGCATGCATTAGCACAAGATGAGGGCTGACTACTGGAAAACAGATCTGCAGAAGAGGATCTAGGGATCCTGGTGGATATCAGGCTGAAAATGAGCCAGCAGTGTGTTCTAACATAAAATAAGATCATCCATTCTGCATTAAGCGGGTTGATCCTGCTCATCTACACAACATTGGTGAGAGCACATCTGGAGTGCATAGTTTAGTGCTGGGCCTCCTCACTACAAGGGAGACATGGACATACTGGAGACAGTCCAGTGAAGGGCCATAAAGAGGTTAAGGGACTGGAATATATGTCATACAAAGAGAGGCTGAGAGAGTTGGTACTTATTCAGCCTGGGCAAAATGAGGTTTGGGGCACTTTCAAGAGTGCCCTGTGAAAGAAGAGGAAATGAGCACAAACTAAAATGCAATAAAGTCTGTCTAAACATAAAAGAAAACTTTTTTTTTCTTTTTAAATAGTTTTTACTTTTTATTATGATATTCGTAAAACAGTGGAACGTGTTGCCTAGGCAGGATGTAGAATCTCCATCCTTGGGGAAATTAAAACCATGAGTGTATACAGCTCTGAACAACCTTCTCTAGGTGACTCTGCTTAGAACAAGGGGATGGGCAAGGCATTCTCCAAAGCTGTCTTCTACCTTCAGGCATTCTGTGATTCTGTGATTCTGCATTTGGTGTTGACTCCTGTTTCCGAAGTTCTTGGGTTGAAGCTCAGGGTGTTGGTCAGGGTAACTCACCAATGCAAAACTGTTCTTTTAAAACAACGAGCAGCAATTCTGATTTGGTGTAATTTAAAATACAAACAAACTACATTAATAAATGGCAACTGAATATAAGAAAAAATAAACTGGCATGCTTAAGGTCACACTCTTTTGGGGCATTTCTTCATTCATTCTGTTGCAGGCATTCTGTCTTTGATAATAAGTGAAACATGCTTTGTATGTTTCCCGTTAATACTATCTGTCATTCAAAAAAAAACATATGATGTTCAGACTTGGTAATGTTTCCATGCTCCTTCCATTCTCATATATCAAATACTTTATTTTTTTCTGCCTGCATGAACCTTTAACCCTCAGAGTTTAAATTGCTTAAATATAAATTTAACTGTAAACTTTGCCTTGTCCCATTACCCTTTTAACCGTTTCTGTTATATAACAATTTTATTTATTTATTAATTTGTCTTTACTTTTTTCTTTTTTTTTTTTTTCCTTAATTACTGTATTTAATGATTCTAAGTTGCTGCCCTATTAAGGAAACTATTTCTATGCAAGCAGATGAGCCTATTTTGTTTTGGGCAAGTGCCAAACCCTTTCTATGAGAGGCTATTATATTAGACTTCTCAGCAAGAAAGAAGCAAGAAAATTAAAGTGTGGCTGAATCTGAGATGAAAATTAGCTATTTTGAAAAACAAATCTATGATAAATAGAACAAGGATTTATGATGAAATTTACAGACAGCACAGATGGCATTTGATGACATTTTATCTCAAGGGAAAATGTATTCTTTTTTTACATCGAAACACTAACTTTATAGGTTTGTGATTATTGGGCAAAATATAACACTCCTCTGTGTATGCAATCAGTGCAAACTGACTGTTAGATCCCATTGGTTAACTGGAAGATATTTCAAGCATGTACTGTATTTTCATATGAATTGCATTTGCTTTTTTCAATAAAGCAGGTTAAAGAGCATGAAAGTCATGTGTCACTGAGTGCGACATGAAAGGCATGAAAGTCACTGAATGGCAGCAGTTTCCAATCTCAAACTGAAATGATCAAGCAAATACACTTCTAATCCTGGGTCTGAAGGCTTCAGTGTCAATTTTTGTGGGTATATGATGCTAAAGAAAGCAAACAATTACAAAACAGAAAAATAACAGCAACTACCTTGAATTCATAAACGTTTATTACAATGATATGATCCACTTCCTTCACTCTTCCTGCTTCCGACTTCCTGTTCTTCCTTCCATTAAGAGTCTTTTAATTGCATTATTTCATTGCACTACATTAGCAATATTGGTTACTCAGACCAATATTGGTTACTTAGATTACATAAATCTATTTTCAGAAAAGCTATTTTTCTTGTTTTCTTGTTTGAAACCCAGAATGTGGTTTCAAACATAAAATCAATAAATCACTTTTAGGGCCTCATCTCTGTATGTGAAGTAAAACTGCAGTATAGGTGGTATTCTAGCCTGAGAAGTTTCCAGCATCTCAGTTAGGTGCTAAAGATTAGACATAATATTAGACTTCTTTCTTTGCATCTTACTTCCTTTGTTTGACCACATAATTGCCACCAACTAAATTAATGTTCAGGTCTTCATGCTTGAGCAGAAACAGAAATAGATTGCATTTTTGCTGCCTTCAATTGTGGCAAAAGCTCTTAACACAAAGAAAAAATAAAATAAAATAAAATAAAATAAAATAAAATAAAATAAAATAAAATAAAATAAAATAAAATAAAATAAAATAAAATAAAATAAAATAAAATTATTCCACTACTTGAGCTATAACTGCTTTTATTTTCATCATCTTGTTTGGACTAACAATAACTAAATAAAAATAAAATGTGGATATGATAACATATTGTTGAGGACACAAGTCAAAACTGATTGACTGCTTCTCAGTAATGTACACTATGAGTTATATACAAATCTGTGAAACAAAGTATGTATGATTATTAACATATTTAGAACTCCAGAAATCGTGATGGATTTTTATTATAAATTAAGTACATTTATTCATTTGATATTGATTTCTTTATTCTTAGTCTTCTGTTAAGATAATTCATAAACAATCATGAAACCTGAATAATATGACCAATCATATTCTGTGAATGGAAAATAACCCATAATTGTCATGACCAGTTTTCAACACATCTTTTTTTACAAACTAATGGACCAGTCCTTCACAACTGTCGCTCTTATACACAAGGGTGATATTTCTTAGACTTGTACATGTAATTCCATATTTTCATGGATAAATCCCATTATACATGAACTATGCAATCAATTCAATATCTTTAGAATATCTTACTGGCTCAAGCAATATCTTCAAATTATTTTGAAAATATTTTGACATAATAAGTGGATTCAAAATAAATGAAGTGTTACCAAATGGTGGGGATATGAAAAGCATATCTCATTATGTATCTCAATCTTAATTTTCATATTTTTGGGTATTTGATTTTTATCTTCTTTACGTTCTTGCTACATTCCCACAAACGTCTACCCAGCGCATAATATAAACTGACATCAGTCTTTGCTACTAGAGGGAATTTAATCCCATCCAGTTTTTCTTTTGTATATTAGCAATACTTTCTTTATTTTTCTTTGCCATTTTAGTACATTACAACACAGGAAATCACCTTTAGATATCTTTCTAATATGTACTGTAAGATGAGGAGGTGGGGAAGAAGACCATCATTTCTGAACAGGGATTGTTATCCTGTACTCTGCTCCGGTGAAGCTGCACCTCGAGTACTTTGTTAGTTTTGGGCCCCTCAGTACAAGAAAGACATCAAGGTCTGGGAGTGTGTCCAGAGTAGGGCTATGAATCTGGTGAAAGGCCTGGAACAGAAGTCCTTTGAAGAGTGGCTGAGGGAACTGGGGTTGTTTAGTCTGGAGAAGAGAAGGCTCAGGGGAGACCTTATTGCTCTTTACAACTACCTGAAAGGAAGGTCTGGGAAGCTGGGAGTCAGCCTCTTCTCACAGATAACTAGTGATAAAACTAGATGGAATAGTCATAAGCTGCATCAGGGGAGATTCATGTTGGAAATTAGGAGAAATTTCTTCTCTGAAAGAGTGGTTAGACATTGGAAGAGGTTTCACAGGGAGGTGTTGGAGTAACCATCCTTGGGGTTGTTCAAGGAAAGGTTGGACAAGGTGTTTAGGGACATGGTTTAGTGGGTAATACTGGTGGTAAGGGTCATCTGGTTGGATCAGATGATCTCTGAGGTCTTTTCCAACCTTAATGATTCTATGATTCTATGATCAGATGAGGTACACCTGCAATTCAATGGTCTTTACTTACTGTTTTTGGAATCAAGTGCTAGGAAGTATTGAGAAAACGATTCAGAACTAAATGGACAACATCATTATGACACTGCATAAATCACCGGGGTTGATTTATGTCTCATTCATTTTAGTTATTATTTATTGCAATGAGACTACTTTGAGGAAGTATATGTTGAATACTTCTGAATATGTAAAGAGGTCTAGTTGAGATTTTGATCAGCTCAGGATCCCCTCTTCCTTTCACAGCTTTGTTCCCACAGTACATGCAGTCATTGTGCCAGATGTGACCTTAAAATGAAAAACTATAAAGTGTGTGCATCCAGAGATATTTCCATTCACCAGCAACTGAGGTTTAATATTCCTATTTTGATAAAGATGGATTTCCTTATTTTCTGCATTCTGAACCAGATCAACAGATAGGAACTCCAAGATACCAAAAGTAGTCTTTTTTTTTTTTTTTTTTTTTTTTTTTTTTTTTAAGCATTTTTATTAGTATGACAAACACAAAATAAGCAAGAGGCTAAGCATTATTTGTAGAACATGAAGCACCTTCTGGGAAGCAAGGTCATGTTCTTAAAGGTAGGTTCTCTGACTGTGCTTTAAAATACCATCATGATTACTTAACAGTTAAATTTAGGTTCTAAACATACTTATGATAGTTACCAAAGGATTTCAAAACAGGATAGAGGCATCTGACCTTCCTCACTTTTTTTTTATGTATAAAAGCGTATGTACGTGAAATCAGGTTGACTGTAGATAAATGTAAATTAAATCCTACAGAATAAAACAAAACAAACAACAAAAAAAATCACCAGGACAGCTCACAGATATGTACAAAAACAGACTGAAAAATCTGTTAATAAACAGAAAAGATTCAAGAATGAATTTTCATACTGGTCAAAATTTTGGAGAATTGAATGATGGTATCAGCCTTTAGAGTTTAACCTAAATCTATAAGTTAATTCTTAAAGTAAGTAAATTATTGGTTCCTAAATTTCATGAGAATTCATATCTTTCATAACTTTAGCTACATTTAAGTCACAGAATCATTTAGATTGGAAGAGACCTACAAGATCACCTAGTCCAACCTCTGACCTAGCACTAACAAGTCCTCCACTAAACCATATAATTAAGCTCTATATCTAAACATCTTTTAAATACCTCCAGGGATGGTGACTCAACTGCTTCCCTGGGCAGCCTATTCCAATGCCTAACCCTTTCAGTAAAGATGTTTTTCTAATATCCAACCTAAACCTCCCCTGGTGCAACTGTAGGCCATTCCGCCTCATCCTGTCACCAGGCACATGGGAGAATAGACTGATCCCCACCTCGCTACAGCCTCCTTTAAGGCACCTTAATACTAACTCTACACTAATACAGGAGTAGAGAGTAATAAGGTCAGCCTGAGCCTCCTCTTCTCCAGGCTAAAAAAAAAAAACAGCTCCCTCAGCTGCTCCTAGTAAGACTTGTAATAAGAGTCTGTAAATGTAATAAGTCTGGTAAACATATATTATTTTAAATTTTATGTTTTTCCACACTGTCCTGTTTTCTTACTTCAGAGATGTATATGCATTTTTTTGAATGGAATATAAATGTCCTTGTGATAATTATTCACAATTTTATATTTAAGATATTGCTGTTACATTATTATGGAATCACAGAATCACAGAATTTCTAGGATGGAAGAGACCTCAAGATCATCGAGTCCAACCTCTGACCTAACGCTCCACTAAACCATATCACTAAGCTCTACATCTAAACATCTTTTAAAGACCTCCAGGGATGGTGACTCCACCACTTCCCTGGGCAGTCCGTTCCAATATCTAACAACCCTTTCGGTAAAGAAGGTCTTCCTAACGTCCAACCTAAAACTCCCCTGGCGCAACTTAAGCCCATTACCCCTCATCCTGTCACCAGGCATGTGGGAGAACAGACCAACCCCCACCTCGCTACAGCTTCCTTTAAGGTACCTGTAGAGAGTAATAAGGTCGCCCCTGAGACTCCTTTTCTCCAGGCTGAACAAGCCCACCTCCCTCAGCCGCTCCTCATAGGACTTGTTCTCCAGGCCCCTCCCCAGCTTTGTCGCCCTTCTCTGGACTCGCTCAAGCACCTCGATGTCCTTCTTGTAGCAAGGGGCTCACAACTGAACACAGTACTTGAGGTGCAGCCTCACCAGAGCTGAGTACAGGGGGACGATCGCTTCCCTAGACCTGCTGGCCACACTGTTTCTTATGCAAGCCAGGATGCCGTTGGCCTTCTTGGCCACCTAAGCACACTGCTGGCTCATATTCAGCCGACTATTAACCATCACTCCCAGGTCCTTCTCTGCCTGGCAGCTTTCCAACCACTCATCTCCCAGCCTGTAGCTCTGCTTGGGGTTATTGCCCTCCAGGTGCAGGACCCGGCACTTGGCCTTATTGAACTTCATGTAGTTGATCTCAGCCCATCGGTGCAGACTATCCAGATCCTCCTGCAGAGCCTTCCTGCCCTCAAGCAGATTGACACACGCATCTAACTGGCGTTGGAGGCATCTAACCAGCCTCCAACTGGATTTGACTCCATTCACTACAACTCTTTTGGCCCAGCTATCCAGCCAGTTTCTAACCCAATGAAGCGTACGCCAGTCCAAGCCACAAGCATAGTCTTGAGGAGAATGTTGTGGGAAAAGGTGTCAAAAGCCTTGCCAAAGTCCTTTTCCCTCATCCACCAAGCACGTCACTTTGTCATAGAAGATCAGGTTCATGAAGCAGGACCTGCCTTTCATAAACCCACGCCAAATGGGCCTGATCACCTGCTTGCCCTGCAAGTGCTGCATGATGACTCTCAAGAGGATCTGCTCCATGAGCTTCCCTGGCACCGAGTTCAAACTGACAGGCCTATAATTCCCCGGGAAATAACACAAATGAGTTCCCTTCCATACTATGTTAGTTGTATAACCCATTGAGTTCTGATGTTCAGTGAGAGGAGAAACAATGCAGTGTTCTTCTATGGTCTTTTCTGTCTAATGGTTTACATTACAGCAGATATTAGTAAAGATATAAATCTTTCTATATTATTTGAACTTTTGAAACCTTTGATTTAGAATGTGTTTCTAATATTTGGTATTAAAAAGGTGTGGTATTCTTTGGATTCTATTGGATTTTACTTGATAGGGCTATAATATTTGGGCATAATAACAGATTATCACATTTAATTTTGTTCTGTTGCATTTATTAGAAAGGTGTCTGGTGTTAATACGTCATGTAAACCTGAGTGACACTATTTTTCAAGATAGTCAGAAGGGCTGCCATAAATCTCTTTTCAATGCTCTTTTGGAAATCATGTTTTAGACCTTCTTTCTCAAAAGGTTGCATCTCACATGCTAAGTTTTCCAATGCAATCTTAATGAGCCAGGTGATAATTCAATCATGTTACTAGCTCCTAATAATTGAATGGGACTAATCATTCAGATTATTATAATAAACACGGGCTTGAGAACTAGATCAAAATGCACACTAGCATGTTGAAATGTAATCCTTACCTAGAACGCAAATTGACACACAGGAGACTATAAGATTAAAATATTAATTATGCTATAAAATAATATCAAATTAAGGAGAACATTTTTTTATTTCTTTTCCCCTCATATGACCTGATATGGCAACTCTTTGAGTGTACTGGCTTCACTGAAGTTTAAGTTAAAATTAGTGGGAAATTAGATTTTTAGAATTATTACTTTTTTTTTTTTTTTTTTTTTTTTTTTTACTAAACTTTATGCATTATTTGAGAACTTTAAGTTAAATATCAGGAATTTCCGACAATGTTACCATAATCTCAGTTTCAAAATCTCTACAAAGTCTACCTATAGAAATGGTAGACTATATAGGTTCTACCTATATAGAAATGGAAGAGTTTAAAATGTTTTTTTGTTTGTTTGTTTTGTTTTGTTTGTTTGTTTCTGTTTTTAGAGGAATTTAGAAACAACATGTGTGTGGATTTTTTTTTGTCTATGTGTAAGAAACTGAAATCTCAGTACTCTTGAAGTTCAGCCAATTTAAATTTCAGAAATTTCAGTGAGAGAAAACATGTTCTTCGATGTTTGAAATCTCTCATGATTCCTATTTGAGTATCTTTGTCTCTGTGCAATTTATAAATGGTATGTTATTTTCACACAGTTGAATGAATAAATGACGAATAAATAATGAACCATATTAACCAGTCTGAGAAGAATATATTTATGAGATGAAAGAAAAATAAAGATCTCTTTATGATTAAGGTGTTGGCAAGGTTTTTTGCCCTTTTATCAATATTATAAAATATTCTTCTATGCAAAGAAATAATTTTCTGAGGGCCTCGTGTATTATTGCTCATCCTTCTCTATTTTGTTTACTGTGTTTCATTTATATATTGAACAGACTTTGTAAATATTTTGATAATATTTTGTTGTGCATATATAAAAAACTGAGGTCAAGAGGTATGCTGAGCAGTATTTTAATTGTAACATACTGACAAACATACACACAGACATAATGCTGTTCTTTTTTGTGGCTGACTTTAATGACAGCACAAAAACTGTTTGCAAGGTAATTGGAGATAGGACCTCGAATTAATGTTTTAACAAATGTATTGCACAGTAGGAATATTGAGATCTCAATCAGGGTTGTTTTATCTATATTAAAGAAGAAAGTGTGAAAGCAGATGGGAAGGAAACCTTTCTTTCTTGGTTTCAGAACTGGTTGCAGGTTGGACAACTCTGATCTTTCATAGTTCTGTTTCTGCAGGCAAATATTGAAATACAAGGGATCATGGCATTTTTGTGTCTAAGCTCAGAACATCTAAATTGTTTATCTCCTGATTTTATTTATTCAGATAGTCTAAATTACCTCATTAGTATGTATACTATCCATTTAATCTGAACTGTAAAACAAAAGTTCCTTGCCTAATTGCTTTTTTTTTTTTTTTTTTAATATAATCTAATGCATTCTTTGAATTTGTAAACATCAAAAAAGTCTTCATGTATATTTCTATTATATAGCACAGAACATCAGAACATGGCATTTTAGTTATAGACCATAATGGCTAAGTCTTGAGTCTTGACACTTCATAGTTGCTTTTCTGATTCATTAAAAATAAATAAATAAATATTGAACTTTGTGAAGCCACAAAAACAAATTCAACACTATTTTGTCAGTGGTGGTTTCTATTATAATTACTGCACTTTTCACTTACAGAAAATCTTATTGTAATTTGTTACACATAAATAAGTAATGTTACTGTTGAAACTGACTGCTATTACACCTTACACTAGGTGTAATAACTGTTATTACACCTTACGCTAGGCTTTCACGGTGGTGTTTCAGAAACAGCAATAGTAAATTACGAAATTAGAGATTGCATGTAGATACATATTTAAAAGGATTTAATTTCATTTACATTTTTCTCCAAAGTTCATGTGTGTCTGAGGTACCAAAAAGATGTTAAATTTTATTAACTCACTGGAAATAAATTTGTATCAAAGACTGACATATTCTTCACCATAATTTACTAGGCTGAAACACATACAGACATAGAAGAAAATCCTGGTTTAAATCATTATTTTATTTTTTTCTTTACTTCCAACTGCAAACATCTCTGTTGTTTTGTTTTGTTCTGTTTTCATAACACTGTTGTTTATATTTATCTCTCTGGGTAGATTAAGGACTTCTAAGGAAATCTGAAAGTTTCTTAAAGTTTTTTGAAAACTTGTAAGTGACTAAAAATTGAAATTGAGCATGTAAAGCCTGAAGAAAGGGGAAGGAAATAGGCTTGAATGAATTTATAAGCGGAAAAGTTAATTTTCCAAAGGTATAATTAATTGGTTGCCTTGGTACTGAAACTAATTATGACAGTGATAACAGGGAAAAAGATTTCTTTTAATACGTGTGTGTAATATTTGGTATGATAGTCATGCAGTTTTTTTATGCATTTCTAGGACCAAGTGCTCAAAAAATAGCAAAGCATTCTATGTGTTCTTCCTCTGCTTTGCCCCAGACACTGTTATGTACCATCAGCTTATCTACTGCACCTCCTGGGCAAAGCATCACATAATAAAACTAATCAAACCAAGGAAATACACCTGGAAGTAACATTTTTGACATCGATTCTATGAACAGTTACAGCTACATCAAGAAACTAGACCTTCATCCTGGATTTAAAAACTGAAGTATCTTCACAATTAAGGTGTTCTGAGGAGATGACATATAAACAATGGAAAATCTCACTTCTACAGCTCACAAAATAGTTATATATATGTATAATCATGAGTCACATTTCATTACGATGATCCCAGAATCTATATAAATAGTCAACAGAAAATGAAAAAGAGTAACAGTACCTGTCATTAATTTAATTTTTGTTATGGACAGTATGCAAAGCACATCTATTAATTATGTTTTAATTTCTCAAAGTTATACAGAAAGTAACCCTATGACTGAGTTAACCCTGGTGCTGAGTTAAAAAATAAGATAAAATATGCTTCTCTTAGATACTGTAGGTGAATAGTTATCTCCGGCTTTATGTACTTTATCATTTAGATGATGATCTGTATACATTAATATTTTGTTTCTTCACAGTCATGGAATTCAGCATAATCGTTTAGATGTTTTAAAATTAACATTAGTTTTTTTTTTTCTTTTTCATTTGATTTTTTTTTTTCATTAGAAGGAGTTAGTATATATAGATTTTGGTATCTTTTTGTTTGCCTGCTGTTTTCTTTTTTTCTATGCTGTTCACTTCTGATTTTATCAGGGCTATTTCTTATTACTGAAAATATAAAATTAACTATCAAAAACTTTAAACCAATTGACTTCTATCATTTTATCTATTTTTAAAGAACTCCGTAATGAAGCTGTCTAAATCAAACTGTGTCATTCAAAGTGGCATGTCAAAGTAGAAAAGTTTTGCACCACTACTTTTTTTTTTTTTTCTGTTTTTTTCTTTTTGATATCATTGAATCATAGAATTACACTTTCATTAATATATATTGTAAGGAAAAGTAGGGAAATTAAAATGCTTGAAATCTATTTTATACTTTTATGCTTTATTTTATAGCTTCCCATCTGTCATATGGTTTACACTACAGCCTGTATTTAGAATATTTAGAATCACAGAATCATAGAATATTAAGGTTGGAAAAGACCTCCAAGATCATCTGGTCCAGCTGTCCCACAACCACCAATATTACCCACTAAACCCTAAGTAGCACATCCAGCCTTTCCTTAAACACCCTCAGAGACAGTTACTCCACCACCTCCCTGGGCAATTCTCCAATGGTAAGAAGGAAACCTTTGTTCTCTGGAACACAAATCAGCACTTTTTTTTTTTCCTTTTTTTTTTTTTTTTTTTTTAATTCTAAGTTCTAAAACTAGTGAATATTCCTTTTTCTACAATGTGTCAAAAGCATAATCTCTTCAACTGTAAAAACAGTTCTGTCTCATCTATTTCTTAGAAGTTGGAAAAGTGATAGATAGATAGATAGATAGATAGATAGATAGATAGATATGATTAAGATGATTTATTTTAGGTAAAATAATATAGAATCTCAATCCAGAATTGGAATTGAGAGATCTCAAATTCTAAAACCCTTTTCCTAGCTATATAAACTAGAGAGAAACTGCTTATTGTCTTTATTCATCTTACTTTACACAAGAGTAAAGGCTAGCAAAAAAGCTAGGAGTTAAATGGATATTTACTTCAGATGGGCAACAAAGGTTCCTAAAAACCTGACAGCAATGAGTTGACTGTACAGTGTGTTGAGGCAGTGGGAAGGGTGTCACATTTTTGTGTGGTACTGTAATGACATTATCTAGCAGCTAGTTTGTATTATTTCAATGCTTTTGTATAATAACTATCTTTTCATGACAAATGCCTTTCACTGGTCTCATGTAATTTCTTTTGATATCCTTGAGTTACTACTGTGAATCCATTAAGTTAAACTGATTTCAGTTAGGTCTATAAATACAAACAGAACCCAGTTTTGTCTTCCCTTGAGATTTAACTAATTCTTTGGTTTTGATTCAGTTGGAGAATGAAGAAGAGGAATATTAAAATAAATCTCACTTTTCTTACAATTACTTTTTTTTTTTTTTTTTTTTTTTTGTCTTAAAGAAATAAATCTCAAATCTATGCTACTTATCTATTTCTATATCTATAGAATTTTCCCTGTTTGGTGCCTTAGAAATTGTGAGACTTTAATTCATAAAGTTCAGAAAATACTTTTGCACCTGTTGTGTCACAGAAAATGAAAATTCCAGAAGCAAAATTCTGAGCTGACAAAATTTCAGTGATTTAACAGTTAAGACAGAGGCATGCATCACACATGCATATGGTATATAGATGTGAGAAACTTGGTGGGAAGGAATGTAAACTGTCCTGGTTTCAGTTAGGATAGAGTTAATTTTCCTCCTAGTAGCTGGTAGGGTGCTATGTTTTGGATTAGGATGAGAAGAGTATTGATATCATGCTGATGTTTTAATTGTTGCAGAGCAGTGCTTACACTAAGCCAAGGACTTTTCAGCTTCTTGCTCAGTCCTGCCAGCAGGCAGGCTGGGGGTGCAGCAGGAGCTGGGAGGGGACAGACCAAGGACAGCTGACCCAAACTGGCCAAAGGGATATCCCATACCACCTGATGTCATGTTAAACAATACATAAGAATGGCTAGCTGGGGTGGGGGGCTGACTGCTTGGGGATAGGCTGGGCATCGGTCAGTGGGTGGTAAGCATTTGCATTGTTCATCACTTGTTTCGTACACATTATTATTATTAATTATTATTATTATTATTTTCCTGTCTTAATAAACTATCTTTATCTCAACCCACAGATTTCACTTTCCCATTTCTTTCCCCCATCCCAGAGAGGGAGGGGGGAGGGTGAGCGAATGGCTGTGTGGTGTTTAGCTGCTGACTGGGTTAAACCACAACAAAACATGATATGAAAGAACCTGCAAACAAATTGGTAAGATGACATTGCGTTTTGAAGCAGATCTGTTTCTAATTCAGTGTGTGAAACACACAGACTTTTCTCAGGCCACAGAATCACAGAATAGTGGAGGTTGGAAGGAGCCTTTAGAGATCACCTGGTAGAAAGGTGATCTCTTACAAAAAGCTCTTGCTAAACTCAAGCTACCGCTAATCCGCTAATGCAAATACTGTGAGGAAGAGCACATACTCATCTTGATAGGTAGCCTCTCCCCTGCCCCCCCCCGGTTATTTATTTATTTTAACTGTACCTTTATTTGATCAATTTGATTAATCACAGAAATATTAAATATTTTCAACAGTATAGAGAACTTTAAGGGTATTACATACTGATACAATTGCAAATTGCAAGAGATAACACCAGCAAGCAATGTTTTCAATCAGTGTTACAAGCTATTAGCCTATTGTTCTACACAGCATATGTATAACCTCAAAAATAGTAATAACCAAAACTCTAAGTACAGAAGACTGTTCTGGTTTGTGACAGAGAAATTCTGTACCCAGACAGAAGTTGATAAAGTGAGTCAAGCATGTGGTTATTTGCAGACATCAGTCACCATGGAAAGAAATAAGTTTATCGTTTTTTTACTAACCAACTAAGCAGACACTCTGCTTTTTTTTTTTTTTTTTTTTTTTTTTTTCTTCAGAACATTTTGAAACTATGTTTTCTGTGTTTTGACAATGTTTGCAGACTAATCCAAAATATCTACAAGTCAGCCAAATAGAAAACAGCAAGCATGTGTCAATTTCTCATGTATTTGTTTAGGACTCTAGGATTCAGCTAAGTTGCCTCAGATATTGTTGCCATATCTGAACAGCACCTGAGGAAAGATAGGTAGGGAAATGGTACTATTTAAAATGTTTTCAAGGCCTGTTTTCAATGCTACTTTTTAAAATGTTTAAAAGTAAAGGAATGTAGAGGATTTGCTGGTGTCAGTGATTTTGTTATTGTAGAGACATGTCTGGATTTTATATATATATATAATTTTTTTTTTTCATGTATTACTTCAAATATTTTCATTAAAAATTCTAAAATCTGAACAATTATTTTACAAGTGTTTAGATGTGTGTTTAGCTATGCAAATTTTTTGTCTAATAGCATTTTCTCAAGCATTCAAGTACCCAATTCTCCATAGTATCAGCAGGAATTTTGATGAGATGTGGGATCATTTGAAGCTGTCAGAGGTTTCCTACATACATTCACACAGAAAAATATTTTTTAAAGGTCTAGCAGTATTCAGTGGAAAATAGTCTTCTTATCAGGAACTAACTTGAGAGCAAAAAGTTTCAAACCTCCCTGTCCAGAGCACTAGAAAGTAAGATTTTAAAGGTATTTAAGGCCTGCACTCTTTTAAAATTTTAATCCTGGTTGTCTTTGTGTAAGATTTTCACACATCTTTTCACACATCTACATGTACTTTTACTTAGAAAATATATTGCGATATGTGAAAACAAGGAAATAACCTATAATTATTTGTATTATTTAAATGAAAGATTCTCAATGAATACAACATAAAATTCTGCAGATTTATTACCAATAAAGATTCAGTTTTTAGTCTGGGGTACAAAAATTTTGCAAGCATCTTCTCAATGGTTAATGTCCAAGAATAGGTCAGTGCTGTAAATAAAAGCGAACTACTATATAACCAGTTATACACTCATCTCCTTAGACATAACATCAAACATATTGTATGATATTTTAATTGCATGGATTAAATGATAGGTAATGATATTGTCATGGTTCAAACTTGAGTACAGCAATCTGAAAAATGTCTGTGCAAATAGCAGAAAATAAGAATATTCACAAAGAACTCTATGAATGTAAAGGATGGATTATTTCCAGGCTGGTAAAGGAATAGTTTTTGTTGTAATTTTTATTTATTATAATAAAATCTTAGTAGGGTGAATGTCAATAATTAAGAAGTACTGCATATTGCCATAAAAATATTGGCTTAGAGATTTCGTAAGTGATTTGTGTTAGAGCTTAATTGTGTAAAAATTGCAGACATTATTCAGAAACAAATTGAATCACTATAAAACATTGTTGCAAGGACAAGGGTAGCTACATGACAGAACTAGATGCTATTGTGAAGCTGCCAAGATTACTGTCTGAGGAATCTCCCAAGGAGGCAGATGCTGCTGAAAGAAAATAATGTTCCCCTGCCTGGCATTTGGTTATACCAATGGTCAAACCTAAGACAAATATAAGTGAAACTGTGTTTCCCATGCAATGTTATTTCTCTTCTACCAAAGGTGAGTACAGTTGTGTTTTCCTAGTTCTGTCTTAGAAAATTTCTCAGTATATAAATACCTTTAAAGAATGGCTGCCTGAGAGAGAGTAGTTTTAGCAGAATCTTCTTAACTCTCAAGTCAGCAAGTCAAAACTAATGATTTCTTATTTGTGAATTTAGGCTGCCAATGGGCAGGTGGTGCAAATCTTACAACTTTTTGAAGATGGAAAGGGTAAGGCTTCAGTGTATGAACCAAGAGACTGCTCTGTCTTGAATGCACAGGAGGCATGTTGATTAGTGAGAGAAAATTGATTAGACAGAACCCCAGAGTTACAGCTGTAAAGCTATAGGAGGTTTCCTTTCAGTTTGTCTTATAACTGAAGAGTAAAAGCCTGTGAAGAATTTAAGATGAATACAATAGCTTAGGCCATGTGTAGACAAAAATCGGTTGTTTATGGTTTTGGTTGAACTATGAGTTTTTTTGAGGAATGCAGAGGAAAGGGCAGGGGCAGTAAGGTGTCAAATGAAATGCAATGTCTGTTTTTCACATAAGGAAAGTAATCCTAGTTATTCAAAGACTATGATGAGTTCAAACATCTTGGAATCATTGCAGAATTTTTTTCTCAAAATATCACCTAAGTGACCATCACTTCTCAAAAAGGAATACTGAACATAAGGAATTATTAAGAAAAACATGAATAACAAAACAGAAAATGCTATTATGGCACTTTGGGAAGAAGAAAACAAACAAACAAACAAACAAACAAAAACTTTCTTTAGCCCTATGTGTAGCTCATGACTTCCCATCTTAAAATTCATGTAACAGAACCAAAAAGAAAGAAAGAAAAAAAGAAGAAAAAAAAAAAAAAAAAACAAAGAAAATGATCAAAGATATAAAAAGAAAGATATAAAAAGGCTGCTAAAGAAGGATAGATAAAATAATAATAATAATAATAATAATAATAATAATAATAATAATAATAATAAATAAACAGAAAACAAAACACTTCCTGGGGAAGAAAATAAGCTAGTTACATGTTTCTAAAATCACAGATGGCATTACAAAGATGAACAAGCAGATGAAATCAAGGAGATGAATCAAGGAGGCTTCAATTCTGTTGACCATCATGACACATTAAGTGATTCCTATGGGCAAGTCTTAAGGTGAGACAAGAGTTGACCTGGGAATATACTATGCTAAGTGGGTTGCTCTGCAAACCCACTAGGGCTCTGCACAGTCATTTTTATTTGAGTACTAAAATGAGGAGACAGCTGGTGATAGCTCAAGACAGCTGTTCTCTTCCCTCTCCCTGCTGCCAAGACAGGTGGTCTCTAGAATTATCTTGTTTGTTAATAAACATATAATAAAATTGCATCCGCTTGGTTAAATTTGGCAAAAGCCTAATACTTCTGTCTTTCTTCATCAAGCCCCTGCCATTCATAATGCTACAATAAATGGGGACTGAATTGGCGGGTGACTGGTTTGGTACTTCTTCAAAACAGAACAGGTATAATGGACCAAATCCTGATAATGGCCAAGTCTAATTGAGTTAGAAACTGCAGAGATTTGGGGATTAGTTCTTTTTCTGCTTCCCTTTTTGCAATGTCATGTAGGCAGTAATTTCAAGCCACCTTGTCCAAGCCAATTTGGAATCGGGAAATTGCAGCCATTCCCAGCCAGTATGAGTTTCTCAGTATCCTATATTTTCTCTGTTAAAAATATAATAACAATTCTCTAGTATTCTTCAGAAACATTTGTTCAACTTCTCTTTAGAAAATAAAATGAGGTTACTGAGTCCTATTTATATATTTATTTAAGTCAAAACCATTGCAATATGCACTTTATTTCTTCTTTCCAAGTAACAGTTAAATTGTTTAGCATAGTTTCTTTCATAACCTCTCCCTGATGGCTTCCTTTTATATGCTTATGAAAGTTAAATTTAATTAGAATATCTGTAGAACAGTTTGGCATACGTCTCATAAAATTCCTTACCTCCTGCCCTCTCCCATACTTAATACTTCCTAATTAACTCTGAAAAGAAAATGAAAAGGAATTGACACACATATCAGCTTTCACACAGACAAACACAGCAGAGGTCTCCACAGAGTATGATTAAAAAACAGTCACAGAGAAAGAATCAATTAGTTTATCAAAAAGAGCAAATGTATTTTTTTATGACTTGAATGCAGGTCTTCAGGTTCTAAGATTATTTTTATTATTATTATTATTATTTTTTCCTGTTTATATGTAGCCCAGATAGTAGGTCAGCTTAGTTCAAACCCCCTATACTTTCCATTAAAGATTATGCTTACACTTTTAAATTATTGTCTTTATATAATCAAGACAGATTACAGGCAGCTTAAGCAGAACACATTTCTCCTAGTTTGCAGGAATTAACACGAACCAGTGAACAAAGGAGTTAAAATGAGATACTGATTACATGAATAACTATTAGCATTTAAGCTTTGCAAATGCTGAAATTTGATATGTTTATACTTCTAAGCAGCTACATAATTAGTGCTTTGCTGCTTATGATCGTGGAACTGAGAACATGATCCCTGAAATTCTGGTGTCATTGTTAAAACTGATTTTTCTCTTGCAGATTGCATGATGTTAGTGGCACTGACCACATTTTATATTTGTATAAAAAATGGTTCTTATTGTTCTGGTTAACAACTGAAGTGGTTGTGGTAAATTAGCTTTTTCTAACAGCCAAACTCCCACCCAGCTGCTCACTTACTCTTCTCAGCTTAGTGGAACGGGGGAGAAAATAGGAAAAAAACAGTAATGAGAAAGCCCATAGACTGAAGATCAGATCTCACTTTACAAAGATCCCATTAATGCTCATATAGTAAATTTTTCTATTTTGTTTGCTACAGAAGTCTTTGTGATACATGAATTCCTGAAAAAGAAAGGGAAGGCAGGAGGTCAGGAA
The DNA here is from genome assembly GCF_964035555.1 of Netta rufina. NCBI lineage: Eukaryota > Metazoa > Chordata > Aves > Anseriformes > Anatidae > Netta > Netta rufina. The sequence continues at coordinate 188,328,551 of NC_140123.1, read as the reverse complement.
GACAGCAAGGGAGAAAGGAAGGAAGAGAAAGAGAGAGAAAGAACAAGAAGGAAGAAAGGAAAAGGTACTGATATGTAAACACTAAGAAAATTTAATTCTTCAGCACCTCAAATTCATAGCATTAGGATTTTTGCATATATAACAGGAAAAAAAGAATAGAGTACTGTTTCTTGAAATTTCAAGTAAACAAAACAATTGAAAATTAATCTACAGCTCTGGTATGTATTTCTCACCTTTTTTTTTTTTTTTTTTTTTTTTTAAGCTGTTCTGTAGACAACCCAACTCAAAAATTTGAAACAAAACTCCTAATTTTAACCTTGTGAAGGTAGAATTCCTTCAATATTTTCCATGCAATTCTATATACACTACAAGATAATTACCTTCATGGCCTTTTTGGAAGAAGTTAATTTTTATTTTATTTTATTTTATTTTATTTTATTTTATTTTATTTTATTTTATTTTATTTTATTTTATTTTATTTTATTTTATTTTATTTTATTTTATTTTATTTTATTCTCATTTGTTTTTAAATTACTTTTAAATAGCAATTTTTATGCATTGTTTAGCATGAAGCTAAAATAGCCACTACGTCATGTTTGGGAACATTTATAGCCAGAATGTTTTGCAGTCTGCACAGGACAACACTCTTTTCTGAAATTCTTTGAAACTTTGCATTAAGGCAGATGAAGCAGAAACACAATTCTGTAGGATATGTTAATTCTGTGTTAATAATGAAAAATATTTTTTCTGACTGTCTCTTGATACCATTCTAAAATTCAATTCTTTATATCTGCTCTCCTACTGCTACTCAAAAGAGTGTTTCCAGCAACACAAAAAGCCATGCCTATCTAATTGATTATGTAGCAATGAAGTAAAACTGATGGTACATATGCTGTTAAATGCAAGAAGCAGACAAAAATAAATAAATAAATAAATAAATAAATACATGTACACCATTTTACACACATTGATATTTCACAGTTGAGTTTTTAATTCAATGGATCCTTTGAGATATTTCTGCTTGGCTCTCCATCTCATCTTTGTGAACATGATGTTGGTTACAGTTATTTATCATTATGTAAAAATTGTGTTCCTATCAACTTTATCAATCATTTTCTTTAATGTCAATACCATGATATCCTCTTTATATCAGCAGTGAAACTAGCTCAAATATGACAAAAATAATCTACAAAAATGAAATAATAATAGAAAGCAATGAACTGACGCTATTAGAAGATAAGGTAAAGCAGATTATTTTTCTAAATCAAACATGTTTATCTCTTGTATTTAACACATGACACCTGTTTCTGCATAGATTTTTTTTCTTTTTTTTTTTTCTTTTTCCATCTTAAGATTCTGATTATTTGTAATGAAGTTCATATTAAAATCATCACTTCAGTAACAAATTCTTAAATATCAAAAAACAAAACTGAGTTTTGAAAAAGGTTCAAACTGATATCTATGACTAAGTGTTATATCAAGAGAAGTGTCAGCGATATTAATTCTGTCTTCACAGGCATTGATAATTCTTACAATTCTATGCTTTTCTAGCTATCCTAAAATTGTTAAGTTTGTCCTACTTTCATTATTATCCTGCAGTGCTAATATTTATTATTATCCATGCAGTGATAATATTGATGTGAAAAGGAAGTGGTAATGATGAAGGTAGAATGAACAGGAAGAAGGGGATGTCCAGGTCTTTGAATAACTAAACTTCCACTCCAACAGTTGTACACTTCATATTATCACTCTGGATAGGTAAATTGTTTAAAATCTTGTGTGCATTACTTTAAAGGTAAACAAGTTGATATTGAAGAGCAGAAAAAGGAAAGCCAAGGACAAGCAAAAAAGATATAGAGAGTAATGAAAACATAAGGAAGCAGAATTAGTTCTGGGAGGAAAATATTAAAAACACTAATAAAAACGCTAAATAAAAACACCAGCAGTTTTTACTGCTGGTCTTTGTGGATGTCTAGTTTAGTTTTAAAGCAAACCATATGTGTGAAATGGACGTTGAAAGCTAGCCCAATATCACTTCCATCTAGGTAATGTCTGTTTGTAGCTCTTATAAGAAGACAACAAAAACATATAATAACAAAATAAATTCCTCACGGCACCTATTGATCAGACACATGATGCGGTTGGTTAATGGGCCTATAGTGATGCACCTTAGACTTTGGATATATTGAAGTGAAAGAGAACATAAAGACCTAGAGAAGTTCTACAGGAAACTTCTTTCAGCTGGCTTCTCATGATGTAAGATTTGTAGATTAAAACTGAGCTCCTGTTAAACAGTCTTTATGTACTATATCATCATAAGATTCACATATATTCTTCTGGACCAAAAAAAAAAAAAAAAAAAGTCACTTTATGATAATCAAAATCTTATTTCTATTCTGATTTTGAGTGACTTTTTCATTTCCATACATTCATTGTTCATTTCAAAATCTTTTTAGAGCTAAAATGAATTTCAAGTAACCCTAAATTAGGCTTTAATTTATATGTTCTGCTAATTCAGAAAAGCTAATCAATTTGGTTCTGCTTTTTTGATTCATTTTGCTTGAATTTAATGCTTATGTTTGGGAAGCAGACAGATAAAGAGATAAATAGGTCACTGTATTTATGACTGCTCATTACTTCTTTTAATATCCGTGTTGAATAGTGTAAATTCTGATTACAATTCAAATGCTTTTATGCCATCTTAGCAGTAATTGACTGAAACAGGCAATTTGTACTTTGATTCTGCTTGTTAAGTAATTGAAAATCACAAACCATTTCTTGACAATTCTTTTAATTAGTAGGTTCTTTTTCAAGTGTTTAGAAATATTTTAAGAACAAGCTCATTCTCAGATGTGAAAATTCTTGTAATTTTTTCCACATTCTTTTCTCTCTTACTTCTACTTCCATTAGTTTTGCATAAAGTAAAATTCAAAAGATAAAATATAACATTCTCAATTCTATGCCAGCTCTGTCCAAAGCCTGGTCTAGACCAAACTGGCCTCTTTGCAGGTATAAATTGCATTGATAATATCAACACCTGCCATTCTGCACTTGTGTTGTAATGCATATGAAAAATACTCTTGATTTGCACTTGTAACTAGCTGATTCTGTTCAAAATATGTAAAAGGTTATTTTCATAGAGTCACAGAAGTATATTTTATTAACTTGTTTCCCAGTCATACTTTTCATTCACAAATTTTTGTGTTCTCCTTAACATCATCTTTCCCCAAACCTGAAAAATAGATCCAGATTCTACTTAAGTACAGGTGAAAGTCTTAGAATTAAATTCTTGTTAATTTGATAGTTTTTTGTTTGGTTGTTTGTTTCTCATCAGGTAATGATAGTTGGAATTCATAGCAGAGTCCAGGATTTTGCATTCATACAAAACTAGTTATTGACTATAATGATTTTTTCCTTCCCATAGTCATTCTGCATCAAGACAATTTAGCTTTCTTATCTGCTGGGTTGGCATAATCTTACAAATCATTCTGTATTGCATCTTTGTCAACTCCATGATCAAAGTTTCTGATCCCACCCAAGATGATGAAACATGTCTGTAACACACACACCATGACTCACATTCTAAGGACCAGACTTTTAAGGACAAAACAAATATGTTTAGGCTGTTCTCATTTTGCCATTCTGGTCTTCTGAGGACAGAATTAGAAGAACACATAAAATTACCCAACCTGACACTGATACTACTGATCAGTATACCTTCTTTGATGAGGGAGATGTTCAGATGATATCATAATAGTATTTAATTATTTCACCTACTATCATATGTCTTCATTGCTACATTTTCCTCTCATTGATTTTAATAGTATTTATAAAACTAGCTAAATTTTGTACAGTGAATTCAACAAAATTGTTTTTATGATATCATTATGAAAGAGAAAGGAACATAATATGTGAAAACATTGTGCTTTCTATTTCTGATATTCCACCCGAGGACAGAGATCATTTTTCATATAGTAAAACACTTCTGCTTTCAGCAACAGAAATTTATTATATTGTTTTCAGAAACCAAATTTCTACTATTGTTTTAGGTAGTCTTCAGTATGGGTAGCATTTTCTCAGACTTTTATCATTCCTAAGGCCAAAAATAAATAGTTTCTAAGACGTAGTGTTAGAATAAAATCATGTACACAGTTTTTGTTTACACGGGGATTTTCAAGATAGATAAGTTTGATGAAGAAAGTATGGCCATTTAAGGTATGTTTAGAAACCTTGCATTATTGAAGTTAATGATGAGATGAGGTAGCCAGTGAGGTAGCCTCACATCAGTGAGGCAATCAAATGGAAACTAAATACTTGATAAATACTCTTTGATGCATCTTGTAAATGAACATTATACAGTTTGTAAGAATTTTAATTCACTGTGCAACTTGTTATTCTGTTTTATTTTTACAGCTTATATATAAAACATAACAGTTAATGGGGAATATGTTATTTCAAAGATAGCTGAACAGAAGAGGCAAAAGGAAATGCTATATTTTGACTATTCAGGAAGTGTAAGTACTGATGAAGTATGGACTGGGTAAGTGCTCAGTGACAGTCTAAAAATTGACTGAACTGCTGGGCTGAAAAACCAACCAGCAGCATGAAATCCAGCTATACGCCAGTCACTCCTGGAGTTTGCAGGTGATACAAAATTGAGAGGAATGGCTGAAAGACAAGATAGGTATGATAGGTATTACTCATTTTTTAGATATTCCATCTGATTAGAAAATATTTATAAAAAATATTTAGTTATATTAGACATAAAGATGACTACTTAGGACTTTATTAAAATGCTGAGAACATTTCTTTTAAGTGGACATATTGATAATACTTCCCTAAAACTAAATATGTTTGTGGTAGTTACCTACTGTTTGTGGTAGATATCTTTGGATTTTGTTATAACACTATAATTTTCTGAAAGTATAATACTGTGTTACTTGCTATTGTTATTTCTTCACATTAAGGAGTAAAAAGTATGATACTTGAACAGAAACTTTCACACATACAATTATGGGTGTATGTGTGTGTACAGAAGACCTGCAAAGCTCTTGAAAGACTAAAGCTTCTCAAGGTATTTCAAAGTATAGTTAGATAAATAGTTAAATAAATTGTTCACTTTAAATATTTCCTGCTACTGGAAAATACTTATTCAAATATGAATAACTGTAAGATAATATAATAGCCCAGTAAATATTATTTTTGAACCCTTTTTTTTGTTTGTTTTTCTTGTTTGTTTGTAACTGTGTACAGTAAGATGACAAAGTACCAATATTAATATTTTAATGAATTTAGAAATCAGAAGAAAAAATAAAGAATTATAAATATTTTCATAAGATTTCTCAGTGTTGTAGAAAAAGTAATTTAAGTAGCTGCTGTCTGGAGAATAAAAAATTTGGCTTCCTATGCTTCCACTGTTAGTGGAATAACCCATCCAGAATTCAGAAAACAGTCAGAAATCACAAGGAAATAAACTTCATACATCTTCTGTATTATACACTGATGATAAGAACAAATTCTAAACATTTAAACAAACTTGAACATATACTGGTTCTGAGGTAAAACAAAGATGGTCCTTAAAGACACCATTAATCTAAATGGTAGGAACATTTGTTATGCCAAGATGAGAAGCTTGTTAACAGAGTTCAGCAGCACAGAAGAAGAAATTCAATCAGTTCTGTCTTCACCAGTAGATATTAAAAAGAATAAATTAGATTTTAACTACTTGATCATATAGATGTTCTGTGTAGCAAAGCAGATTATTCATCTTCTGATAAAATTTTCTTTGGAATTTTGTGAATGATATGTTCATGTATGTGCAAAGAATTTTGTGCCCTTTCTCAGTTAGCTTGGACAGGTACAGTAAACATAAAATATGGGAGGAAAATATACAAAATTATAAACATAAGTTTACAGAAAATATAAAAATATATATATATTTTTAGAATTTTTACTTGTCTTACAGAAATAGTTGTGACTGTAGGAAATATTTGCTAAATGGTAAATAGAGTGCACTGAAATAATCTATAAGAAACACATGAACATGCTGCTTACAATCACTTATGTGGCTGAACATCAAATCAAACACCAAAATCAAGCTTGGTTGGGGAGAACATAACAAAAATAATAATTAAATTATAAAATTTCTGAAGTGTTTTGGCCTGTTTTTGATAAGAGAGAAAATATTCTGATCTCATCAGATTATTTTTTTTCCAAATCTATGTCACATTCAGTAGTTAAAAAACAATTCAACAAGAAGAGGTAAAGAAGAAAAATCAGTTATTTCTATTTTATATGTATTTAACTCTTCAGACACCTATGTAGTAATTATAGTAATCATGTAGTAATCAAGTCTAGCAGTAAGAAGCCTATGAGCTCATTAATTTGCTTCATCACTAACCGTGAATATAATCTCCCTGAATTAAAAGGAAAGTATTTACTTTATTTAGCTAAATAAGCATGTCAGATTTTTTACAGTTTGATTAAAAATGTTAGAATGAATGAAGACTATAGTCAGTAAAGCACTAAGAGTGTAAGTCTCTGTTTTCTACTACTTTGAACTACTTTTAGATTGCTTTTCCTCTCCTCCATCAGTTTACTAGAAGACGTAAAATCACGATTTGCTCATTTTCCTTATGTTGCTGAGATTGGATTGTTGAAACTAGGTCACAATGACTTTGTTTCTCAAAATGTTTAAGCAGATATTAACCTGTCTTAATTTTTCTTATATAAATCTAACAGAGATAACAGTTCTGTTGTCTCTGATAACAAACTTTTTTTTGTTTGATTGATTGTTTAACTTTAGTTGTTTGATTATTTAAACTGGAAGGGACCATTTATTCCAAACCTATCTCTAAGCATAACCAACTTCTGAGCTGGATCCAAGCTGCAGTTGTGTCTTGAAGCTCATGACCTTGTCCGATTAAGTTCTCAATATATCAAGGAACAAAGTTTGCACAATATCTCTCAGCTTCAACAAGGAACAACCCCTCACTGTGATTTTTGTGATTTACCCCCAGAAAAATGTTCATTACCTTCTTCTGGGACCTTCCTGGAAGAGTTTGTCTCTATCTTATTTATAACCACTCATTAGGCACCTAAGACAGCAATTAGATCCCCATTAGGTTTTCATGGAATCTTCATAGGATCATAGGATCACAGAATGGCTTGCATTGGAAGGGACCTTAAAGATTACTGAACACAGAGTACTGTGTTCAGTTTTGGGCCCCTCACTACAAGAAGGACATGGAGGTGCTTGAGCGGGTGCAGAGAAGGGCGACGAAGCTGGTGAGGGGCCTGGAGAACAAGTCCTACGAGGAGCGGCTGAGGGAGCTGGGCTTGTTCAGCCTGGAGAAGAGGAGGCTCAGGGGCGACCTTATCGCTCTCTATGGGTACCTCAAGGGAGGCTGTAGCGAGGTGGGGGTTGGTCTGTTCTCCCACGTGCCTGGTGACAGGACGAGGGGGAATGGGCTTAAGTTGAGCCAGGGGAGTTTTAGGTTGGATGTTAGGAAGAACTTCTTCACTGAAAGGGTTGTGAGGCACTGGAACAGGCTGCCCAGGGAAGTGGTGGAGTCACCATCCCTGGAAGTCTTCAAAAGACGTTTAGACGTGGAGCTTAGGGAAATGGTTTAGTGGGGACTGTTAGCGTTAGGTCAGAGGTTGGACTCGATGATCTTGAGGTCTCTTCCAACCTAGAAAATTCTGTGATTCTGTGATTATATATTTCCAACTCCCCTGCCATAGGTAGGGATGCCACTCACTAGATCAAATTGCTCAGGGACTCATCTAACTTGGTCTTAAACACCTCCAGTGAAGAATTTCCTCCTAACCTCTAATCTAAGTCTCCCTCTTTCAGTTTAAAACCATTCCCCCTTGTCCTGTCATTGTCTGCCTGAATAAAAAGTTGCCCTTGCTCTTTTCTATAAGCCCTCTTTAAGAACTGAAAAGTCACAATGAGGACACTCTGGAGCCTTCTCTTCTTCAGTGTGAACAGCTCCAGTTCTCTCATTCTTTCTTCATAGGGGAGGTTCTCCAGCCTTCTGGACATTTTCATGGCCCTCCTCTGGACCCATTCTAACAGATCCACATCCTTCTTGTTCTGGAAGCTCCAGACCTGGACCCAGTACTCCAAGTGGGGACTCACAAGCTCCCCCTTACAAGTAGAGGGGGACAATCACCTCCCTCGACCTTCTAGCCACTCCTCTGTTGATGCAGCTCAGGATGTAGTTGGCCTTCCGGGCTGCAGGCATACACTGATGGCTTATGTGAGCTTTTCATCCACAAGTCCTTCTCCGCAATGCTGCTGTCAGTAAATTCTTCTCCCAGTCAGTACTCATGTCCAGGATTGACCCAGCCCTGGTTCTGCACCTTTCACTTTGACTTGAACCTCACTAGGTTCATGTGGGCCCAATTCTCAAGCTTTTCCAGGTCCCTTGATGGCATCCCTTCCATTCAGCTTGGTGTCATCTGCAAAGTTGCTTATGGTGCTCTCAATTCTACTGTCTATCTCACTGAGAAAGATATTAAACTGTACTGGTCCCAGGACAGACTCCTGAGGGATATCACTCATCACCAGCCTCCACCTGGACATAAAGCCATTTAGCACCATTCTCTGGGTGTGACCTTTAAGTCAACTCCTTATCCATGGGATATGCTCCACCCATCAAACCCTTTTCTTTCCAATTTGGAGACCAGGATATTATGTGGGACCGTGTCAAAGGCTTTACAGAAGTCCAGAAGTTTCATGGCTTTTAACCAGCATGTCTGAAAACTATGAAATAGGCAGCAGACACACCTCACTCTGGTCATATCACAGAGTCACAGAATCACAGAATCACAGAATTTCTAGGTTGGAAGAGACCTCAAGATCATCGAGTCCAACCTCTGACCTAATGCTAGCAGTCCCCACTAAACCATATCCCTAAGCTCTACATCTAAACGTCTTTTAAAGACTTCCAGGGATGGTGACTCCACGACTATCCTGGGCAGCCTCTTCCAATGCCTCACAACTCTTTCAGTGAAGAAGTTCTTCCTAACATCCAACCTAAAACTCCCCTGGCTCAACTTAAGCCCATTCCCCCTTGTCCTGTCACCAGGCGCGTGGGAGAACAGACCAACCCCCACCTCGCTACAGCCTCCCTTGAGGTACCCATAGAGAGCGATAAGGTCGCCCCTGAGCCTCCTCTTCTCCAGGCTGAACAAGCCCAGCTCCCTCAGCCGCTCCTCGTAGGACTTGTTCTCCAGGCCCCTCACCAGCTTCGTCGCCCTTCTCTGGACCTGCTCAAGCACCTCAATGTCCTTCTTGTAGTGAGGGGCCCAAAACTGAACACAGTGCTCGAGGTGCGGCCTCACCAGAGCTGAGTACAGGGGGACGATCACCTCCCTAGCCCTGCTGGCCACACTGTTTCTTATACAAGCCAGGATGCTGTTGGCCTTCTTTGCCACCTGAGCACACTGCTGGCTCATATTCAGCCGACTATCCACCATCACTCCCAGGTCCTTCTCTGCCTGGCAGCTCTCCAACCACTCATCTCCCAGCCTGTAGCTCTGCTTGGGGTTATTGCATCCCAGGTGCAGGACCCGGCACTTGGCCTTGTTAAACTTCATGCAGTTGACCTCAGCCCATCAGTCCAGCCTATCCAGATCCTCCTGCAGAGCTTTCCAACCCTCAAGCAGATCGACACACATGCCTAGCTTGGTGTCATCTGCAAACTTACTGAGGGTGCACTCAATGCCCTCGTCCAGATCATCAATGAAGATAGTAAAGAGGACCGGCCCCAGCACCAAGCCCTGGGGAACGCCACTAGTGACTGGCCTCCAACTGGACTTGACTCCATTTACCACGACTCTTTGGGCCTGGCTATCCAGCCAGTTTCTAACCCAACGAAGCATGAGCCAGTTCAAGTCAAGAGCAGCCAGTTTCTTGAGGAGAATGCTGTGGGAAACGGTGTCAAAAGCCTTGCTGAAGTCAAGGTAGACCACATCCACAGCCTTTCCCTCATCCACCCAGCGCGTCACTTTGTCATAGAAGCAGATCAGGTTCGTCAAGCAGGACCTGCCTTTCATAAAGCCATGCTGACTGGGCCTGATCGCCTGCTTGCCCTGCAAGTGCTGCGTGATGACTCTCAAGAGGATCTGCTCCATGAGCTTCCCTGGTACTGAGGTTAAACTGACAGGCCTATAGTTTCCCGGGTCTGCCCTCCAGCCCTTCTTGTAGATGGGCGTCACATTTGCTAGCCACCACTCAACTGGGACCTCCCCTGATAGCCAGGACTGCTGATAAATGATGGATAGTGGCATGGCCAGCTCCTCTGCCAGTTCTCTCAGTACCCTTGGGTGGATCCCATCCGGCCCCATCGCCTTGTGCACATCCAAGTGCCGTACCAGGTCACCAACCATTTACTCATGGATAGTGAGGGCCACATCCTGCTCCCCATCCCCTTCCACCAGCTCAGGGTACTGGGTATCCAGACAACAACCGGTCATGACACACCTGGACAACTGACAAGCCAATAATGCTTGGCAGTATTTCCATTTTCTCCTGAGTTAGATATAGCCTCGGTATTCTGTCTGATTTTTAATTTGCAGGGGAAAAATATTGTACAAGTATTAGTAGATGAAGACAAGATATCCTTCAGGCCATCTGCTCAGTTTGCAGCGGATGCATGTTCACTCTTACATATTGACTTAAGATTCCTGCAACTTGGATTTATGTTAAGACTTACAATGTTTTTCTATTGGGGTGAAAATAAGGAAAGGAAGCTATCTAGACATTAAATAATCATGACTTTAAAGTATTTTATTATGAAAAGAATGAAAGATTATGAAAATAAATTGTTTGTTCCTTGCCTTTATTTCATTGTATAATCTTTGTGGCTCCCTTGTATATTTCTTAATACTTTCAAAATTATGCAAATATTGCATAATTTAGCTTAGCAGATATGACTTTTTGCTATTTCTAATAAAAGATTGCACTGATCTACAGTACAGGGTCTTGGGGCATACTCCGTCATGAGCTGGGCTGGGCTTATTTCTGCAGCTGCCTTACGCTTCCATAAGCAAACCAAATATTTGTTGCCTCCCCGGCCTGAGCTTGAGGTCTGACAGTGCCTCTGCGTGAAGGGTCTGGAAAAGCCCTGAATTCACTGCCCAACAAAGAGCTGAGTCTGGGGGAGGCTGTGGGGCTATATTTATCCCTCAGGTAGGAGCAGTCAGAAGGCAGCAGTCAGAGGTAAGGAAGCATTCAAAGATACATCAAAGTGGACCACTGCACCACTGGGGAAGAAACAGCCCCCATGAACAGAACACTTCTCTAGAAAACACCTCAGAACATAATATGACTTGTCAGAAGCCATCCCAATTCCATTCATCTTGAGAAGGGACTTAGAAACCAGAGAGATATGGAAGGGAACATTAGTAGGTACTAGGAAGGTTATTTTTGTACTAAAGTTTTAAGAGTATTATTAAGAGTATGTTTTCCTGTATTAATCAGATAATCAGGACTATTAGACGCTTAGAAAATTGATTACACCAACACTAAATCTTAGCTCCACATTTGATATGCTCCCTTTTCCCATAACAAGATTTTGAATGTAACAAGTTGAAAAGTAGTTTTTGAAGGCAATATATGACATATATGTAAAAGTAAATATATATATTGCTCTCAGAAGACCAGGCTTTGTCCTCTTCAGGGATGTGCCTGGTAGAATACCACAAGATAAAGCCCTGAAGGGAAGAAGGGCCCAAGAAAGATAGTTAATACATCCCAACAAAGAGGAAGTCAGGCAAAAATGTCAGGAGACCTGCATGGATGAAAAAGGAGCTCCTGGCCAAAGTCAAGTAGAAAAAGGAGGCCTAAAGAGAGTGGAAGTAAGGACAGGTAGCCTGGGAGGGATACAGAGATATTGTCCAAGCAGACAGGGATCAGTTTAGGAAAGCTAAAGCCCTGATAGGATTAAATCTATCCAGGGAAATCAAGAGCAACAAGAAATGCTTCTATAAGTATGTCACTGATGAAAGGAAGAATGGGTTGAATGGGGATTTGAGTAACCTGGTCTAGTGAAAGTCATCCCTGCCCATGGCAGGGGGTTTGGAACTAGATGATCCTTATGATCCCCACGAACCTAAACCATTCTAGGATTCCATGACTGATTCTATGATTCTACGTGTAAATATATATGTAAATGTAAAAATATATATATACACATATATGGATATAGACACATGCATTTGTATATGCAGACATATACATAAGGATATATAAGTTTAAAAGATATTCCAATTGGTCACAGCTCTCCTGTCTGTCCTTAAAAAAAAATAAACAAACAAACAAAAATACTTATAAGCAAAATTTATCTAAATATGCTCTTTATTCTAAATGGAGGGTGGTAAAATATAGTAGGTTATAGTAGGTGAAAGGAAAATAGTTTTAATCAAAAAGCCTGAATCTGTTCTCAGAACTACCTGTAAAGCTCCATTAAAGTCAGGGGTTTTTCACCAGTGAAATAGAGGGTAGAACCCTCTGAAGCTGTGTAATTAATATTGATAATATCTAAACCTTAGTTAAAATGCATTTTAGTTCTCATGAAAGCTGTTAACTGTCTTGAAGACTTCAAAGCTGCCTCTTGTTGCTCATCAAGATAGCTTGGGAGCCAACATCAGGAAAAGCTTCCCAATTTGATCGTATCATTCTGCCTGAATACTGGTGTGGTGGGACTGCTTCTGAAGGTGAGGGCATAGTTCAGTCTTTAAACCAGGGCAGGTTTAATTATTTATTACAATTACTGAATTATTCATTTCTGTTCACAAATAAGCTTTGATTTTTATAAATTTATTTGGCATACTTTACTGCTTGATATGTTTAGCCAAACAAGGTCTACCTTTGGGGTGTCTTACTAAAGGCTCACTCCTGCAATGCACTGTCTTGTCATCGTGTAGCTAAATCACACGGCATTTCTGTCTCTGAATTATTGACTGACGGCTTCAGGAGAGTGGTGAACGACCAGTAGGAAACAGGACTGACTGAACATCTGATTTGTTTTGATAACAGAGTTTCACACATAAATACAGATCATCCTTGAGGACTGCTATCTTCTTGATATTTATGATCATGGAAATAAAGCTTCTTTTTTTTTTTTTTTTTTTTTTTTTTCCTCAAGATTCACATCATTGTATTTTTTGTATGTTAAAAACACTTAGAAAAAGGTATGATAGAGACTAGAGGTGGCATAAGGTAGGGGACAGAGGTAAGGAGGGAGATATCCTAATAGCCAAAACTTGATGTAAGTACATCTGAAATCTAAGTTCCATGCTGTTGTGTCTTGATTATGCTCATCTTGACAACAGAAGGGCAGCACTAAGTTCTGTCTAAAAGCTCTCTAACAGTGAAACAACTACCTTTCATAAGGCTGCAAAGATGTTCAAACATTCATTCAGGAAATGGAAACTTCCTACAGGAAGAGACATTTGAATATGTGTGGTGTAATTGCCTACAGAGACTAGGAAACTTAAACTAATATTCCCATTTTAAAGAAAATATATAGCATTGAAGAAGCTTTCAGGGTGGACTGTAGCTGCATTACCTAAGCATTCCCTAGGCTTCCAAACTTAGATGCTATTGCACTAGGGGAACCTTGTGTGTTTACTCTAAGGAACAGTATAGAGTGAAGGGAGGAGTGGGGACACTGTGGCTAGTCTCTGTGATCAGATGGGGACTCAATTGTTCTTGGGCACACCGAGACCAATAAGCTGCACATTTGCTACCCCAAGCCAACGACCTGTCATGTTTTTGACAAAATGCTGTACCCTAGTGAACTTTTGCTCATTATAATATCATTATAATACCAAAATACACCTCCATCCCAAAAGCTACTCACCCCCGAGGTGCGTTCACCCCTCACTGAGCACGTGCTCTGAATTTCTTAGAGCCTATACCTTTAAAAAGAGATGGGAAAACTTTTCACCCATCATAACTGAGATATGTTTGACTAGAGTCACTCAAGCTCCATCAAAAAGATAGAAAATAATATAAATTGACTTAAGAGAAAGGGCATGTTAGGGAAGATACCATCATGAAGGATACCTTCTGATATCTGGGATCAGTCGACGGGCTGAGTCTCTTCCCCGCTCTTCCCCCTTCCCCTCTGCACTGGGACGCTGTGGGATAAGATTTGAACACTTGATTATATCAGGTGTCTCTGTGGAATCTATAGAGTCTTTGTGCCTTTTAATGTGTTAGTAGCCAGGCTGTGTACATGTGTATTTCATGCATTCTAGCTTGCTTTTGCAGACAGTGAATTTATTGCCAGCAATCCAAAGAACCTGTGTACCTGTTGCTATAATAAATTTCACTTAATTGCATTTTTCCTAGCTGTGATAGTTCTCATTGAATGCAACTAGAGTGAGGGTGTGCTACGTTGTTGGTGAATCCATGACCATGATAGTTCAGTACCCTGAATCTGACCGGACCTATATCAGTTAATACATTATTGTATTAACTGATTGTGAATCAGTGACCATGATAATTCAGTATCCTGAATCTGACCAGACCCACAATAGTTAATTGGCTACATCCCTTAACATGACAGTATGTAATGTTTTATTAAATATATATATACATATTATTTCTTTTTCCCTTTCAAATTCATATTGAAGGAAAATGAGTGATAAATCTCATGAAGAACACGGAATGTAACCAGAACTGTAATGGAGAAACGATGTGGAAGTGTGCCTATCATGTGAGCAAAGAACCTTCTGCAAGGAGAGTAAATTGCCTCCTCATTATGATATACCCTTCTTTCTAAAGAAAATGATATAAATCACTTGTAAGGATTATTATAGCTTTGGTAAACTGTAAGAGGTGAAGTGGATGTAAAACATAAGATATCAAACATATTATTTTTTGAACCCTGGAATTTAAAAATTTGGATCGGGAATCTGTAGAGGTCCCCATCAACAGGAAGCTGGCAAATACAGTCCCAATTTTCAAGAAGGGTAAGAAAGAAGACCCTGGTAGATACAGGCCTGTCAGTCTCTCTTCGGTGCCTGGCAAAATTACGGAGAAAAATATTCTGGGAATTACTGAAAAACACGTAAAAGATAATGCAATCATTGATCATAGCTAACATGGGTTCTTGAGGTGAAGGTCCTGTTTAACACACTTAATTTCCTTTTATGACAAGGTCACCCATCTAGTTGACCAAGGGAAGCCAGTTGATGTCGTCTTTTTGGATTTTAGCAAAGCTGTTGATACTGTTTCTCACAGTATTCTGCTGGACAAAATGTCTAGTATGCAGCTAAACAAGTATATAGTACAATGGATTAAAAATTAGATCACAGGTTGGGCTCAAAGGGTGATAATAAAGGGAGTTACACCAGGCTGACAGCTACTCAATAGTGGGGCTCCCCAGGGCTCCTTTTTAGGGCCAGTTCTCTTTAATGTTTTCATATAAATCACTTGAATGTGGGACTTGAAGGTGTACTAAGTAAGATGACACTAAATTAGGAGGATATGTTGATTCCATTGAAAGACCTTGCAGAGAGATACTGAGAAATTTAAGGGCTGGGCAATCACTGACTAAGAAATTTAACAAGTACTGGATTCTAGAACTGAGATGGGGTAATTTAGTATATATATTTACAGATTGTGGTACAAGAGCAGCCCTGAGGAAATGGATCTGGGGGTTTTAGTTGATGGCAAGATGAAAACGAGTCAGCAGTGTGCCCTGGCAGCCAGAAGGACCAACCATATACATGAGGTACATTAAGCACAGTATAGTTAGCCAGTCAAGGGAAGTGATTGTCCCACTCTACTCTCTGCTGCTGTGGCTTCATCTCAAGTATTGTGTGCATGATATAAGAACGGCATAAAACTATTAGAAAGTGTCCAAAGTAGGGCTACAAAGATTCTGAAACATCTAGAGGGAAAAAAGTATGTGGAGCAGCTGAGGTCACTGAGTTTGGAGAAGAGAAGGATGAGGGGTGACCTCATTGCAGTCTACAGCTTTCTCAAGAAGAAGAATGAAGGGGGAGTCACTGATCTTTTCTTTCTGGTGACCAGTGACAGGACTTAAAACTGTATCAGGTGAGGTTCAGGTTCAATATCAGGAAAAGGTTCTTTTCTGAGGGAGAGGTCAGGAACTAGAACAACTTTCCAGTCTCCTTAGGGAACTTTCATGGAACTTTCCCGAGTTCAATAAATATCTGGATAATGGTCTCAGACAAATGATTTGATTTTTGAGTGGTCCGTTTTGGAGCCAAAAGTTTTGGAGCCAAAAGCCAAGGATTCAATGATCCCTGTGTGTTCCTTCCAACTCAGGATATTCTATCATCCTAAACTGAATATATATGCATCATGTATATGAAATTCTAACCTTAATCAAAGATTAAATATATTTCCAAGACAGTAGGACTCTTCATTTACCTGTTATCCAAGAAAAGAATAGACATATACCAAGCAAACAGGGATGGCTACAAGCTTAGAACTGTACTGTGTTGAAAGATTGGTTTGAAACATGAAAGCAATACAAATTTAATTACCTTGAGCATAGCAGCACATAAATAAAAGAGAATTACTTCTCGATGTGTGTCATGGTTTTGGTTAAGACTGAGTTTATTTTCTTCAGAGTCTCATACGATGCTGTGTTTTGGATTTCTGATGAAAACAGTGATGATAACACACCAATGTTTTTAGCTGTTGGAGACCAGTGCCTACACAGTATCAAGGACTTTTCTATTTAAAAGTGGACAGTGTGAAGTTTATAGCTGAGATGGGGATTTCATTTAGAATATATCTCTCAAAAGACTTTTCTATCAAAGATATACCAGATCTTTACTAGGTAAAGCAAAGGTTGCACATACAAGCAAAACAAACAAAGAATTCATCCACTACTTCCCATCGCCAGGCAGGTGTTCAGCCAATTCAAGGGAAGCAGGGCTCATCACATGTAATGGTATCCTCAGGAGACAAACACCATCATTCCAAATGTCCCCCCTTTCCTCCTTCTTTACGCCAGGTTTATTGCTGAGCATGATGTCATATGGTATGGAATATCTCTTTTGTCAGTCTGGGTCAATTGTCCTAACTGTGTAAGGCAGTATGAGAAGCAGAAAAGTCCATAGCTCTGTGCAAGCAGGACTCCGCAACAACTGAAAACATCAATGTGTTATGGTCCTGGTTTCAGCTAGGATAAAGTTAATTTTCCTCCTAGTAGCTATGGAATATCTCATCGGTTAGTCTGGGTCAGATATCCTGCCTGTGTCCTCCCCCTAACTTCTAGTACACTTCCAGCTTCCTTGCTGGAAGTTAAGAAGTTAACTTTTTATTGAACCCGAAGTTTTCTTGGAAGCTATCATTCATACATCTATTTGTGAGGATGCTGTGGCACACTCATAGAGTTGGCAACTGTAATTTCAGGAGAGAGATTCTAAGGAGAAGAAAATATTTTTGTTTTCACAGTGCTTCAGGAATGTAGTAGATAATGTTTTTCAACAGATACATGTACTTTACTCATCTTGTGATATTTCAATTTCATAATGAATCAGTGAGGTCTCATTATATTGGATAGCTGTATTCATTGACCCACTAAAATTCCATTGGAAGTAGCAGGTTGGATAGAGAGCATTAAGATAATCTCTTTTCCTGGGACTATCTTTCTCATATAGCTAATGACTGTTTGAAAGATTTATTTATTATTCTTAATATTAATAAGAGAGTAGATATTTATTCTCAAGAATAAATACTAAGTTTTTTATCAATTATAAAAAGCTTACCAAAAAATTGGGAATTAGAAGATATAGATGTACTGATTGTCAGTGGCAGATTAGTTTTCTATGTTCAGGGGTCTATTTAATTGCAATGTTAAACATGACTGTTTCATTGATCTGAGCACTTTGGGTTTTAATGAAGAAGAACATGGGTAGCAGAAAGTGAGTATTTATTGATATATATATTTGTTCCTTTCCCCACTTGTTGTTATATGTGCATTATTTGTATAATTCTGAAATTTCAAGGTATTTTGACAAAGAATGCCCACTGTCATTATAAAGATTAAAGTGAAATCTTTAAAGTGAAGTAGAGGCTTAGCTTCCACCACTTCCTTGCACAAAAATCCTCATAAAAATTACCAGAGATAATTGTCAGAATAAGTGATTGAAAAAATTAGAAGTCCATTGTCTGGCCTTCTATCACTCATAGACCATATTTATGTTTTAAATCTATGATAAAATTTCAGTTCCATATCTAAAGCATTTTTTGGTGTTGTTTTATCATCAGACAACCTTACGGAAAAACATGTACAATCTGGAATGGTGCTGAAAAAAAAAACAAATCCACTTTTAATTTCTTTCTCTTCCTTTAGTCTCTCACTGATCTTGTTATGTTTCCAGTTATAAGGAAGACAGAGCAGGAATAATTAATCAATAAGAATTAATGATTGAAAGTGGTGCTATTAAGCAGCTTATTAGACTGCAAATAAAGATGTAAGAAAGTATATTTCTTCCTTATTAGGAAAGCTATCTATCATTAACTCATAGATTTTCAGTGAGGATGTCAGTAATACTATACTCTTGCTTCCAAATAAATTTGGGAAAAAAACAAAAAACAAAACAAAACAACAACAAAAAACAAACAAACAAAAAACAAACAAACAAAGAACAAAAAAAAAAAACAAAAACAAACAAACAAAAAAAACAAACAAAAAAAAAAAACAAGCAAACAAAAACTTGCCACTAAATATGTTTACAGTCTGGAAAAACAAATTTCTGTCACCTTCTATTCCACTTAAAAACATGTAAGGACAAATATGTTTTGTGACACATGGCAATAACCTTTCAGCTCTTCCAGCTCAGCAACTTTCTGACAAGTGTATAATGTTCTCCCACTCTTCCTTTAACCTGACTTTCAGATTAGCATCTCAGAAGTTATGTTTGCATTGGAAAAAAAACAAACCTTGTGAAGAAACACTCATCCAAACTGGTAGAACTGTAGTACAGACCAAAATAATTCCACAAAACTGCACCACTGTATTAAAAAGGTGCAATCACATTGATAGAGCTACACCTGTGGAAATATGCACTGTTTTGGTATTAGTTTGCTCAGAGCAAGTATATCAAACTTGAATCCATTCAGATGCCAATTCAGAGATTAACCTCTTTTCCTTGTCTCTTTATTCCAGTATATATATATATATATATTATATATATATATATATATTCCAGTATATATATATATATATATATATATATAAAATATATATATATATTTTTTTTCCAGGAGTCCTGAGATGTCCCATATTTATATATGGATTAACAAAATAGGGCTTTTTCTTGGCTTTTAGTCACTAAGTAGGGAACATACATAAGAATGCTCCCACACTGGATATAAGCTAATTTATACTGGAAAATATTTGATTCAGTCTTTCAGAAATCCTGCAGAATACCATTCTCTATAATTCATACAGTACTATAAAGTACCAGAGTACAGTGCTTCATTCTTACAATTTCTGTTACATTTTTTAATGAAATAAAGTGATGTTTCATTAAATATTTTGAGAAATTTACTGAATGTGTTACTGAAACTTTTCACTTGTTGCATTTTTACTTTGTTTCTAAGAACATTTACCAGCCTAATGGATCTTTGTTCCTTTGGAACTCCTTTGGAGTTGATCCACTCCTACTGTTTCTTGAAAGTTGTAATCTTGTGTTTGCAACATTGCAATAATTTTTTGGGGAGATTATTATGATTTTTCCAAATAGTTGATTCTAACTTCAGATGGGAAATGAATCACAGACAAATTCCTAAGGGGTAGGAGGTGGAGGAGGAAGATACTGCTGGGGAAGAGACCGTTTTCTGCAAATGATCTGATAGAATCTGGGAGAGAAAGGCAGATGATTAATAATTTTAATAATTAATAATTTATACAATTTTTAATTATATAAATTATATTAAAATATATAAAATATATTAAAGTTGTATATATTATAATTAATAATTAATATTTTGTTATGAAAATGGAACTTTTTCTAATTAGAAGGTGTTTCTTTGCCTTAGGTTTTCCATTAAAAGCTACGTATCTTCTTATGATTTTGAAATTGCTTTATGGCCAAGGGCAGATTCTAGTATTCTGATACTGTTCCTTCCTTTTTAGGTGAGGCTATAAAGGTGTATAACTTTAATCATTACAAGTAAAAGCAGTAAAATATAATGTTGGACAAATCAGCAGTGCGAAAGAACATCATGCTTCACATATTTAAATAGGTTTTTGGACTCCTTTTAGTGATTAGTGATCACTGTTCATTCTCTTATGTTGGAAAGAAATGTTGAAAAATATTCACAAAAGCTATTGTCCAGCGACTCTAAAGTCAATTCCCTGTAGTAAGTAATCACTTTGTATTTCTAGTTAGAGATATATTCCTAAAGGAAGTGTCTCAGAGCTGACATCCAAATTGATCTGAATCAAACCCTAGAGGGAATGTCTATACAAGGAGTTCAAGAGATTAGACTAAAGATAGACATTATACTATTTCTCTTTTTAAAGGAGAATTTAAAGCAATAACTGTTTTAAGCATCAAACATTTTCTATTTCTTTCTTTCTTTTTTTTTTTTTTTTTTTTTTCCTTTTTTATTTTTTTCAGTATTGTTTGGTCTGGTATTGGTGAATGAGAAACAAGGTTAAAATACCAAAGAATATGAAATCAGATCTTCACTAAAGTTCTTATCTCCTAATTTATATATAAATCAAAATACACTTGCCTCAAAGATTTCTATATGATATATCTTTGAATCAAAGAAACACCTACATGTATTTCAAGCTCTGGGTCATAATGAAATGTCTTTAATTTGTCTCTAATTTTAAGTATATGTCTGTCTAAAATATAAGCTGTCTTTCAAAGTGTTAACAGAGTTGATGTTAATTACTAAGGAAAAAAAAAAAAGAACTGTGGATGTTGTTATTTTGGACAATTACAATGTCAACTATATACAGGATTCTGGCACAATTGATACAAAATAGAACCTCCCTGAAGCTGAGACCATTGCTTCAGAATCTCCTTTTTCAGAAAAATAAAAAAGAGACCCTCGTAGATATTATTTGAAACAAGAGTCCTGAATGTGCTGCTGCTGGCATTTGAATGTTCCTAAATCTGTAGCTATTGCTCTGAGCAATGTGAAATGCCATATGTGCCAGTTAATTTAGAACCTAACAATGACATTTTACATGTTAACTTTGACAACTCATTGATTTTGACAACAGGCATGAAGGTGCTAGAAGATACCAGAACATCTGCAGTGACTAATAACTCATTCTGCCACTCACAGTAAAGCAATGCTTGGTGAAAAAGAAACACCTTTTCCTACTCTGCAATTAGAGCCCAAGCTTAAGTATTTTATTAGACTGCAGTGGGAGTAAGTAGGTAAAGTGGATTGGTACAATAAGATCTGAAAGAAAGATATCTTGGAAGGTTTCGTAATACCCTAGTAAGGTCTAGTTCTTTCAGTAATAAGTTAAGTAGAAACCTGGTACTTATTATTTTTAAGTTCCTAAGAAGCATTCATATTACATGCAAAATATAATACTATCAG
Source organism: Netta rufina (assembly GCF_964035555.1). Taxonomy (NCBI): domain Eukaryota; kingdom Metazoa; phylum Chordata; class Aves; order Anseriformes; family Anatidae; genus Netta; species Netta rufina. The sequence goes on along the minus strand of NC_140123.1, from coordinate 188,306,974 downwards.
AATTTTTACCAAAAAACTCTGTGAGTTTTTTACATGGAGAAGACAAGCATATGTAACTATTAATCATAGAAACAAACATAATATTCATTCAGATACATTTCTATAATAAAATATATAACAGGATATCTATGCACTTACAGGATATCTATATGCACTTACCATAAACACAACCATACACTTGCCCAGAAACACCTATTCTACTCTACTCTACTCTACTCTACTCTACTCTACTCTACTCTACTCTACTCTACTCTACTCTACTCTACTCTATTCTTATCTAAGTGCATGCATATACATACAAAGAGAATTCAGATAGACCTTTTGGATTTAGTGTAATTTATTTTTAATATTTCTGCTAATAGAATCAAAAAACAAGTAAAATACAACCTATTGGTCTATTAGTTTCTAGCTCTTCTGATGCTTTGTCTTGTTTAATTAACATTAACATTTGTTTATCTATGCAAATTTTTTATTTGTGGTACATTTTCTTTGTGATATGTATAAAATTAGAAGAGATGCTACAACTCAGAAATGCAGTGCTATGGATTAAAATAAAGAGTACCTAATAAACTATTGATCATGAGGTTATTTAGACCTGGAGGCAATTTTGTTTATATTGCTTACAAAGCAAATTATCCTGATTCATATAGTTTTAGAAGAATTTCATATGCTGTTCCCATGTGACATGGATTCAAGATAAATTGCCAGTTTATAGAAAATCCCAAAGCATAGAAAACTTTTTAAAAAAATGTTCAATAAAAATGGCTCTGAGCGCCATGTATCCTCTTTTCACAGCTTCTTTCCTATATGTTGTGAAATAGCACAAAACTTAGGTCTTTTGCAGAAAGGAGGTTTAATCCTCAAAAATACATGTATTTGGTTGAAGTGTAGAGATTGTGGAAATATTCTTAATATTTACACTAGCAGTATATTTTACGAATGCAAAATAATTTTAGTATTTGTGTTTTGGTTGTATTTATAAGCATTTGGCCTTCTATTGATTAGGACAAAATCAAATTGAAGTCTAGCATAAAGCTGTTAATTTTCTTACTTTTAAACTGAAGCACCATCTATATTTATGCCTTAAAGGTTCCCCTAATGCATACAGAGAAGAAATATGAACTAAAAACATCTAAAAGAAAAACTAAATGAAAATGAACTAAAGAGAAGTTTATAATATCAGATAATGATAAGACACGGAGAAAATGTTTTTAAATTAAAAGAGGGAAGATTTAGAATAGAGATTAGGAGGAAATTCTTCACTCAGAGGGTGGTGAGGTATTGGAACAGGTTGTCCAGAGAAGTTGTAGATGCCATGTATCTCCTGGTGTTCAAGACCAGGCTGGATAGAGCCCTGGGCAACCTGGTCTATGGAAGGTGTCCCTGCCTATGGCAGGGTGTTGCAACTAGGTCTTTAAGGTCCCTTCCAACTGTCGTGGTTCTGCTTGAGTGGGCAGCTGAGCTTCACCACAGCTGCTCTCTCACTCCCCCTCTTCAAAGAGGAACGGGGAGAAAAGGGCTCAAAGGTTGAGATAAGGACAAGAAGGTCACACAGTAATTATTGTAACGGGCAAAACAGACTCGGCATATGGAGATAGTAAGATTTATTGTTTATTACTAACAAGCTAGAGAAGTGAGAAACAAAGGAAAGAAAACAAAAGCACCTTCCCCCCCATCCACCCTCTCCCACCTCCTCCCCCTGAGCGGCGCAGGGGAACGGGGGAATGGGGGTTATGGTCAGTCTACAGCACTTCTTCTCTGCTGCTCCTTCTTGGTCACTCACATCCCCTGTGCTGTGGGGTCCCACCCACGGGATGCAGTCCTTGATGAACTGATCCGGCGTGGGCTTCCCACAGGCAGCAGCTCTTCCAGATCTGTTCCAGATATGGGTCCGTACCACGGGGTCCATCCCTCAGGAGAAAACTGCTCCAACCTGGCTCCCCTACGGGCAGCAGCTCCTGCCAGGTCACCTGCTCCTGAGTGGTCTCCTCTCCACGGGCTACTGGTCCGGCCTGGAATCAGGCGGCAGCCTCCGTGGGTGCAGGTCCACCTGCTCCACTGTGGTCTCCTCCACGGACTGCAGCGTGGAACCGTGCTCCACCGTGGTACTCCATGGGCTTCAGGGAGACATCCTGCTTCACCATGGTCCTCACCACAGACTGCAGGGGACTTTGCTCCAGTGTCTGGAACACCTCTCCCCCTCCTTCTTCACCGGCCTTGGCACCTGCAAGGCTGCTTTCTCACTCCTCTAACTCTCCCAGCTGCTGTGTCGCACAGCGTTTTTTTCCCTGTCTTAAATATGCTCTCACAGAGGCGCAAAACAACATTGCTTATTGGCTTGACTCTGGTCAGCAGTGGGGCCCTTACCAAACATGGGACAGCTTCTAGATCCTTCTCACAGAAACCACCCCTATGGCCCCCTGCTACCAAAACGTAAACCCACTACACCAACACAGGCCTTTCTATGATTCTATGACTACTTCAAGTGTGATTTTTCAAGGCAGAAAGCAGCATAGATTTTTAAGTAATGAAAACTGGGAATATTTAAAATATCTGATCCACAGCTGCTTCAAGCCCAAAGTTTATGCTTTTCTTAAATGAAGAAAAGAAATTAATTCAAAAACAAGCAAACAAACAAACAAAACTCTATTTTTTTCTTTGAGACCTGAAAGTTTAATATAGTGACTTCCTTCATAATAGGAAGTGGTAAGGTTGAAAAATATAGAATAGTTTGTAACAGTATTTGGTATTTGGCCCCATGTTTTGAGTTTGACTTTGGATTTTAAATTAAATTGAAGTAGTAATTTAAACGATGCAGAAGAGATTTGCAGACCAAAGCATTAATTATCAACCACAATATATTCTGAGATTGGCAAAGCTATCAGCCATCCTTTTTGCAAAATATTTTATTAATTCTAATTATTATTCAGTCAGGCACTTTCAGGTTGCTCTATCATGAGTGTATCCTTTGACCTAGGACATGACAGCTAACTCAGCAAGTAAGTATTAGGGAACATGTGCACTTACAGCTTGGCTGAGATATTCAGCTGCCTGTACATGACTCTGAAAGCTTTATCAGCTTCAGCAAATCTCTTTCATTCAATTACGGGTCAGTATGTGTTATTTCTGGCTTCATAAAACATGCACTCACACTAGTACAGCAGTGGACATAAGCACAGAGGGATGCATGTTCTACTTCCTGAGCTGTGTGGTAGAGCAGACTACCACTGTGTGGTTGTTAGCATGGCATTGACAGATGAAAGATGCCGGTCAGCAATGTATGTGTTAATGGAATCACCCACCAAAAAAAAAAAAAAAAAAAGTATTATCTGGCATTACGAAAAATATCTACACGCAACTGTGGTCAGGGGTTGCAGAAAGGAACGGCTTTGAGGAAAAAGTAAACAAATCATGACAAAACAGAAATAGATAAGAATATAGAACTTCAGTTACTCTGTAACATTGAAATTTTTTTAAATAAACAGAGTAGACTTATCAGAATGAAATCTGCTCATGACTGCATTTGACACCTGAAATATTAGTTAAGAAAGAGAAGTGGTAGTAAAGCCCAGCTAGTGGACTAGACCTATGTATCATTGTCTTTTAGAGGGAGTAAAGGAATTATGAAAAAAAAAAAGTCAGCATTGTAGACAGTGTTAAAAAGGTCATTCTGGAGGTACTAGAATGAGTAGCATATCTTCAGTCATAAAGGAAGATTGTATTCTTGCTTCACACATGTTTTGCATAGGGTAACTTTCATACCAGCTTCTTAGTAGAATGTCAGGCATCTTCAGATATACCATTTTGTTTACTGCCATTATTAGTATGTTTTAAACCTTCACAGATTATAGTATATAAGCCTCTCTTTAGATACTTAAAAGTAACAAACATTAGAAATCTTAGAAGCTTCTTTTGTGTAAAACATGTTACTCTTTCCTATTTTAAAACAAAATAACAAAAAAAAAAAATCAGTAACCTCTGGTTTCATGATAGACTCTCAAAATAGTACAGTATTTGATAACAATATAAGGGGATAGACTATGGTTTCCTAATACACCTTCAAAACCTTCAAAGTTTTAAGCCACTGCATTTATCTCCTTGGATTAGGAGAGAAAAACGTCATTTCTGCAGGTCATAATTTTTCATTTTTGTTTCAAAGAATATGGCACTTGGAAAATAAGGAGGTGATTGGTGACAGCCAAAAGGAATTCACTCAGGGCAGATTATGCATGACACATCTGGTCACCTTTGTCAACAGAGTTACAGCATTGGTGGATAGGGGAAGAGCAACTGATGTCATCTGCCTGGACTTGTACAAAGCATTTGACACTGCCCCACATGACACTCTTGTCTCTAAATTGGAGAGACATGGATTTGACAGATAGACCACTTGGCGGGTAAGGAATTAGCTGGATAGTCACACTCAAAGAGTTGCGGTCAACAGCTCCATGGTCAAGTGGAAATCACTAAGGAGTGATTTCCTCAGCAGTCAGTATGCTGGCTGGGTCCAGCATTGTTTAACGTCTTTGTCAGTTACATAGACAGTGGGATGGAATACTTCCTCAGAGAGTTTACTGATGACACCAAGCTGTGTGGTGCAGTCAAGACACAGGAGGGAAAGGATGCCATCCAGAGGGACCTGAATAAGTTTGAAAATTGGGCCTGGGCAAACCTCATGAAGGTCAACAAGGCCAAATGCAAGGTCCTGCATCTGGGTTAGGGCAATGCCAAGCAAAAATACAGGCTGGGTTGAGAATGGATTGAGAGCAGCCCTGAGGAGAAGGTGTTGGTTGATGAGAAGCTCAATATGAGCTGGCAATGACTGCCTGCAGCCCAGAAAGCCAACCATATACTGGGCTTCATCAAGAGAATAATGGCCAGCAGGTTGAGGGAAGTGATTCTCCCCCTCTATTCAGCTCTCATGAGACACCACCTGGAGCAGTGCATTCAGGTCTGGGAGGGCCACAAAATTGTTCAAGGGTCTGGACCACCTCTTCTGTGAAGACAGGCTGAGGGAATTGGGGTTGTTCAGTCTGGAGAAGAAATGGCTCCAGGAAGACCTTATAGGGGCCTTCCAGTACCTAAAGTGAGACTTCAAGATATCTGGGAAGGGCTCCTTTATCAGAGAGTCTACACTGATAGGACAAGGGCTAACAGCTTTAAACTAAAAAAGGTGAGATTTAGATTAGATATAAGGAAAAAAATCTTTACTGAGAGAGTGGTGAGGCGCTGGAACAGGTTTCCCAGAGAAGGTGTGGATATCCCATCTCTGGAAGTGTTCAAAGCCAGGTTGGATGCGGCACTGTGCAACCCGGTCTAGTGGGAGGTGTCCCTGCCCATGGAAGGGGGATGGAACTGGATGACTTTTAAAGTCCCTTCCAACCCAAACCATTCTATTATCCTATGATTATTCTACAAAAAGCTAATGGGGATTTAATTGTTGTCTTAACTATGCAAGCTACCCTGTGATTCTATGAACAGTGCTTGTAGGACACAGTGCCTCACTGTTTTCATTCTCAATACTTTTATTATTACCATGAAACAATGAGATGTCTTTCAGAATATCAGCCCATGGTCCTATTGTGAATGTGGTTCTAAATGTTGTATAAATATCAGGGCATGAAGCTTACACAGTTTCTCCTCATAGAGGACAAGGGCTCTGCTAGATTATTTTTTTATTATTATTATTATTTTTCCCTTACAACAAAAGTGGTGCATATAATATATAGAGTCAAGTTCTGCAAATTATGTATGCATAAACTACAGCATCATTAATTTAATTGATTACAGGGAAATGAACTGAGAAGAATCATTATTTCAAACTGTAATATTAGTAATTTTCCTGTCACATGCCAAGATTAAAATTTTAGACCCATTATATGCATATATATGACTATAGAGCTAAAAAAGATTGTTTTTTTTTTTTTCTTTTCCTTTTTATTTATTTATTTTTTTCCCTTACAGTTACTATGTCTCTGTACAAATTATTTTGAATATTCTAATAAATACCTTCATTCACTAAATTTCATTCACTAAAAAAGGAGAATGAGCTGACTATATTAATATAGTTAAAAAAAAAAAAAGGAACACTTGTACATACACCAGAGTTTTGAAAAAAAAAAAACTTCCAGCTTTTTAAAAATGAAACCCTTGAAATTATAGTGATGACATCTTTTTTACCTAAGAATTTTATAAATTATCATGAATGTTAAATGGATAAAATCAGGAAATTATATGTAATAAGGGAACAAATCATGTTCAGATTTTCAAAATGTAGGACTGTAGTCACTACCTAGGTGTTTAATTTTCATTCAAATCAGTGCCAAAATTTACAATAACTTTAATTTTAGTAGTTCAATATAAATTCCTATGTGAATGAGGAGACACTTTTTGCATGAAGTGAGACTTTTGTGTTTCACAGGACATTCATCTCAAAAGTAGCCATATTTGTACCTCATTCTCCAACATTCTCCTAGGACTTGGCTTGCACACAGGATTCTCCAGCAGCCCTTTTGTCAGAAACTGAAATGAAACAATAGTTTCCTTAACAAGGTAGTGAAATTTAAAAACCAAAATGTTGTGTTTCAACAAGCTATAGTTGAGCAATGTTGAGCTAAGTTGAGCTATAGTTTTAGCAGGTGCAACCTGCTAAAACAAGAATTGATTCATCCACAAGGGCAAGATGCTTCTGTGGGAGTGGGACTGTGAGTACAGGAAGTATGTGAGTACATACTTTCCTTCTGGAAAGCATGGGATTTGTGTAGAATGATTGGGATGCCTCTAGCAAGAGGTATAGGTGCTCCATACTTTGCCACACTTGCAATTTCAGTTCTGAGTAAATGTTCTGTTCTGAAAGCTAAGAATCTAGAACAGCCAAACCCTAAGTCTCCCTTTAAATTGCATACTGTCTTTTGGTTAGTCCTTGATGCTGTCAACTCTCTGCTTCTTGTGTGTGACGGCAAGCTAAACTAGAAATGACTATCACACTATTTAAGAAATTCATCTAACTGTTTTGTTTGAAAGTGCAGGTGGTATACTACATTGGTTCATCCAGAATGAAGAATGAAAAAAATATATGTATATCCTATTTCATTTGTTATTGACCTTACCTACTTTTTTTTTTTTTTTTTTTTTTCAAAAAACATTAAGGGGAACTGAAAAGACCTGACGGAAACATTCTGGAGTAAAGGTTCCCTGGAAAAAGGACATGAAAACAAGAAGATTGGAGGTGATCCCAAAGGATACATTAAATAAGTAAAATAAATTAATAAAATTAAAATTAGGGAAAAAAAAAAGTCTTCAGTATAATATTTTGATGCTCAAACTTCCCTCTCAGATTCAATGTAACTTTGGAAGCTTCCAAAATTCCTGAAAGAGCTGCAGACTCCCATGCAGCTGATTTTCCAGTGTTGGTACATGCAAGTAGATATCTGAAGGGGTAAGGAACAGTAGCAGAGGTACACAAAATTTAGATTTACTCATGGAAAAACAAATCCTAAGATGTCATGAAGGTTGTATGCCTGACAATGAGAAAAGTGCAGTCATTTCAGCTCAATTTCTAATACAGACCTGTCATTCAAAATGACGGTATTTGATATCACCTGACAGTTTTTATTAGCAATTTGATTCTTACCCTTAAAAGTGATCACTCCAGCTCACAATTCAGTCTTATTGGAAGGGAAATATCTTCAGAGCTCTGACTGAGTTTGTCTGAGCTTGGATTGCTCCAGGGACATCCAAGGAAATGCACTTCAAGGTTATAAATATAGACATACATGTATATTCAAAGATCTATAAAGAGTATTAGAATGTATACAAGATATAAATTATAATGATATACAGGATAGAAATTCAAGTGATACAAAATCAAAATATCAAATAATATGAACACAATACACATTGAAATTATCTCAGTTGTGTTTTGCTGGCTAATAAAATAGTTTCTACATCATTATTTTGATTTGTCTCTACTTCGTAGTGTTAGATAAATTGATTCTTTATTCAGGTACACGGTACTGTGACATATTAAACCTGATTTTGACATTTCTAAAAAAGATAATGAAAATTTATATATGGGAAATATTGTATCTTTCATGCCTATTTAGAGTGATACAGGACATGCTAATTGTTGTTCTACTACATTCACCTTTCATTTCATGTGTTACAAATATTACAGGAGGCAGATATTTTCACATATTAATTAGCAATTAAAAATCATATAAATAAAGTCAGTTCATAAAGACGTCTTATTAAAATGCAAAGTATTATTCCAGATTACTTTTAAATAAGAAATTATCAGAAATGCTGAAGACTGACTACTAGCTATGCAAGAACATCTTCAAAAACAATTTGTTGAATATAAATGAACTGAAAATGTCATTTGTGGTCCAATTACTGCAAGTAATTAGTGTTTTTTGTTTGTTTGTTTGTTTGTTTTAATTATGGAGGAATTAGAATTTTAATAAGGTCAATTTTACAATTAGAGTTTTGAAAAAATCCTAATTGCATTGTTTTTGTCTTATGTAAAAAATTGAATACCTGTTGAATTCAATGTAAATAAAGAAAAAAATACTTCATTAATTCAGTAGGAATTAGAATTTTAATAAGATAAAGTTTGTTTTTAAATATAAAAAATTTTTATTGAAGCAGGTATTAGTTACAATAACAAAAATCCTGATGCCATTGCATACTTTTTTTTTTTTTTTTTTCTGGAACAATTAAGAATAATATCATGAAACTACTGTTTCTTTTGGAATATTTACTATGTAGCGGTTAAGTCTATTGAAATCATATTAATTACTTCCCAACTTAAATAGAGATACTGCTTTACACTAGTATGTGTTCTACCTTCAGTGCTGGTCAGTCCTTTGCTATAAAAATAAACAAGTCAGTCAGTCTTGTATTACATCTGGAGACAATAAAAGTTAAGGGTTAATACTTTTGTGCACCTCATTGTTTAATGTTTAGATTTGAGAAACGAATCTCCATACAGAGTTCTTTGATGTAACTTTAAAGTTGGTTAGAATTAAACTATTTTCCCCTTTAATGCAGTGTGAATTTCATTGAACAGTTTTCCACTTTAATCATAAAACCTTGTTTTATAAACAATCCCAGACGTAGCTAGCATTGCCATTAAAAGCTAAATTTCCTAACCTTGTAGATATTCATTCATAAGATAGAAAATCTAAATCTACTATTATACAAATAGACATGCAAGTCTTCCCTTCCCTTCCCTTCCCTTCCCTTCCCTTCCCTTCCCTTCCCTTCCCTTCCCTTCCCTTCCCTTCCCTTCCCTTCCCTTCCCTTCCCTTCCCTTCCCTTCCCTTCCCTTCCCTTCCCTTCCCTTCCCTTCCCTTCCCTTCCCTTCCCTTCCCTTCCCTTCCCTTCCCTTCCCTTCCCTTCCCTTCCCTTCCCTTCCCTTCCCTTCCCTTCCCTTCCCTTCTCTTCCTCTTCCCTTCCTCTTCCCTTCCTCTTCCCTCCTGTGACTGAAGGAGTCTATACAGTATGAATGTATTGGCCCCAATACTCTAAGAGTATTTTTCTTGTTTAAATATTTGCATATCTGAATTCTGATAATTCCCTTAAAGTTTTCTAAGACATTTCTTAAGATACTTAACCTGCTGATATTTCTTCTTGAAAATGATTCACAATCAGACTTACAAGAACATGTCCTTGCCAGAGAAGACAGCCCAGGAACATAACCAGTATTGTTCACCATCATAACCTCTAATACAGCACCCAGCCCCATGCACTGTCATGCTGTCATGTAACCCTTCCCTTCCCTTCCCTGCCCTGCCCTGCCCTTCCATTTCCTATTTCATTTCCTATTTCCTTTTCTATTTATTTCCTTTCCATTTCATTTCATTTCATTTCATTTCATTTCATTTCATTTCATTTCATTTCATTTCAATTTATCATTTCATTAATACTTATTTATTTATTTATTTATTTATTTTAGATTCAGAATACTCTGTAAAGGCAGGAAAAAAAATAATAATAATAAAAACACTGTAATGGTCCACATATACAGATCTTTGAAATCTGTATTTCTTTTTTATACGGAAGACAGTTAAAGCTTTCTAGAATGTAATGCTGGAAGAGATCCAAAGTATGATCTACTTGAAAAAATGATATATATTGACCTGATCAAAAGTAGAAGAAGAAAATTCTCCCAGCAGTTACGTAGCAGTTTTTGGTTGATGATTTTTTATTATTATTTTTTTATTTTTTAGTTGGTGTCTTAGAACTGGACAAAAACACATTATTTCTTGCTTCCCCAGTAGATCTAGCAAACTATTTATTTTTTTGCTTGTTTGCTTGGCTATTTCATAGTAAAAAATATGATTAGCATCCTATTTCAGAATTTCTCAAGTTTTCATGATGATGATAATCTCCAATGATGTCTTCTAAAGGTTTTATAACCATCATCTGTTTTGTGTAGCCCTTATATTTCCATTGTTAATTAAAATATTTTTAATTAAAATATTGAGTTTACCTGGTACAAAAATGATAACTGTAGAAAGACTGCATTTTAGTTACTTGCTTATGTGAATGTCATATAAGAAATTATTATAAGCCTTATTATCTGACAAAACATATTACATCCACCCTTTATTCTTCTTTCAGACAAAATAAAAGTTTTTCAATTTTGTATGACAGTGGAGAAGTAAAAACATCTTTCTGAAATAAGCAACTGCTAGGTCATAAAATAACAGATCAATGTTTCTCTTTGATAAATAAAGGAAATGGATTAAGAAACAAGTCTAAGAATCAGTAGCACATAATCCCAGGTTTATATGCAACATTTGATTTACAAAGATAGCATTTTATTTAAAGATATGTAAACAGTAAAGTAATCAAAATAATTTCTTAGTCTCCCTGTGTGTGCACATCTGATACTCACATTCAGTTTATCTGATGACTTCCTCATTAAAATGAGGATGAGGTGTTTTCTTAATTAATGTTTTGATGTCCTCTAACCATAAAAGTGAAGAAAGTAACAGCAACAGCATGTTACCACAGTTTGAAACTTGTGCTTTAGCAGTACGTCTGGTTTTAACAGACATTTCAGAAACATACATTTCTAATTTTGTAATTGATGTCCATCTAGATTTTCACGTTTCAAAACTTTTTATCACACTTTTTACTTCTCAGATGTTATTTGATACTGCAGATAAACTGTCAAAAAAAGCTGAGGGTGCTTCCCTGATGAAGACTGAATGAGGAAAACCTTACATGGTTCTATTCAAAGCCCATTAGAGTGAGACAAGATTTTTGTCTTTGTTCTGTTGAAATTAATAGGAAATCTTTTATTGACATCAATGTGCAGAATAAATCTTGAAGTAATCCAGGACATACCTGAAAGCAAATCTGAGTTCATGTTTAGTTTTCGAAACAGATGTCTATACAAATTTATAGTGTTAGGTCAGCTGTATTTGTCAATAAGACTGCAAAAACCAGATTAAAAAAAAAAAAAAAAAAAAAAAAAAGTATATATTTTTTCATTTAGAATAAAAGGGAGTAGGAAACCCAGTCAGATTTCTCCCTAGTGACTTCTCAAGTTTCTAAAAGACAGTAGCCAACCACAGATATGGCCTAGTTGTCTGTGACTATGTATTTGAACACATTCTAGTCACTCTACTTGATACCATATGATGTTAAGAAATAATAATATTTTTTAGGTGTCCAGTCATTGTTTCATTGCTTTATTATTTATTATTATTATTATTAAGAAAATACAAGAGTTTACAGGTAGGTTTTTGTGCCTTTGTAGCTCAGTGAAGCCATTCCTTATACAAGGTTCCAGGACCTACCTGGCAGGTTTATTCTGAACTTGTTTTGTCCTGCTTGGAGGTTTTTGTAGCTTGCAATAACAATCATATAATGGTCAATTGACTTGTCCACTGACTTGTCAATTCACTGTCTCCCATAAGATCCCCATAGACAAGCTCAGGAAGTGTGGCCTAGATGAGTGGTCAGTGAGGTGGATTGATAATTGACTGGATAGCAGAGGTCAGAGCATTATACTCAGTGATGGAGTCCAGCTGGAGGCCTGTAGCTAGTGGACCACCAGGAGTCGGTGCTGGGTCCAACACGGTTCAACTTTCTCATCAGTGACCTGGACGATGGAACGGAATACACCCTCAGCAAGTTTGCTGACAGCACAAAGTTCAGAGGAGTGGCTGTGTTGCCATTCAGAGCGATGTCAACAGGCTGCAGGTTTCGGCAGAGAGGAACCTCACGAAGTTCAGCAAGGGCAAGTGCAGGGTCCTGCATCTAGGGAGGAATAGCCCCAAGCACCAGTACAAGCTGGGGGCTGACCTGCTGGAGAGCAGTTCTTGCAGAGAGGGACCTGAGAGTTCTGGCTGAGAGCAGGCTGACCATGAGTCAGCAATGTGCCCTTGTAGCCAAGAAGGCCAATGGTATCCTGGGGTGCCTTTGGAGGAGTGTTGCCAGCAGATGAAAGGAGGTGATCCTTCCCCTCTACTCAGCCCTGGTGAGGCCACACCTGGAGTAATGTGTCCAGTTCTGGGCTCTGTACAAGAGGGACATAGAACTAGTGGAGCGAGTCCAGAGGAGGGCTATGAAGTTGATTAGGGGACTGGAGCACCTGTTGTACAAATACAGGCTGAAAGAACTGGGCCTGTTTAGCCTGGAAAAGAGAAGACTGAGGGGAGACGTCATCAATGTGTATAAATATCTGAAGGGAGGGTGTCAAGAAGATGGAGCCAGACTCTTTTCAGTTGTGCCAGCAAGAAAACAAGAGACAGCGGGTGCAAACTGAAACACAGGAAGTTCCAGCTGAATATGAGAGGGCACTTCTTTACTATGCAGGTGACAGAACACTGGAACAGGTTGCCCAGAGTGGGGTTGGAGTCTCCTTCTCTGGATATATTCAAAACCCACCAGGATGCCATCCTGTACAATGTGCTCTCGGTGATCCTGTTCAGCAGGGGGTTTGGACTAGATGATCTTCAAAGGTCCCTTCCAACCTCAGCCGTTCTGTGATTCTGTGATTTTGTTACTTCCTTTATTTTAGTTTTTGTTTGGCTTACTTTAAATGGTATAATATTTATACTATTACTATTATAATAACCCATATATACACCAATTATATGACACTTATTATTATGTATGCATGTCCCCATATTATTATTATTATACTTGTCCTGGTTTCAGTTAGAAAAGAGTTAATTTTCTTCATAGCATCTGGTATGTGTCATGTTTTGGATTTAGAATCATAGAATCATGGAATGAAGAAAGTTGGAAAATACCTCCAGGATCATCTACTCCAACCGTCCATCTACCACAAATAGTACCCACTAAACCGTGTCCCTAAGTACCATGGCCAACCTTTCCTTAAACACCCCCAAGGACAGTAATTCCACCACTTCCCTGGACAACTCGTTCCAATGCCTAACTACTCTTTCTGAAAAGAAATTTCTCCTAATTTCCAACATGAACCTTCCCTGTTGCAATTTGAGGCCATTCTTTCTTGTCCCATAAATGGTTATCTGTGAGAAGAGGCTGACCCACAGCTTCCCACAACTTTCTTTCAGGTAGTTGTGGAGAGTAATTAAGTCTCCCCTGAGTCTCCCCTTCTCCAGACTAAATTACCCCAATTCTCTCAGTCGCTCCTCATAAGACTTGTGTTCCAAACCCTTCACCAACTTGGTAGTCCATCTGTGGACTGTTCCAGGGCTTTGATGTCTTTTGTAGTGAGGAGCCCAAAACTGAACACTGTACTTGAAGTGTGGCCTTACCAGAGCAGAGTAGAGGGGGACAATCACCTCCCTGGTCCTGCTGGCTACACAATTTCTGATACAAGCCAGGATGCTGTTGTCCTTAGCCACCTGGGCACACTGCCGGCTCACGTTCAGATGAGCATCAACCAACACCTCCAGATCCTTTTCTGCAGTATAGCTTGTCAGCCACTCTGTCCTAAGCCTGTGGCATTGCACGGGCTTGTTGCGACCAAAGTGCAGCACTCGATACTTAGCCATGTTGAATCTCATCCCACTGACCTCTGCCCATTGATCTGTCCTGACCAGGTCCCTCTGCAGGGTCTTCCTATCCTCCTGCAAATCAACACTTCCCTCCAGCTTAGTGTCTTCTGCAAACTTACTGAGGGTGCACTCAATTCCCTCACACAAATCATCAAGAAAGGTATTAAAGAAGATGGGCCCGAGGAGAATTAGGAGAAAAATAAATAATTCCAATGTTTTAGCTGTTGCTAACTAGTGCTTACACTAAACCAAAGACTTTTCAGCTTTTCTTGCTGCTCTGCCATCAAGGAGGCTGGGGTTGCACAAGAAGTTGGGAGAGGACAGAACCAGGACAGCTGACCGAAACTACCCAAAGGGATAGTTATGTCCCTTTGTCCCACGTGTGACATCACATGTGACACATGTCCCACATGTGACATCATGTGGGACAATAAAAACTGGGAGGGTTGGCGGGGGCAGCACTGCTACTTGGGGTCTGACTGGGCATTGGTGATCAGATGACAAACAACTCTTCTTCTTCTTCTTCTTCTTCTTCTTCTTCTTCTTCTTCTTCTTCTTCTTCTTCTTCTTCTTCTTCTTCTTCTTCTTCTTCTTCTTCTTCTTCTTCTTCTTCTTCTTCTTCTTCTTCTTCTTCTCTTCTTTAATTATTTATCATTGTTATTGCCATTAGTCTTATTTTCCTCTCCATTTCTATCCTGTTAAACTCTCTTTATCTCATCCTGTGACTTTTTACTTTTCTTTTCCCCTCTGATTTTCTCCCCCATCATACTCAGCATCAAGCTGAGTCAGGAGTGAAGTGAAGTCTAATAGTGGACCTCACTAGGAGTGGACTGTATTTGCAAGAGAGCAGACAACAGTTTGAGAAAATGTTTTTCCCTGTTCAGAAGACTAAGATCCTCTGTCCAGCTTGAGGTTGTTTCTTTCCAACAGAAAATGTGTTGAAAAAAATGAGAAACCATATGGGATATGATGTATGAGGACATGCTGAGGGAACTAAATTTGTTTAGCCTGGTGAAAAGGCTGATTTTCCACTACTTTTATAAGGTCATAGAGAACATGAAGCCAGACTCCACAGAAACAGACACACAGCAGAAGGACAAGAGACCACCATCATAAGCTGCAACAAGGGAAGCTCAGGTTGGATGTTATCATTCACATTTAGAGCAGTTAAGCACGGGAACAGGTTGCCCAGACAGTGTGTATACAGTGTGCATGATGTCATATGGTATGGAATATCTCTTTGGTCAGTCTGGGTCAGTTGTCCTGACTGTGTAGGGCAGCACAAGAAGCAGAAAAGTCCATATCTCTGTGCAAGCAGGACTCTGCAACAACTGAAAACATCAGTGTGTTAGTGTCCTGGTTTCAGCTAGGGTAAAGTTAATTTTCCTCCTAGTAGCTGGTATGGTGCTATGTTTTGGATTTAGGATGATAACAATATTGATAATGCAACTGAATTGTTGCATTTTAATTGTTGAAGAGCAATATTTACACTAAGCCAAGGACTTTTCAGTTTCTCGTTCTGTCCTGCCAGCAGGCAGGCTGGGGGTGCAGCAGGAGCTGGGAGGGGACAGACCCAGGACAGCTGACCCAAACTGGCCAGAGGGGTTTTCCATACCATCTGATGTCATGCTAAACAATATATAAGGGTGGCTAGCTGGGGCAGACAGGCCATCTGCTCGGGGATAGGCTGGGCATCGGTCAGCAGGTGGTGAGCAATTGCATTGTGCATCACTTGTTTCGTACACATTATCTATTATTGTTATTATTATTATTATTATTATTATTATTATTATTACTATTTTCCTGTCCTAATAAACTGTCTCTATCTAAACCTACAGTCTTAATTTTCCTGATTCTCTCCCCCATCCCAGAGAGGGAGGGGGGAGGGTAAGCAAACGGCTGTGAGATGTTTAGCTGCCAACTGGATTAAACCACAACAGTTATCACCACTATTTTCATCTGAATCCTGAAACAAGCATCTATGAATATGATTAACTGTATCTCAGCCAAAACAATTATACCTTCAGATATACCTTCCAAATTAAATATCTCTGTGATTCTGTGACAAACAATTTCTATAAAATTTGGTATTCAGAAACAATATGACGTGTTAGAAAGTTTCCTAAAAAATAGAATCCAGACAAATAAATAATATTAGGGCTGAGAACCATTTCAGTCTAATGAGATGAAATGGGGAGAAAAAAAATACTAAGAAGAAAGGATTATAAAGACAGTTTACCTCAGACTTAATAGTAGGTTTGCAATGATAATGCTGTCAAGTCCCTGCACCCTGTGCTGTAATTAGCTTTTTAATAATATGATATGAACTGATATGTTCTGATATCAGATAACAGATATAAAATGACATGATATGATGAGTTCCATAGAACTTGAGAAGGGGATGATAACAGTGCAGAGTTTTTGATTATAAGGAGTTAAAGCACTTTTAAATAATCAGAGATTTTGTATTCAAAACCTAGTGTTCTTCCTCAGGGTTTTACAATAGATTACATTTATATCCATAAGTATTTTTTGAACTTATACATTAACAAATATAAGCCATGTATACACTTTTTAATGTCTGCACATATGTAAACATGCACATATATCATAATAACACATAACACAATTTTCATGAAAGGCGACTTTTTTGAAAACAGTATGAGAAATACGTTGCTGTAGTTTATGCTCATATGTCTATGACATAACTAGAGCACATGTCTATGATTGATACTAAATTTTATATTTACATATGTAAAAAAATTATAGGAAAAGAGACTGGATTATTTTTCTCAAGGAGATACAAGTTACAGCTTTTGGAAATACTGAATTAAAATTTAGGAATAAACATGTTTCCTTCTGCTTCAAAAGCATAGGCCTTTCTTAAATTTAAAGAGAAAGACACAAGTTCAATAAAAGGATATAAGGATATCAGTCAGTTGTCTGTAACATTATTATCATAGAGTCATAGAATTGGTTGTAAAGGACTTCATAGATCATCTAGTCCATCCCCCTCCCCCACACAGGCAGGGATATCACCCACTAGATCATGTTGCTCAGGGCCTCATCTAACCTGCTCTTGAACACCTCCAGGGATGAGGCATCCACAACCTCTCTGCCCAACCTGTTCCAGTGCCTTACCACCCTCTGAGTGAAGAATTTTCTCCTAACCTATAAATTAAATCTCTGCTCTTTTAGTTTAAAACCATTTCCCCTTGTCCTGTCATTGTCCGATTGAGCAAAGAGTTGCTCTGCAACTTTTTTTATAAGTCCCCTTTAAGTACTGAGAGGTTGCAACGAGGTCTCCCTGGAGCCTTCTCTTCTGTAGCCCCAGCTCTCTCAGCCTTTCTTCATAGGAGAGGTGCTCCAGCCCCTTGATCATCTTTGTGGACCTCCTCTGGACCTGCTCTAAAAGGTCCACATCCTTCTTGTTCTGGGGACCCCAGATCTGGACACAGTACTCCAAGTGAGATCTCACAAAGGCAGAGTAGAGGAGTACAATCCCCTCCCTCGACCTGCTGGCCACTCCTCTTTTGATGCAGCCCAGGATGCAGTTGGCCTTCTGGGCTGCAAGCACACACTGCTGGCTCACATCAAGCTTTTGATCTGTCAGAAACCCCAAGTCCTTCTCTGCAGGGCTGCTCTCAGTGAATTCTTCTTCCAGTCCGTACTCTTGTACAGGACTATAGATTATATATTATTGATAATACAATCTCATTATCAAAATATTAGAATGCAACCCTTTCTCTAAATTAATTCACCCCAGTATTAAAAATCTTTAGTTTGCTGTTGCAGGAAGCATGGCCGAAAGCACAACAGACACCAGTATGGTCAGATCATGCTCCATTTATTGCCTGAATAGCCTAACTTTTATAGTAAACTTAACAGGGGCGGATAGTGTCTCACACATGATTATTGATCAAAAGCACTCAGACAAACAACTACAAGAAAACAACCCCACCTGCAAGAAAACAACCCTCTTGTGATTAGCAGTCACGTAGACCTTGTCCTTGAAGCCAGATGCTGGTAACAATATTTTTCTAAATTCCTCAATTGGGTGATGTGGGAACACTGTCATGGGAACTTCTCATAGTTGCCCTGGTAGCTTGGTTTGCTCAGCTGCAGCAAGCCATGGGTTCTTTGCTGTTTCAAAAATCTCTCAACAGTTTGCCTAAAGTATATAGAGGTATTCTGTGTCATGTTCAAAATATGCTTTATTGTTCCTATCTCATGTTTAAATTGTAGAGAACAATGATTAATTCCTTCTATCCCAAGCTTTCGGAACATTAGAATGATTGGCCATAATACAAATTCCTATTATAGGCAACTAACTTGAGCTTTTCTAGTCTAGTTGACTTTCTAAAAATCTAAGTAAGAATTCACTTAAGAATTATTATTGATTATTAATTAATAAGAATTCAAATAATAAAGCTATGTGTCCAAGGTGCAAAAGAGAACAAGTTCTTGCATACTACTAATAGAAAGATCTTCATACAACCAGTGTTTAAACTGCAACAATCTAAAAATATTTGATCCTGTTTTTCAATTCAATATTTAAAAAGTGATTTTACTTCAATAAAGAGATGTTGAGTTGACAAGTTATCACGTAAAATGCATCTATTGATAACAGTAATTGGCACAATAATCTACTGATTTGTGATCCATGGCAACTTCCCACATGTTACCAAGTAATGGCATTTGGTGAACTAGTATGAAGACATGTTATATTGCAGCTGTTCTATTTTCAAAGCACTATAATGTGCAGATGTTTGCCAAAGGTAGCAGTTGCAGTCCTGCTGGGTTAACCTCTTGAATAAATGTGTATACCATTGTAGCTTTGCAATCAATTTATTACTTCAACTACCAGATGAATAAAAGAGCCAGGGAAAATAAATTGTTCATTTTCTGGAGATGATGGAAAGGGTTAAATGAAGACCATTATGGAAACAAAACACAATAAAACAAATAAAACCAACCAACCAAATAAACAAAATGTTATAGATAAAAGTCTAAGTTATCAGTTTTATCATCATAACTGAGTTTTCATAACTGAAAATCTTCTCAGTTTTTTTTTTTTTTAGAAATGTGAAAAGTATATAACTTGTAGCAATATTTATTCATAATTCAATAAATATGTAGTGCTATAACAGTGGAGTTAAAGGGACAGATAGCAAAAAATTGTTTTATTTTTTGTACATACATAATATTGTTAGAAAATTGGCATAATCAACCAGCATATCCCAAAATTAGTATTTATATATTAATCATGATACTTAAAACTGAGCATGTATACATGCTAGTTCAAGCAATCATATACAAAACAAGGCAGCTAGTGTTATTTTGGCATTATCCTACTGTAGCATCAAAAAAAGAGTGAAGCACATCAAAAAATTGGTGAAGTGAATCAGATATGCTAAAAAACAAAATGCACTGTATATATATATATAAAAAAAAAAAAAAAAAAAAAGATCTGCAATAAAGTAAACACAAGAGAACTCCTCAGTAGGTTGTCTTGTCTCCCTTTCATCTTAAAATTCAGAAGCTAATGTAGGTCCTTCTCTAGTATCTACCATTCTCACAGATATTCTTGAGTTTCTCAAATGGCAATTGCATGCTAAACAAATGGAATCACACTCTTAGATCTCAGCTAACCCTAATAGGAACTGAAAAGCAGTTTGATCAACTAAATTTACTGGAATTTGAGACCTTACCTCACTTCTAATCACTACTACAGAAGGCCATAGGTCTTCTCTCATACCTGTCAGTCTGATAAGTATTCTTATGTAAGCTTTCTGTGGATATGAAAACAATCTTAGAAGTGGTTGAAAAATTAGTCTAGAATTTTTGTCTTATTTGGAATTAAACATTTGTGTGGCTCAGTTTTCTAAATGTAGACAAAAGTAATTCTGAGATTTTATCTTCTTAATCTAGTATCTTGATTTTGGTGCTGTATCTGTTACTGTGGTGCAGAGAGTATTTTTAAACATGACAAAGCATGCCAGAAACAGAATTTAATATAACTCATGATGGTAGTGTTTCTGAAAAAAGACTGACACTATGATGCTTTGGAGAAAAATAAATAAATAAATAAATGTTCTGGAAAGAATATAAAACTCCTGGCAAGCTTATTTACTTAGTCCAATCAGATATGGGAATTCTATACTGTTTGCAAATGTCAAAGTGTCTTTGTTATAATGAACCAAATAATTTATATATGCCAAAAGTACTGAAATTTATGGGTAAACCTTCCTAGAAGACTTTTGTGATGTGGGATTACTTTGTCTTTGGGGATTTGCTATTTTTTCCTTAAGCTATTCAGTATAAACTAATTAATAGTAATTAATACTGTTAAATTCTAGTGATAACTCTCCATTATTTCTTAGGGTCAAGATATATGAAGCACAGACAGTAGCTGTGTTAATTATGTTGTTTCTGGTTACGCTTGTAATTAAACTTAAATCAGAGTCTGAAAATGTTTACAATGATTAAAATAATACTAGACCTAGAGTTTTTGATTATGAAGATTTTCAGATGAAACCTTATTTCCCTGAGATTTAATTATAATGTATATGCATATTCATATGCATATTCACCCATTCATATTTATGGAAAAAAAAAGTCCATTGAGTACTATCTTCTTTATCAGGGCACCTTTCTACAGAAAATGCTGCTAATAGTGGAACAAATGTAAGAGAGAAAGAATATTGCACACTTATAAGCTTATCATTCTCCCTTGTATATAAAAACAGACTGTATACAATAATAGAAAACATCACAACACAATTAATTTTGCAGTTTTCCACAAAGCATGACTCTGGGAAAAGAGGGAAAGAGGAGCTAATATATGACCCTGAAAACGATTTCTGATTCACCGAAATAATGGCATGTCCCTTGATAAAATCTTGAGTGTGTTAAATTAATCAATACATTCTCACATCTTTTATCCCTCAGGGGATACAGGTTTCTTGGGCACAAGGTGTCCTCACAGTGAAGGGACTGGGTAAGTACCCAAAAAGGACAAAGTGTCCTTTTTTTCTGAATAAGGAAAGAAAATTGGCATTGGGTTTCAAAATATATAAAATTTCAATAATCTCTGAATTTAGATACCTGAGTAAAAGACATAGGTTATTTATTTATTTATTTATTGAAATCTAGATAAAGACAGACTATATCTCTTTTATTTAATTTTCTTTAATCTTGTACCATGGCTAAGAAAATGAAGAATTGGTTTAGACATATTTCTTTCAGGAGAAAAATTTTTGTCATAAGAATTCCCTAGAAATTTTCCTTGTCAATTAGCAAAATGAGCAATTTTGCACAAAGGGGAAACAGTAGGATAGTTTAAGCACCATCACATTCTCAAGTTCATTTTTTATGGCATTATTTTTAATCTCTGTGAAGATTTAAATAGGCAGTAATATTTTATGAATCTAATACACAGATTTCATAAATAGGAGGCTGTAAAAAAATAAAATAAAGTGCATTGCTTCCTGGTTTGCTCCTTCCCTTCTTTCTTTTATTTTCCTAGAAAATTATGACAGCAGTATGAAACAAATAACGGTAGGAACTGGAAACCTTTTCTTCAGTTACAACATGGAAATTCTCTTTAGCTTAGAAGAATTGAAAGACATATTATCTGAGCTGCAATATCATTAGAGTTAAGTATAACCTTAAGAATAATTAATAATGAATTTTGGTACTTTGTTTTATTACTGGAATCTATGCTTTTAAATATATATAGATTTATTTGTTAATTTAAATATGAGGTGAGAAAGCTGACTCTAGGTAACCCAAAGGCATTAATTCTATTTTTAAAATAGTAACAACTATTAAAAGAAGAATGTTAGGATGACAATAACTGTTGAAGGATACTAGTTTATGCGAGGTTCCTAATTTATACTGTAAAATCAAGGAAGATTAAATTTCTGAGGTGTTATCTAAATAAAGTGTTAAAAATTCACAAAGTGTTAAATATTTTCTTATCTCTTACAATTAATTTTTTCTTATTTCTCTATGAGGAGATACCTCAGAGGCAAATAAACATTCATTTATTTATTTCAATAGCTTAATTGCAAAACCAGAACAAAAGAAAAGTGAAAAACTAGAAGAAAAACAAGGGAAGACTGACCATCATGGAGAAAAAAAAATAATAAAAAAAAAAATAGCAATTTAAGGGATAGAACTCAAGAATTGAGAACATAAATCTGAGAATTGCTACTTTCTGTCTCTCTTTATTACTATTATTATTATTTATTTCTGTGATTTTGAGCTCTTTTCATTAAATCTCATTTTTGAACCTCTGAACACTAACCTTTTAATTTTATGTTTCACAGTTCCATGTATTATTTTTACATAAAATGGATTCATATCCCAACCGTTTTGGCAGAAGTAGCTGTTGAAGCATAGTTGCCATTATTGAATTGTAAGTCTTAAGTACCAAACAAATTTTACTATCACAGAATGGCTTAATCTGTGCTATAGTTCGTTAATAGTTTAACTAGCGTGAGTAGTGTTTTCAGTTGACATCCACCTGATGATGCAGTGACAGGTAAATTGCAGTTAAAAGAATTTGTAAAGTCTGTATTGTTCATTTGGTGAAGGATAGCCACTTCCTTTTCAAAATATCATGTTTTTGTTTGTTTGGCTGGTTTGTTGTTGTTGTTTTTGTTTTGTTTTATTTCAGAGATAATAATGATATATTGCTATAATTGTTTCATACAGTCATAGAATGGTTGTGGTTGGAAGGGGCCTTTAAAGATCATCTAGTTCAAACCCTCTTACCATGGACAAAGGATGCCACTCCATAGCTCAGGTTGCACAAAATCAGCCTGAACTTGAACAGTTCCAGGGATGTGTTCACAGATTCTCTGATCAACAGGTTCTAGTGTCTCACCCCCCACTGAGTAAAGAATTTCTTCCTAATATCTTATCTAAATCTACCCTCATTTAGTTTAAAACTGTTATTCATTGTTTTATCACTACACAGCATAGTGTATTAAAGAATTTTTTCATCTTTCTTTAATTACTAGAGGGACACCACTAGGTCCCATCAGAACTTTCTCTTCTCCAGGCTAAACAACCCCAGCTCTCTCAACCTCTCTTCATAGGAGAGATATTCCATCCCTCTTATAATTTTTGTGGCCCTCTTGTGACCCACCCTAATAATTCCATGTCTCTCTTGTGCTTGGGCCCCAAACCTGGATGGGGTCTCATGAAAGTGGAGTAGAGGCTGAGAATCACTTCTCTCAACCTGTTGATCACACTTATTTTGATTAAACCCAGGACATGACTGGTTTTCTGGATTGCAAGTGCACATTGCCAGCTCATGAAAAGTTTTTTCATCCACCTGTAATCCCAAATATCTCTCCTCAGGGCTGCTGTCAATCCATTCGTCACCTGGTCTGTACTGGGGTTTGGGGTTGCCATGAGCCAGGTGCAGGACCTATTTGCATAAGCCCACCTCTCAAGCATGTCAAGGTCCCTCTAGATGGCATCCCTTCTTTCTGTCATGTCAACTCTACCACTCAGTTTGGTGTCATCTGCAATCTTGCTCGTCATTTGTATTTAACTGACATTAAGTCATCTTCATGGAGCTGGATCCTGTTACAAAGCAGAATCATGGAATAAAAAGACTATTCCTGGTCCTAGCCAGTGCACCAGGTAACTCAATACACATTTCTTCCTGATTCATTATTGTTAAAGCATAACTGATAAGGAGATCTCAGATTAGAATTTTTACAAAGACAGTATTGTTCTTTGTTTTTCCACATTGAACTATTTCATCAAGGGCAATAATGAAATGATGAGAATAAAAGGAATAATTTATCATAACAGTCACTACACTATTGATAATATTCCATTGTTTTTATTAATATTTTCTAGTTGATAGATCTCATTGGGGTAAGGTGGTGAAAACACCAGTCAATTACAATCCTTATCTTCAGTACAAAATAATAATAATAATAATAATAATAATAATAATAATAATAATAATAATAATAATAATAATGTTTTAAATGCTAACGGCTTCAGTTACAGTTCAAGTTAATGTAAAATCATAGACAGAAAATCAATTTCACAATGAAGATACCATAACAGAGAATCCAATATACAGAGTAGATGGCAGCATTAACCTAGTTAACCAAAGGCTTGCTGAGTATCTAGGAGTAGTATCCTAGCTGTTCATTTTAACTGACTTATTCAGTTAAATGCATGACCTTGTGTTACTCCAGTGATTAATTCTGAATTAACATTAACCTGTAAGTAAGTGTCATTGAATTGGCCTACAGTCAGAATGATCTCAGTAATAAATGTCAAAGCTGCACTAACTACATATTAAGGCTTTACCATATGAGCACAGTAAGTGATAAGCTGATTTTAAAACCTTTTAATTTAAAACCAATGTACTTATTAACTGAATTACCCACAAATATGACTATGAGAAGGAGTCTGTTAAAACACCAACTCAATGTAAAGTGTTTACCAGAGATATAACAATTGTTTTCCTTTCAAATATTAAGCTGCCATGTCCATTCAAAATGTGACTCCAATAATCTCAATGTCAAAATTCTCAGCAAGTTTGCAGATGTCAGTTTCCATGAAAGTTAGACAAGTCCTCATGACTAATCAATTTTAGATATAGAGCTTAGTGATATGGTTTAGTGGAGGACTTGTTAGTGTTGGGTCAGAGGTTGGACTAGGTGATCTTGGAGGTCGCTTCCAACCTAGATTCTGTGATTCTGTGATTCTGTAATCCCTAAAATGGGAAAAATACTTTCAAATTTCAGTTCACTTACATTGGAGAAGTGACTGGAAATGGCTTTTGTGGTCATCAACTTGCTATCTTCAGACGTTGGTTAAAATTATGTCAGTTGCCTGTTCACAACATGTAATTGTTGCAGACTTTCCTGTGATAGGAAATTAACATTTTTTTTCATTATCAAAATATAGTTTTTCTTCTGTCAGTGCTGTTCTTCATTCTAAATAATAAATTTATCTTTGTATGTTCTTACTGAAAGTCAGAGCAGTAGCGTTTCAAAGCTGATATTTTATTTTATTTTGTTTTTTGTTTTTTTATTATTATTTTTGGTAAGATTTGGTAAGATTTTTCTTATATGAAGGAAGCTCTTCATTCTTATGGGACCTTTTCAGTGGATGCTGTGTAGTGTATTAGTTTGTATCTCAGTCACCAAAAGTAGACAGTGTGTCTACTTTGTGCTTAATTCCTCTGTGTATTACATTAAGTATATTACCTATGTCCTTATTGTCTATAGTATGAACTTGAACACTTAACTTAAAGGGAAACTTTTTTGTATCAGCACCTAGGGTAGTCCCTTTAGTCTGTGAGTTGAACCTTTCTACTATTGTAAGCAGCATCCAGTAAATATTTCACCTAATATATCTTGACCTTGTATTTGATTCTTTCATTGCCTCAACATATTAGCAATTCCTAAATATATGATAAATGGAAATGCCATATTTTTCTCCTTTGTCCTTAAAAAAGTACCTCACTTGTGCACGTAGTCTATCTTTACTAAAAATATGACTTTGTATTTTATACAAAAGCATTTTAGTATACAGTGACTCAGTTCTTCCACAATATTCCAACTTTTCTCTGTAATGATTAGTCAAAGTTCCCATTATTAGGCTTTTATTTATTTTATTTTATTATTATTTTTTTTATCTGCTAATCAAAAGCATGAATGAGTTCAGTCCCAAGGACAAAGTCAGGTTAGTACATCATTACCTGCTTCCTCCAAATGAATGTATCTTGTTATAACAGCTGCAGAAGCTGTTGTAACTTTTAAGCTAAAGTGTGCCTATATCCACAACTCATCCATCTTAGTTTCCTGTCTAGTATCATAACAAATACCCCACTGAAGGCCAGATGGGCTTAGGCATGTTCCTCTGCCTAAAATTCTTTTATTGTGACCTTTGCTATCTGTTACTTTGAAATTATTAATTAAGTATGAAGGTCAGTTGCAGATTATTTCTCTCCTCATAAACATTGGTAGTAACCTATGGAAGGCAGTAGAGGTACACTGTGACTTGAAGAGGAGAGCGATTTCAAAGTGATTTTGACAACATGTTATTAATATCATTGTAATTAGTAGATTTTGTCAACAAATGGTCATGAAAGCATTATTTCTCTGTGTCTACATGCATGTCAGTCTTACAGTATGATTAAACTGAGTGATTAAATACCTTCCTAAATTTTAATAAATAAACTGTATGTTTTCACAATTACAAAGCTTCTCATTGAAGTTTTTCACAGAAGCTTTTGAAGAAGAAAAGGGTTTAAAATAGCAACCACAAAAATTCAGCTGCAAGATTTTAATAGAGGCCTTGAAAAGACAAGCACAAGATGATAAAGGAGCCCTCAGGTCTATAAGGAAATCATCAGTGGTCCAAAACTTTAAAAGAAATCAAATTTGAATGCTGGCTAAAAGTTGCTTTAGAGAGAGCAAAGGGAACAAAGAAAAGATTTTCAATGAATGTAATATATAACACATATAAGACATGATAGGGCATTTCATAATTGAGGGCAGATAAAGAGTTAAGAAGTTGTGGATAGTAGACAATGTATTAGAATAGGCACAAGAGAACAGATTTGTGAAGAGGAAGATAATAAATGGAAGAGGAAAAAACACCTCATCAACCATTTAAGCACCTCACCTCACCATTTCCTACCAGTGAAAATACTGGGGCGCTAGTGACTTCTTGTGAAAATATACAGGAAGAGTAAGAATGAGATCAGATAAATTAATACATACAGGAAATACTAACAAATTTGAATATATAATTTGTTAACTATTTCATTATTAGGGAAAATATGTAGTTATATGGACCATAATTGGTCTACTAATTACTAATATCATTGTAACTGGATCAATACTATTACTCAGCTTGGATTGTTTCCTGAAATGGGAGAATTTCTATTGTCCAGAAGAAAAATCATCTGGTTACTGAAAGTCAAAGAAACAAAACAAAAACAACAACAAAAGCTTAGGAAAGAAGCAAAAAGGGGTATGAAATTTGGTAGCTTGCATGACATGTTGGAGAACTAGACAACAGCAAAGTCCCTAAGGACTGTACACTTTCCCTCCCCTCCCCTCCCCTCCCCTCTCCTCTCCTGCCCTCCCCTCTCCCTCTCCCTCTCCCTCTCCCTCTCCCTCTCCCTCTCCCTCTCCCTCTCCCTCTCCCTCTCCCTCTCCCTCTCCCTCTCCCTCTCCCTCTCCCTCTCCCTCTCCCTCTCCCTCTCCCTCTCCCTCTCCCTCTCCCTCTCCCTCTCCCTCTACCTCTCCTCTCCACATTTGTTTATTTGTTTGTTTACAGGAGACCAGAGTGGGCAAAATTTACTGGTATATTTCACGTGGTCATGTGATTCTTCTGACGTCTTTGCAGGACATCTGACTGTACATTGAAGGGAAAGAAAGGAAGCAACACTGAGCAGTATCACTCTATAATGTAGGTATTATAAGAGTGACTTTGAATATGTATAGTATCGACAGAGGCCTTTATACGTACTCAGAAGAATAATGAATTCAGTATTTCTCTTCTATTTCAGCATTCAAAGTACCACAACTATTTTCAGTCTTATACTTTGGAATAAAATGGAATCCATGATACATTTCAAGGGTGAGTACATTTTGGATTTGAATCACCTAAGTTAATGGGCTGAAGAAGGCTTATGTTTCAGTACTGAAATAATGTTCACTTTTTTTTTTTTTTTTTTAATATTTTCCATGAACAAATCTATTTTCCCTTTGTTCTTCTATGGATGAAAAAATGTCAGCTTATGAAATGATCTGAAATCCCTATTTTTTTCCTAGAAAGTAATTTTGATTGTATAAATAATAAAAAAATATACACTGCTACAGTGTGTAAACATATTAAACTGTTCTAGCTAAACTGTTCTTTCTACCTAAATGTGGAAGACAACTAAATGTCTTGAGAAACTCAGCAAGTAGATTGAAGAAAGTGAGACATCGAAAGTACACATGAAATATTCTGTTTGTATTCAATTAAAATGTTTTAAAATTTACCTGTATTTATTTGTGGTTTATTTGTGGTTGTGTAATGAGGTTTTTTTGTCTTGTTATCAGAGTGCACTGCTTTGTTTTGCAATTTAAAAATTGATATAGATGTCTCAATCATATAAATGTGTGAATATTGTATTACTCTTCTAAATTACATCTTCTATTCATACATAGAAGAGATAATTCATTCATTGTATTACTAATAAATCCATTAATAAGTTTCACTAATAAAGCCATTAATAAGCTTCATATCTAGCAGTAGACAAATAATTATATTTTTAAAGATATTAAAAATGATAAATTTTGATATAATGGATTGATATCAGTGAAGATCATGAACTGGCATTCCCTCAGACTGTGTGCACAGACTGTTTAAAGCTGAGAATATTATTCTTCATAGTCTTTAAGGAGTTACTAAAGAAGAAATGAAAAATATAATAAGACATTGATTTTACTTCACAAAATATTCATTGTTTATATTTTTGTTCTTTAACATTTAGATGTTAAATGCTTTTGCAGACCTCAAAAATAAAAATATTTCTGAGTCATTTTTGTAACAAGTTGTTACATGTAAGTTATTTACTTACATGGGTTTAAATGTAGGTGGGAAAGGAAGCCATGAGCCTGTATTACTTTTAGAATTTAGAACTTATGACTGAACTATCATTGTTCAGAGCCACAGGGAAAAGAAAAAAAAAAAAAAAAAAAAAAAAAAAAAAGAGGAATTACTACTGGATTTTCATAACTCATAAAATAAAATTTTAAAAATTATGAAAGGTCGTTTGCTCAAATATCTTCAGAATTTACTTATATTCTACAGCACAAAGACTGGAAGGAGGACCTATCAGTCCTGTCAGTCTGACTTCATGCTGGGGATGCTCATGGAGCGGATCATCTTGAGTGCCATCATCCAGCACATATAGGAAAACTAGGCCCAAACAGCATGGTTTTACACAAGGCAGATACTGCTTGATGACCCAATCTCCTTTTGTGACAAGGTGATGCACTTAGTGGATGAGGGAAAGACTGTGAATGTTGGCTACCTAGATTTTAATATTTTTTTTACACTTTTCCCCACAGAATTCTTCTAGAGGAACTGACTACTCATGGCTTGGACAGGTGTATGCTTGGTTGGGTAATAAACTGTCTGAGTGGCTGGGCCCAAAGGGTTCTGGTGAATGGAATTAAATCCATTCACCAGAGGCTGGTCAATAGCGGTGTCCCTCAGGGCTCAGCACTGGGGCCAGCTCATCTTTATCAGTGATTTGGATGAGGGGATCAAGTGCACCCTCTGTAGGTTTGCAAATGACAACAAGTTAGGTGGGAGTTTTGATCTGTTTGAGGGTGGGAAGTCTCTACAGAGATATCTGGATAAGCTAGATCATGGGTGAGGCCAATTGTGTGAGGTTCAACAAGGCTAAGTGCTAGGTTCTGCACTTGTGACACAGCAAACTCATGCGGTGCTACAGGCTGGTTGGCTGGAAAGTTGCCTGGCAGAAAGGGACCTAGATCAATAGATGGCACACAGCCAGCAGTGTGCTTAGGTGGCCAACAGCATCTTGACTTATATCAGAAAAAGTGTAGGAGTAGGGAAATAGGGAAGTAGAAGTAGGGAAATTATTGTCCCCTCTACTCAGCTCTGATGAGGACACATCTCAAGTACTGTGTTCAGTTTTGGGCTCTTCTCTACAAGGTAGACATCAAGGTGCTGGAGCATGGCCAGGAAAGGGCAGCAAAGCTGTTGAAGAGTCTCAAGAACAAGTCTTATGTGAGGGAACAGTAATTTATCTGTTATTTAACCTACAGAACAGGAGGCTTTGGGGAGACCTCGTTACTCTCTACAACTACTTCAGAGGAGGTTGTAGCAGTGTAGGGGTTGGTCTCTTCTCCCAAGCACTGAGCAATAGGACAAGTGGCAATAGGACCAGTGGAAATGTCCAGGGGATGTTTAGGTAGGACACTATGAAATGAACTGAATTTCTTCACTGAAAGAGTTGTGAGTCATTGGGACATGCTGCCCAGGGTATTGGTTGAGTCACTATCCTTAGAGGTATCTAAAAGATGTGTAGATGTGGTGCTTGGGGACATGATTTAGTGGTAGACTTTGCAATGCTAGGTTAACAGTTGGACTTGATGATCTTAAAGTTCTTTTCCAATCTATATGATTCTATGATTCTAAGTTAGACATGAGTACAGGATTGGAATTCATAGCTTAAAACATTATTTTCACAGTCTTTTTTTTTTGTTTGTTTGTTTGTTTGTTTTAATTATTATTATTTTTATGGACATCTTATATTTTTTACACAGAGCCAGGGAGCAAAAACCCTGTCAAACACATGAATATTGGAAGTCATGTATAACATCCTAAATTTTATGTTTTGAAACAACATATTTTCTTACTAGTTAGGTGATATAGACCTACCCTACAGTGTACTAGAAAGCTCAGAATAAAAAAGGCAGAATTCAGGACAACAAAATGTTCTCTTGTGTTTCTTAATGGTTAATTTAACAGAAGAGCTGGCTGACAGGGATCTTACAGGCAGCTCTCTACCTTCACTGTATACAGTCTTTATGTGGTCAGCTATTATTTGAGAATTTCATTCCAAAAAGAAGAATTTCACTCCAGGATCCACAACCGAGGTGACCATCCTGTAGAGACACAAATAGATGAGAATAGTGTAAAAAACAACAAAAGATCATTTAGGTAGCATCTTATTCAGTGATCTTCTCTTAAAGGAGACCTATAAAAGGCAAAATGCATTTGATTTCTATTTTTCAGATACTACATATGATTTCTTATGCTTGAGTTCCTTAATCCTTAGTGATTAAGAAGATGTTGTAACAGCTTTTCTAGCAAGCAAGCATTTATACCAATTAGTTCTACTAGAACAGAATTCTATTTATGGGGGCATTCAAACATGACAGGTTGCTTGATTTTCTGTGACTTAAATGTAACATAAACAGTCCTAAAATTGCATCAGAGCAACATTCTATGACTTAGCTGTGAACTCTGGTTTCAGCTGTGTTAAAGATTGCTGGATATTGCAAGGAGAAATTATACTCTTGAACGAGAAGAGACTTGCTGATGCATGGTAAAGTATAAGATATTTAACTGGTGGTATTTCTTGAAAATAAAATGAGATGCAAAATATTTTGACATGTATCATTCCAGGAATGAACAAGCATACAGTAATAGTATTGCCATTTTATTCTAGAAAACTTCTCTGCCTGTCCTGCATAACATGGCTCTAAAGATCATATCTCTAAAGGTCAATTAAATATAATTTATTTTTTCAATTTCATTGTCAAAATATATATCTGTCTATATACACATAAAGAAACTATAAAATTGCACATTTTTTATTAAATATATATATATACATATGTTATTTGTCTTAACAGAACTTTCAGGCTTGTTGACTTCTAGAAAAGAAATCAGAACTTCATTAGAAACTTAGTCAATGGTTAGGATCTTTTTGTTTGTTTGTTTTCTTTGCCTTCAGGAGCCTTTTACCTTTGTTTAAACACTAACAATTTTCCAGAAAAATAGTCCCTCAGTACACATCCTTATTTTTACCAGTTGCCTGATAAATAAGAGAAAGAAAATTGTTATGGGGAGATTGTCATTTTCTGACCATCTGGCAACAAATTAGGTTATTTTTATAGACGTTTTGTAATTCCCTCAATAATACAACAAAGTTATTTACCACCTTAAGTAATCAAAATAAACTATCTGATGTTAGTAAAACAGTAGAAATAATACAAAGATCTTAAAATAAGACTTAAAAGAATATCTTTAGTAGACACAATAATTGAATATACTATTTTACTACCAGTCAGCAAACTTCTGAGGTATAACTATTTCCTTTCATTCAGGGAATATTCAGTAGTTATAACCCTAATGTCTCTTTTAACATAAGTGGTGAAAATTAAATAATAATAATAAAAATGGAAGTAAAAACAACCCCAAAACACACTAGGTGAATTTAATTAAAAGAATTAGAGTTGCTTGTTTGTCCAAGATAGACAAGAGCTTGTCTTCAAATATACATGTATTTGACAGCCAAACTGTCTTGTTCTTCAAGAAAAAGACAGTTTGGCTGAATATATTTGCAAACAGATATCAAGCATCATTTCATTTGCCGCAGATGATCAGAGATATCCACATGTAACTCACAGAATTTCAGTATCTGCAGGAAGTTTGTGTCCTTTTGGAATGGCAGCTAGAAGCCAGATAGGACAACCAAGGGGATCTCACATGCCTTTGGGTACAATAATTCTATAATTGAATTAAATCCAGTGTGTTCATTATTTCAGTGGAGTCAATATTCTGATATCTCTGTTAGATATTAAACAGTGTCTATCAGAAAGAGCTGAAGATTTAGAAAGATGTCTTTGCCCGCATGAGTTAGAAAAGACTCAAGCAGGAAGAAGGTAGGGAACATACAGATATATCAGATGCAACCCCAGGTATCAGTGGGGCTGATCAGGGAGAGCCTGGTGACTTCAATTATACATAGTCAGAACACACACACATGCATATATATATACAAGTATTATTTATGATTTAGAGAGCATTTACACCAGTATCCTCTCTGTAGAATTATTTGCATTTCTGGAGCTGGTAGGACCATACTACAAAAAGTGTTTTTTTGCTAAGCCATATAATTGCTTTTCAACATCTTCATCGACGATCTTGATGAGGGAATAGTGTCTGCCCTCAGCAAGTATGCTGATGACACAAAGCTGGGAGGAGTGACTGACATGCCAGAAGGCTGTGTTGCCATTCAGCGAGACCTGGACAAGCTAGAGAGATGGGTAGGAAGAAACCAAATGAGATTTAATAAGAGCAAGTGTAGAGTCCTGCACCTGGAAAGGAACAACCACATGTATCAGTACAGGCTGGGGGACGACCTGCTGGAGAAGAGCTCTGAGGAGAAGGACCTGGTGGATGACAGGTTGACCGTGAGCCAGCAGTGTGCCCTTGCGGCCAAGAGGGCCTACGGGATCCTGGCATGCATTAAAAGGAGTGTGGACAGCAGATCAAGGGAGGTGATCTACTCTTCCCTCTCCTCTGCCCTGGTCACGCCTCACCTGGAGTATTGTGTCCAGTTCTGGACTCCTCGGTAAAAAAAAAGAGAGGGATCTTCTGGAAAGATTCCAGCGGAGGGCCACAAAGATGATACGGGGCCTGGAGCATCTTTCCTATGGAGAAAGGCTGGGAGACCTGGGTCTGTTCAGCCTGGAGAAGAGAAGACTGAGAGGGGATCTCCCAAATGTATACAAATGTCTGAGGTGTGGGGGACAGAGGGATTTGGCCAACCTCTTTTCAGTGGTTTGCGGGGACAGGACAAGAAGTAATGGTCACAAGATAGAGCACAGGAAATTCCTCACCAACATGTGAAAGAACTTCTTCACGATGAGGTTGATGGAGCACTGGAACAGGCTGCCCAGGGAGGTTGTGGAGTCTCCTTCTCTGGAGATATTGAAGGCCCATCTGGACACCTACCTGGGCAGACTGCTCTAAGGAACCTGCTTTGGCAGGGGGGTTGGACCTGATGATGTTTTGAGATCCCTTACAACCCCTACAGTTCTGTGGTTCTGTGATTTAAGTTCTGTGATAAGAAATCTGAAGCTGTTCTGGAGAAAGAAGAAGAAAAAAAAAAAAAAAAAGAGAGAGAAGAGAGAAAGATCAATGCCATATTAAAAAAAAAACAAACAAATAGAAGCTTATCAAGTGATACTTAATTTACTAGATACACTAGTTCCCCTGGAAACTCCTGGGGAAAAACAAAACAAAACAAAACAAAACAAAACAAAACAAAACACGCTAAAGAGAGATAAAATTATTTATATTTAATTTTGATGTGATATTATTAGGTCAACTAATAATTGTACTACAACTTTTAATTTTATTACTCCTAGAAATTTAAAATTGCATTTTACATATGAAGTTTATGTAGCTGTGCTTGGTACATGTCTTCTGGTCTTCAGGGATATGTTTTCTTAAGGAATATACAACCTGTAAATTGATCTGTCTCTTAGCCAGCATTGCAGGAATTAATTCCCACCTTACCTTACAAGAATTTTAAGAAGCAAATTTTCTACTGGGCTAGCTGCATATTAAGTCAATGATGTAATATCAGGACAGAATGGGCAAGGGTTCCATGTCTATTATGTAATTCTTTTAAGAACAACCACTGGATACTGTATTTAAATATATTCTATTCTATAATCTTTTTTTTTTTTTTTTTTTTTTTTTCATATTCACATAATATATTGCAAATAATGGTTTATTTTTCTCTGCTAAGTTGTGTAGTCTTACAGGTCACCGTTAGTATGTTTGATTTACAGTTATGTATTTATTTCCCCCCCACACACACACCAATATCCTGCCATATTACTGTATTACTGTTGCTGTCTTTGCGCTTATAATGCACAAATTTTAAAAATAAAAGTATAAGGAAAATTTATCCATTTACACTGAAAACAATTCTTCTTCATTAAAGAGGGATACTAAGTGATGCACCTATGTCTTTATGAGGCTTCTCTTATAACAGTTGCCCTTTGCATGCTTTCCCAGACCCATTACTTTTCCAGATACATTTTACTTTTTTTTTTTTTTTAAATATTTTTTAATATTTTTTTATTTTTCATTGTTGCATTGGTTGCTTTGCACTAGTTATACAATGAATTATATGGTTGTTATGGTTTAACCCAGCAGGCAGCTAAGTATCACAGTCATTCACTCACTCCCAACACAATGTGATAAGGAAAGAACTGGGAACAGATAAAGGTAATGGGTTGAGATAAAAAGTGTAATAGGACAGAAAACAAAGGGAAAATTATTGTTAATATTATTATATACAAAACAAGTGATGCACAATCCAATTGTGCAATCCCTCCCACCCCCTTTCTATTGAATGACCTCTATCTAGGTATCCCAAAGTCCCACCTATTCTCCATGTTGCTATGATGAACATTGCATTAGTTTTCTTCTTCATTCTACAGCAAAATAAATAACAGATATTCTTCCAAGGAATATTAAATGTTTGGGTTCTGCTCAAACTAAGGAAGACCTGCTCAGTGAGATAATTCTTTCACACAATTGATTATCTAAAACTGTCTTCCTGTAGTTGTGTACTTCATGTGTATGTCTTAGGATTTTGTACTAAAGAATAAATGGATAAGTATCATATGTATAGTCCTGACATATACCTAGTCACTTAGAGAAACATTTTAGGTTTGACAGTGGTTAAAAGTTTCACTTCAACTTAATACTATTGAATTTAGCCAATACCGTCTCAGAAATGGAATATAGCTATTGAATTCTATATACATTCTGAACATGTAGCTGTGTTTTTTCTTTTCTTTTCTTTTCTTTTCTTTTCTTTTCTTTTCTTTTCTTTTCTTTTCTTTTCTTTTCTTTCTTTTCTTTTCTTTTCTTTTCTTTCTTTTCTTTTCTTTTCTTTTCTTTTCTTTTCTTTCCTTTCCTTTCCTTTCCTTTCCTTTCCTTTCCTTTCCTTTCCTTTCCTTTCCTTCCTTTCCTTTCCTTTCCTTTCCTTTCCTTTCCTTCCTTTCCTTTCCTTTCCTTTCCTTTCCTTTCCTTCCTTTCCTTTCCTTTCTTTCCTTTCCTTTCCTTTCCTTTCCTTTCCTTTCCTTTCCTTTCCTTTCCTTTTCCTTTCCTTTCCTTTCCTTTTTCTTTTCCTTTCTGTTTGTTTGTTTGTTTGTTTTTGTTTTGTTTTTTTTTGCTGTCATTGTTTGTTTGATTGATTGATTGTTCATGAACTTATAACTTAAAGTATCAGTTTTGAGAACACGCTTCCACATATAATGCTAACCATGTCATGGGCAAATTGGAAGAGATACACTATTGCAACAAGATAAAAGATATGTTACTGATTAAGATTTCCAAAGTCTTAGGATTTCAAAGTTTCAAGTATATGTGAAATTATTCTATCTAAAAGAAAATGTATAACAAATCTGATCTTTATTTGACTAATATTTTAATTAGAATTTCTCAAACTAATCATCATCTTCTCACACTACGCATTTACTTCTTTTAAATATTTGCATATTGTATATGTGAAATAACAATGTGAATAGCAATGTTTGTTGTTTTTCTAATTATGCTTTGGTTGTGCTTGATATAAAATCCAAGCAGGATTTATACTATTATTACAAAAGATATCCCTGGTTACTACGGTTTGCATTTTTATTTGTGAAGTATCTGTGAAAATGGTAAAACTTATTTCATTAGACAAACCTAATTTTTTTTAGTGACTTTTGATAAGCAAGTCATCAAACATTCCCTTCAGGTTTCCAATATTGCCAACCTCAACTATTCAGTTGATAGTAATAATTAGTAATCATGCTAAAAGTAGAAGTGTATATTTTTTTAATAAAAACAAATGTTCACTGCTTTTATCATCTAGAAATTTAAAGGAAAATAAATCTAGGTGCTATCTACAATCTTAAACTCACAGCTTTTAATAAATAAAATCATTGTTTTTTTTGTTTTTTTTTTGTTTGCTTGTTTGTTTTTTGTTGTTTTATTTTTTGTTTGTTTTAAGTATGTCATAAAAATACATGCAGATAATGAAAGAAGACATGACAACAATTCTATCTTTATGTCAACCACTGATCTTGTATTTAAGTTTAGATTCAGTCTAGCTTTCTCCCCATCCCCCTATCCAATCTGCCCCCTTGTCAAAGCTAATTTTCAAATACTAATGTTATTTCTACATTATTGTTGCTGTCTTGCACTACAACTGTCTGCTTCTGTAAGCATCCCCCATTCCTTTTGCAGTTGGAGTCATAGATACTCATTAGGAAGTTAATGAAATGGATTTCCTACAGGAATTATTTTACTGTTGGAATTCCCCTTCTCAGATACCTCTGAAGCTCCAATCTTTGTATCTGGAGGATAAATTACCTTATTGCCCTATCCTTTTTCCCTTTTAATGGTTGTATTTGATTTAAGATATTTTAGGACAGAATATGAGCTAATTCTGACTGGGCAGCATTTAACAGTAATATTTTGAAACACTGCCACACAGTGGTACACTGAACTGCATAATTTCCAAGTTCAAAAGTAGCAAAGACTTCCTCATCCCCCACCCTCACCCCTAGCACACATTGTGAGTATTTTGAATACATTGTTACCTAAAAGCATTTAAAATTAAACCTTTATTTAGAGACTCATTTAACTTTCAAATAAATATTTTGAGTACTACCTACAAATAAAAGGCAGACAAGAAAAAATTAAACTATATGCCTTTAAAAAAATACCAGTAGTAGACTTAAACATCACCATCTTACCTTTACAATTGTGAATTATATGCTATATATTATATTATATATTATATTATATATACTAAATGGGATATTTTAAAGAATTTCAAAACAAGGCTTTGAAACTAGGGGGCATGATAATTTTCTTAAAACACACAATCTGGAAAAAAAAATAGTCAAAATCAAAAGCATTTTTAAAAATTCTTATAAGCAATTTTAAAAATGCTTATAAAAATTCTTCAGTAAGATACACATTTATGAAAAAACGCCTATAGGAAAAGATGAAAATAAATTACATGATACTCTTTATATGTCATTTGAGAAAATGTAGTGGTTCACAGAATTGCTAGTCTTCTCCACTAGTAAGAAAAAGGGTGCTTGATAACCCCTAAAGTACATTTTAAAGACTGGGAGATCAGGAAAATTCAGAGTAAAGATTGAGTGTTCTGAGTAAAGATTGAGTGTTAGTTCAGAGTGTTCCACCCTCATGAACAATTATGCATGATTATTTAGGATAAAAATATTCAGATTGGTTCAGACACCAGCTGTCACCATATGTCACTTCTCCTATACGGTAAAACAGGGACATAAATGAAGTCATTTAAATGAAAAAGGAAAATAAATCCAAAATTATGCTTTCTAACACCAAAATTTGTAACTCTTGTAGAGTTTATTCTGGTGGAAATCTGACTTTTGAGACATTTCTTTAGACTTAAAAAGATATTAAACAATTTATTTTATTATTTTAACTTCTTTCAGTAGTTATCAATACAGAAGTTTCTTTCAAGGTTGTTCTGCTGACTAATTCTTACCAGAGAATAAAACCCTGTCAATGTTCTATGGTTTGTTAAAACAACAGGTGATGATATTTTACAGTTCACGTGATGAACTGAAAATGCACATTACTGTCAGTGCATTTTGTTCTAATTCTCTGTGCATAACCATTGATACTCATAGAAGTATGGAGTTTGTGTAAAACAGTCTTCATCTTTCACCAATTTTCTATATTTGCACTACGGTGATGTCTAGCCCTCTTGATATCAAGAGCAATTGTTCACAAATGCACAGATTAGTCGTGGAAAGAAATCAATCATCAACAGCAGCAAAAATCAGAACTCCTAGTCACTGTTGCCAATGTAACTTGTAAATAAACTGCTAAGCATAAGGAACTGAGTTTTCAATACAGAGCTATACCACAGTAACTGTACATGTCTCTCTTTCAAAACCTGATAGCAGAGGCAGCATATTCCACTTGCTTTAACTTAATCAAGCTTCTTTTCTTCCTAGGTGCTTGCTAAAAGTAAATCATGTGAAATAGAGTATATTTGTTTCAAAATGTAAAATAATGGGCTAAACTTAGTGCATAATGTCAACTTGGAGAAAGTGATGAGATCTTTTTTTTTTTTTTTTTTTTTTTGGCCTCATTGCCTTGTATAAGGTAAGCAAATATAATTATCTTCATTTTACTGACATAGAAATAAGACTTTGGAAAGACTGACTTGAACTAATGTACTGGTGATGAAACTAGAGGTTGTATCAGACTTTTTTTGACTTATGTAAGTTAGTTATATCACTTATATTAGTTATATCACTAATATATATTACATATTTAGCTCCAAAACTTTAAGGAGTTCTGAAGTTTGATAGCTGATATCGAAAAGTGTTCTTTTTAAAAACAAATCCAGAAATGAACTAGTAGGTAGGGAAGCTGCCCAGGGTGATCTAAATTTCAAAATTGGTTAAACTGGATGGTATTTTAAAAAAGTTTTAAAAAAGAAACTTGAGGCATCTGATGATATTGTTTTTCAGAAGGATGTTGATCTCAGTGAACTTAAAGATATCAGACACTCAAATAGTGCACCACCCTTAGTTTCTAGATTCTTTTAAAAAATTAATCTTTAAAGCCTCCATCAGAAAATGCCATTAAACAGAGCATGTTGTATTCTCTAAAAGTTTTTAATACTTTATGTAATATGAAGCAAAATATAGTTAATTATGAACAGAACAATAATAAATTTAATTAGACTATAGTAACTTATAACAGAAACATTTTTTATTCCCAGCTCTAATAATATTTATAACCAGAAGTTTCTGGCAAAAAGAAACCATATTTCGTTGTTTTGGAGGGCATTTTTTTAATTGTTCTATATAATTGTCTCCTTTCCTACTAACTTTGTTATTTCAAATTCATATTAATTTTTTTTAGGTTTGGTTCAGTCATAGCATAGGCATTTTACAATTCATACATGAAATATTAACCTGCAAGCAATGCCATATCAACACAGCTCTTTGTGCTGTGTGAAGACTGAATTATTAATATTAAAACAAAGAAAGAAAAAATAAACAACATGAGACATGGCAAGCTACCATTTTATTATGACATTGAGTTATTGAGTTTTTAGGCATAAAGCATGTTCTTAATGCTTGTTATTCATTCTGCTTCAAATAATTTATCTTATGTTTAAAGTATAAACCCTTCTTTTTACCTAATTTAAGTTTTTTTGTTGTTGTTGTGTTGTTTTTTTTTTTGTTTTTGTTTTTGTTTTTTTTTTTCTTAATTTAGAGCAAGAATTCTAGGTTTCTGTGGATACAGATAACTTTTTCTACATGACATAATATTAAAGTAACATTCTTTGCAGCACTTGGAAGGCCTGTACACTTACAAATTACTGTAAATATAAATTCAGCTGGAATGCAGCTGAGAAATGACGTAACACACTTATTCTCTTGTGAAAGTTAGAAGGCAATTAGATAGTGAGTATTTATCAGAGTGACATCAAGTTCAATACCAGAGGATGGAGATGATGAGTAAACATTTTTACCATCTTCCACATAAGTAGTTAATGCTGGTACTTTTTATTTTGTAAATACTTAAAAATTGCATGGTGGTGAGTTGTGGATGAAGTCTTTATTTAATTTCAGCTATAATTTATGCCTGAGCATGGGTTGCTTAGGACATTAGGATTTAATTTGAAAATTATTATTTAATAGCCAAGATAGGACTTTTTAAAATTGTGTAGCCATTTGTTTTTACTTATTGAACTCTGAAATATTTTGGTTCACAACTTCATGTGAAAGATCATCTTATTTTCAGAGTAAGCAATTGTGTGTTATTTACTTACTGTGTTTACTTACACCTAATATACATGTATTTGTTAGACAGTGGTAGAATCATTAGATTCTGAACATACTATCCAAAACTTAGATCTTCTTAAAAGTTTTCCAACAGAAAATTCTAACAGAGAGTATTCCAACAATTCTAACATCCAGACGTTTTCTTAAAGTTCTATATAATCAAAATGGAAGGTTCCCGGAGAAGTTCACACAATTTAACTTGACAAAATTATACAATCTGACCTCATTTAAAAAAAAAATAAAAGAAAAAATAAAAAGCTTTTTTTTCACTGCCTGTTGACATGGATTTATAAAAAAACAGTATTTCTAGGTATGTTTATGTTCTTTTAATCTGCTTACACTGTGCATGCTTTCTTGAGTCATTGCTTATCAAACAATCATATGGATAAATGACAGAGATACTGACCATTAACAATTTTTGTCTGTTTTTCACCACCCAAAAATAAATAAATAAATAAATAAATAAATAAATAAATAAATAAAAAGGGGGAGAGAGAGAGAGACAAAGAAAAATACTACCTTCCAAGAAGTGTCTGTGGTGACAATTTCCCATCATTCCTTAGTGTTCAGTGCTGCTGCTTCCGCAAGCTCAATATGTATCTTCAAGCTTTTCACAAGTCAAGAGGACAACAAGTGAAACTTATTTTCATGTGGCTCTCAGTGGCTTATCAGAAACATCCTTCAGGACAGGTATCTGGACTTTGACAATTGTCAAAAACAGTAAATCATAACCCATGTATAATCCTTTTTTTGTTGTTGTTTTTGTTGTTGTTGTTTTGTTTTGTTTTGTTTTTTCATCTTCCTTACAACAGGCAGAACAGTGGAAAAATGTTGTTATTAATTCCTGATACCATTTACCCTTGGCAGTTCATCCCCATCACTTAAACACAATTGTAAGAAATGATGCACATTAGCTCTTTTAACATATTTTAGCGAGCATGTCTTTCTTCACTTGACGTGTATCCTAAGATTCTAAATCCCTGGAGCAATTTGAGGCCATTCCTTCTTGTCCTATCACTAATTATCTGTGAGAAGAGACTGACCCCCATATC
The DNA here is from genome assembly GCF_964035555.1 of Netta rufina. NCBI lineage: Eukaryota > Metazoa > Chordata > Aves > Anseriformes > Anatidae > Netta > Netta rufina. Next base: position 188,265,448 of record NC_140123.1, on the reverse strand, counting down.
CCCACACCTTCCTTTCAGGTAGCTGTAAAGGAGAAAAAAAAAAAAAAAAAAAGCAATTTGATACCTTTTCTATGGTGCCCTCTATCTGGACATCTTCTCATACAAATAAGATAATACCTTAGAACATATAGTCCAGAAGTAATTAGGACACTCTAACATAACATCCACATCAGGTATTTTGCTTGGACTAAATTAAGCAGAGTGCTTGGACTTCACTACTATCCCTCAATTGCACAGAGCAGCAGAGCAGCTGGGAAAGCTACTTTTGTTGGTTTATTTATTTTCTGAGATGTTTATGTAATCACAAGATTTAGAAAGTCAGTTTAGAAAGGATGCAAGAGATGTCTCCTTTAGAAAGGAAACAAGAATTTATGTGAACTGTGCTAAGTAACTATCATTGTGTTTTGCAGCTTTTCCAAATGCTAGTCCAAGTAGATAGATGTTCAGATCTTGTAGGTTCTTTTTCAGACTTCATGTCCCCCTAGGTAGCTATTCTGGGAAAGCTAATGAGAAGTAAGTAAAATGTGGTTTTATAGATATAATATATGTAACAGTAGCTTTTTCTTTTTGACTGCTGAAAAACATAAAATAAGAACCATACAGTAACTGAATTTCATATACATTCAATTATGTATATATTTTGTAACCGAACAACAGCTTTCCAGGGCAAAGTTCAAGCTATTTGAAGTACAGCTTTCAATACAATTGCACTGTGGTACTGAGTAAATTTTGATAACATAATGTGTGACAGGATAAGAGAAGACATCTTTTTTTGTAACTGCAGAAGAACATAATGCTTCAAGTGAAGCATTCTTCTGTTGGAGAAATTAAACACTGAAGAAAAGACAATTTCAAATGACTTTTGGTAAAGTTCAATTTCAGCTCTGCTGTGTTGATGTTTTGTAATATGTCCAGTATTTTTTCATGAACTTCAGAAGTCTTCTCAAATATGGTATCGTCAAGACAATATTACATGTATATTACTGGATGGCTACTGAGGATTACAAACATGATTCTTTGAAAACTGCTGAGTACTAATACAGGTCTTTATGGCCATAATTAAAATGTAAAACACCAAAATATAAATGTTCTGAGATCTGTGTTGTTCTTAATAACATTCTTTGTTGTCAAAAACACTTAAATTAAGAAAGAAAAAAAAATGATAATTTTCCTTTGCAAGTAAATTATTGCAGATAATTTCTCAGTTAGTGGAAAAGAATAGCTGGGAATCACAACTGCTCCTGAAAGCTGTTAAAATCCTCTAGACTCACTGAGTGCTCTTAATTTATTCAGTGTTGTGGTAGGAGTAACTTTTAAGTCTTTGAAATACAAAATCTCTCATTTAAAATGGTAAAGGGTAGGTATAATTTCTGCAACATATAACTAATATTAGGTTTACATATAATTGTGAAAACAAAACAACAAGAACAAAACCCACACTTTTTCTCAAGCAATCTTTTTCCTTTGATACTCTTACTTGTAAAAGCAGAAATCAAGAGTCAGTGACATAATAGTGTTTGGCAGTTCATGGCTATCTGCACAAGCACAGCAGCAAATCAATTTCTGTTTAGGATATGAATAACACTGTGCACAATACTGTCCACACTGTCCAGCAGGTGCTCAATAGGAATCAGAAGTCGTATTTACTCGCAAGCATCTTACCACAGGAATCTGGTTCCTCAGGATTTCATCTAGGTTTATCACATAGCAAACCTCTAAAGCATTTTAGTTAAATAGATTTATGGCAACATAGAGACTGTTGGGCCAGTTTCCAGCACTAACTTGATAGAATGAGGATGACCTCCTAACACAGTAAAAAATGTTAAGAGTACACATTATTGTATACAAACCGTGTTTGGGGTTGCATATACCCACACAGCAATGTTTTCTCTCAGACATGTCATATACATGTAGCTGCTCAAATTGTGTCAAGTTTTTCTAGTAGTACTTGCACAGAGATTCTTTTACATAACTTAGCAAAACTGGATATATTTTGTACAATTCTCTGCCAATAATATATATATATATATTTATTTCTTGAAGAGTATTATTTATTTATTTAATGAGACCTGCAATAGTTATTTTAACAGTGTTTTTTATCCTGCCCATTTTAATTGCAACAGGCATTAGATATGCATGAGCTTTGCAGGTATAGCACAGAATCAACTCCATAGAACTAAGGCATTCTGAGACGTAGATGAGGGCCTGCTGGACCCCAGTTAGTCGGAATGGGTAATATGCAGCTTTAAGCAAGTAAACCCCTTTTATAGTCCTCAAAGGGAGATGGCACATCTATAGGGCAATCCACCATGCAATTAAATGTATCTAGTATAGATGGGATGATTCAGTTCTTGCCTGGTAAAGCCCTGGAGAATTCAATGCATTTGGTTAAACATAAGCATCTAGTGCCATATTAAGTATCCTAATGTTTTCCTACCTGGTCTTCAGTTCTATCTGCAGAAGACCAGTTGTTGTTTAACTGGGGTGGCAGCTAAGCACCATACAGCTGTTCATTCACTGCCCTCCACCTCTTTACCTCCCCTAGTGGAATTGAGAGAAACAAAACAAAACAAAACAAAAAGGGGGGGGGGGAGGGGGGGGGGGGGAGGGGAGGATAGAAACAACAACAATAATAATAATAATGACAATAATACCAAGAGCTGACAGACTCAAGCATCGGCAGCCCCCAACTCCAAAATCCAATCCAACTCCCCCTGTTTTTATTGTTTATTGTTTTTATTGTCATATCACCCATGATTGTTTAAATGGGATGGATTATGTATGTTCACAGTTTATCTGAAAATTAGTCACCTAAGATATGTACCCAGGAATACTTAAACTTAAGTGAGTAGTGTCATTTGAGACACCTGGGTAGCCACTTGCAGCTGCCAAGTACTATAGAACCTGTGCTTTTGTCCTGGTTCTGGCTAGGTTAGAGTTAATTTTCTTCCTAATAGCTGGTATGGTGCTGTGTTTTGGATTTAGAATGAAAACAATGGTGATAACATGCTAATGTTTCAATTGTTGAGGAGCAGTCTTTACACAGAGCCAGGGGACCTTTCAGTTTCTCATGCTGCCCTGCCAATGAAGAGACTCAGGGTGCACAAGGAGCTAGGAAGGGACAGAACAAGGACTGCTGACCCAAAGTGACCAAAAGGATATTCCATACCATGTGATGTCATGCTGAACAATTATATGTACAGAAACAAACAAACAAACAAAATGTTAAAATGATAAAATGATGACCAAGAAGATTGTAGAGCTAAATAACTCTATCTCATCACCAAGAAATAGATACTAAAATTTTCTTGGCTACTTCTTTTGCAGACTGTAGTCCTGGAATTAGTTCTGAAAACAGTCTAATGCTACAACCTCTTCGCTGACATGGAGCCCTATGAGGTTCAGAATAGACCTATGAAGACAACTGCTTGCATAGCATAGTTTTTATTTTTTGAGTAAATGTCAGGAGCAATAAATGAAGATCACAGATTCAAGCTTCCACATGTGCACACACACGTACAAACTAAATTTCAAATTTCCTCAATTGTGCAAGAAAAATAATTCAAAAATAGACTTCCTATTCTCTACAATCTGTGATACCTTATTTTTCTTATCTTCTTCTCTTTACTTTTGGACATTATTTATAAGTATTTGTAGAACAACAAATAAATAAGTAGCTCTGGGATTTTTTTGCTGTTCTTATGAATGTTATTATGTGAGACACCTGGCATTCTAAGATATGTGGCTGTATTTGAAAGTGGGGGGAGTAGGAGAGAGTACACATTTGAATACAAAATCAACAGCTAAAACTTGGCCTAAATATAAAACAGGGACAGATGGTGGCTCCTAGGAAAGAAATTCTGGTAAAATCTCAGACTTTTCAGACCTTTTTGTCAAAGTTTAAGTACCTGTTTACTTTCTAACTTCTATCAAATTCATATTCCATCTTTCTTTATGTTACCAGTATAATAATCACAGTAAACAGAAATGTTTCTGTGCATGCCTATTACTTTTGTATACTGTATAGCAAAATTTCTATCAATAAAATACAGACACAGTGGACTTATATGCAGTTAGCTGCATTTTGAAAAGTTTTCATAATTGTAATCTGTATGTGAAGAGTTAAGAGATGAAAATAAGTAAGAAAATGATTTCACACGATTAAGAATTGAGGTTGTCTTGGTTTCAGCTAGGATAGAGTTAGTTGTCCTCATAGTAGATGGTATGGTGCTGTGTTTGGAATATAGGATGTTGACATAACGTTGACATCAAACTGACGTTTTAATTGTTGCAGAGCAGTGCTTACACTAAGCCAAAGACTTTTCAGCTTTTCACTCTGTCCTGCCAGTGGGCAGGTTGGGAGTGAAGCAGGAGCGGGGAGGGGACTGACCCAGAACAGCTGACCCAAACTGGCCAGAGGTGTTTTCCATACCATCTGACATCATGCTGAACAAGAGATAGGGGTGGCTAGCCGGGGTGGAGGGGCCATCTGCTCGGGGATAGGCTGGGCATCGGTCAGCAGGTGGTGAGCGATTGCATTGTGCATCACTTGTTTCATACACATTATTATTAGTAGTACTGTTATCATCATTATTATTATATTCATTTCTTTTCTGTCCTGATAAACTGTCTTTATCTCAACCCACAGGCTTTCATCGCTTTCCCCCATCCCAGAGAGGGAGAGGGGAGGGTGAGCAAATGGCTGTGTGGTGCTTAGCTGCCAGCTGGGTTAAACCATAACAGAGGCAAAAAAAGTCCTATATTGAACAGAATGAAAAGTTGTCAGGTTAAAAATATAGGAATGAATTATTACTCTTGGTTGGTAGATAAAACAATAAAACAATATCAGCCAAACAATACATATATATATATATATATATATATATATATAAAAGCCAAGAAAGAAAGAAAGAAAGAATATCTCAGCAGAGAAAATTAAATATAAAAATTAAAAGAAAACTGAAGATAAAAAAATATCAAAAAGAAACACCAGTTTTGTAAATCATTATGTTCTTTCAGTTACATAACAATTTACAGATTCTTATTATTTTGAATGTTTCCAGCCTTGTAAGGATATATTAGAAAGCCCAAACGTTCAGACAATGATACTTCTTGAGTAAAGATCAAGTAGAATGCTATTAGTCTGTGTCAAATTAATTTCTTTCTTTGCAGAATTCAGTCATTCTAATGGTCTAACCATTCTAATGGATCTAACCAGAGACAATTTTTAGCAATCTTTGAGCTGTGGATTTTATCTCAATTTCTTAAAAAGTTAAATCATTATTCTGATTCTGCACACATTTTATAGGGTCTTTTTATACAGATGTTAAATCAATGCTGTTAACTGAAGAATGGAGAGACATTTATCAATGCATTTCATTGTTTTTATGTATATATAATCAAATCGCTATATTTATATGTGCTTAAGAATTAATAAAACCAAAAACAAACAAACAAACAAAAATCAAATAACAAACTAAAGAAACATTCTGGACTAGAACTAAAACTAGTTCAATTTTTTTTAAGAAGATTTGGGAAAAAAAAAAAATACTAGAAGTGAAGGAAAACTCAATCTTCTTCATTACCTTTCCGAAAAAAAAAAAAAAAAAGAAAAAAGAAAAAAAAAAAGAAAAAAAGAAGAAGCTAAGATTCAGTTCCAAACCACAACCACAGAGAAGTTAATAATAATCTATATATTCAAGGATAATCACCTTGAGTATCAGAAGTATGGTCATTTTTAAAAATAAGAAAACATCATCAGAAACAAACAAACAAACATACACACACACACTAACACACACACATACAAAATCAACAACAACACTATTTTCATAGGTGGTGAAAGCATGGAGGCCATTTACTTATAAAAGATAAGATATGAGAAAGACTGCAAAATAACATGTTTTCTGTCTGAGGCATAGTGTGTTAATTTTCACTGCTAAGCAAATTTCTTACTGCCAAGTTATAAACGTTTGAAATATAACATAGGTGCTGCTACAACCTTGAATATATTGAATACATGACACAAAATAATTATGCTTTGTGAGAAACATAATAACGTATTCTGAACTCATAATTTGGTCATTTATTTTCTATAATTGCATTTTTAGTTTCTCTTTAATGAACTTTAATAATTATAAACAACATGGTCCTAGATTGTTTTCTCCTCTGTCATCCCTAGATTTCTACAGCTATCCTCCTTCTCTTCCTTTATTATTTCTGCACTCATCTGAGACAGTGTGATACTGAAGTCAAGAGCAAGGACCAGACTTCCTAAAGTAGACTGCAGCTCCTCTGAGATGGAGATCTAAATGGTTAGATCATGGCTGACCTAACCATCTAAAATCTTTCTAAGAAAGAAAGAAAGAAAAATGATGAAAGTAAGTTTAAGCCACTTAAAAAAAAAAAAAAAAAAAAAAAAAAAAGAAGAAGAAGAAGTACAGAGGCCCAAACTGTATTTTTTTTGTTGTTGTTGTTTTGGTTTTGTTTCATTTGTGGTTTTTGTATGTTTTTGTTGTTGTTTATTTGTTTGATCTTTTTTTTTTTTTCCACTTAACTTGAGCCAACTAAAAGAAAAGCACGCAGCAAAGGTAGTTGTTCAAGCTTTTTCAGAACTTAATGAAGAAGGGAAAACAAAGCAACTGCCTGAAGTGAATCATTTCACTGAAATAAAACACCCATTTTTCAATGTGATTAATATGATTTCAATGTGATTAATCAGTTTAGGAGACATCTACGTCTCTGCTGGATCCTTCAAAAGGAGAAATTATATGAGAGTATTTGTGTTAAACAGGGAGGATTTCAGGCTTTCAGATGACACTTCTCTTACCAGACTTTTAGTCAAAATTTTAAACTCTTTCTTTTCTTTCATTTATCTGTGTTCACATTTATACTTGTGGCTTCTCACATGTAAAAACGTATTTCAAGTTGTACTAAGAATACATGTAAGTAATTAGATCATCTACCTTGACCTTCTGTATAACTCAGGCCATCAAATCTGCTTTAGTTTATTTATTTATTTAGTGAATATGACAACCTGTGCTTGTCAATAATTAAAAACAAGGAACCCTTGAGGAAAAAAAAAAAAAAAAAAAACAATAATAATTAAATAATCATTTTTTTAACCATTTATTTAACATTGATTCCAAAGCTGACAAGACAGAAAGTATTCACAGTATTCTTCACTTAACTCATGAGAAGAAAAAACAACAACATTAAAAGGAATCTGTCATTTCTTTGAGCACTTCTATTTGTATCTAAACACTATTCACAAATCCCTTTTTCCCAGAATGCAGCAATGCCAAAACAAGACCAAATAGTAATTCTATTCATTGGTCCCTACAAAATGTCTAGCTCAGGCTGCACACGTTCCTTTTTCTTTGACAACAACATTGACTGCATGTATTCCCCACTTCATCCACCCCGACTATATGTTCCCCTTTTTAAACATATTTTCATCTGTGGCAACACTGTTTGAAAACCATATTATATATCTAATCAACAAACCAATAACAATGCGGCTTAAATAGACCTGTGAATAACAGTTCTGAAAAATAGAAGTGTTTTATTATTATTCTGTGAAAAATTCAGAAGCTGATTATGGATTTGGAGGCCTTTAGTGATAAGACAAAATGCATTTGTAGGTCTTGTTAATTTTTGTACTACTTGAAGACTACTGGAACGTCTTAGAAATATAGTTTAAAGTTTCTTCCATTTATGCAGGTGCTGTTATACATATTCCAAATGATTATATCAAATTACATTGTGCATTACTCAACAGATTTAGAGAGTGGTCTGAAAAGGTCTAAATTATATTTTCCACTTTTCATCATGTTTTTGAAGAAATATGTTCCCTATTTAGTCGAAGAATTTAAAAAATATATATTACCAGAACACAAAGAAAGCCAGCCTCTTTTAAATATATTCACAAATCTATCAGGAATAAAAACTGAAGACTTTTAGGCTTTTAAAGCTGTAATGCAATTAATTAAAATGAATAATGATTAATGAATCTGAAATTTGTCTTCAAATGTTTTCTCACCCATTTCTGTCTAATTGGATAATTATAGTGTGGTCTCAGATTTTATTTTCTGACCTTAAACTTTTCATTCTAAAACATAAGAATTCTATGGGGGGAGATGGGGGAGTGGGGGGGCATGGTGGGGAGAGAGAATAACAAAGCTAACAAACAAAAACATACATATATAAAAAAAAGCAAAGCTGACTGATACAGACAGATAGGAAAATGTCAAATGTCTACATATTTCTCATTGGAAAGGGTAAGGAGGTGGAACCAGACATGTTTCAGTGGTACCCAGTGACAACACAAGAGTTAACAAGCACAGATTCAGTAAAATTCCACTTAAACAATAAGGAAAAAAATATATGGTAATCATGGTCAAACACTGGAACAGGTTGCTCAGAGAGGCTGTGATATCTCAATCCAGAGGTAGGTACTCAAAATCCAGACAAGCATAGAACTTAATAGTATGGTCTAGTTGATCATGCACTGAGTAGGGGACTGGACTAGTTGTCTCCAGGGGTCCCTACCAAATTCAGCTATCCTGTGAAAAAAGAAGCAATGGTTTAATAGCACTAGGTACCTCTGATGTTAGAATTCAAATCTATTCTAAATCTATCATCCTATATTTTTCTCTTTTTTTATTTTTTTTATTTTTTATTTTTTTTTTCTGCTGTCTGCTGCATGAACAGCTTGCTGATTCTTACTTTCTGCCTCAGAGAATTCGTAAAGATATAAACAAAGCTGAACTAATCCACAAGGCAGTGGCAAATAAAAATAGGAAGAGAAGGAGGAACTGCTGGCAACCTTTTGTAAATGCAGTGAGACACCTTCTTTCAAAAGTGAATGCAAGGAAGGATGAAAAATTTTTGAGGCTACCAGATTACACAGCAGCAGGTAGAACATTATTATCAAATAATAAAAACAAAGTATATTAGAGGGGTTAAGTCAAAAGTTTTTTTTTTGCATCCAGCATGTTATCTCCATCTGTAGCTAGAACATCTTGCTTGATCTATTATGAATAGTATTTGTATGAATACTTCGAAATAGTGAATACTTTGAAAATATCGTTGAATGGTTAGAGAGTTCTTGCAAACAAAGACAATCTTGTATTCTCTTCTGTTAAAGTAAAGTTGTGCTTGGGGATATAAAGGAAGTTTATTTCAGAAGTTATTTTGGTATGTAGTTTTACTTTATTTATTAGAGAGTCTAGGAGGTCTCTGGAGTGTGTGGGATATAACTTCCTGATACAGCTGGTTCACATGAACCAGCTAGGGACAGCAGTGCCCTACTGGATATTTTGCATGTGAACAGAGAAGGACTTGTGGGTGTTGTGAAGGTTGGAAGCTGTCATGGCGATCATGAATTAACAGAGTTTTCAATTCTTGAAAAAATAAGGAGGAGAGTTAACAGAACTTTTATCCTGGACTTCCAGAGGGCAGCCATTGGCCTGTTTAGGAAACTGAAAATTCCTTTGGGAGGCAGTTCTGAAAGGCAAAGGAGCTCAGGAAGTCTGGACACTCTTCAAGAAGGGTGCAGGAGCAGGCTGTCTGCATGTACTGAAAGATGAACCAGAGAACAGAAACCAGAAAGCTGAACAGAGAACTTTGGCTAGAGCTCAGGAAGAAAAAGAATTTATGAACTTCAAAACAAGGGGCAGGCCACTCAAGAGGACTACAAAGATGTCATGAGGCTATGCAGGGAGAAAATTAGATGAGCTAAATACCGTCTGGAGCTTAATCTGTCTACTGCTGTTAAAGACAACAAAAAGTGCTTCTATAAACATATTATCAACAAAAAGTGGACTACGGAGAATCTTTATCCTTTATCTTTTATGGGGAGAAAGAATAAAAGATGAGGAAAAGGATGAGGTACTGAATGCTTTCTTTGACTCGGTCTTTAGAAGAAATGTCAGTTGTTCTCCAGTATCTCCCCAAACTGGAAGATAGAGACAGGGAGCAGAATGAAACCCTCATAATACACGAAGAAATGGTTAGCAACCTGCTACACTACTTAGACACACATAAGTCTATAAGGCCAGCTGAGATCACCCAAGGGTACTGAGGGAGATGGCAGAAGTGCTCACTAAATCATTTTCCATCATTTCATCATGGCTGTCAGGGGAGGTCCCAGCTGACTGGCTACTAGTAAATGTGACACCCATGTACAAGAAGGGCAGGAAGGGGGGCTCAGGGAACTACAGGCCTGTCAGTCTGACTTTGGTGACAGGAAAAGTTATAGAGCAGATTATCTTGAGTGGCATCACATAGTACATACAAGACAACCAGGGGATGAGGCCCAGTCACCATGGGTTTGTAAAAGGCAGGTCCTGCTTGACTAATGTGGTCTCCTTCTATGACAAGGAGATGAGGAAAAGGCTGTGCATATTGTCTACCTAGACTTTAGTAAGGCTCTTGACACTGTTTCCAACAAAAGTGTCCTGGAGAAACTGACTGCTTATTGGCACGGGCATATGCTTCATTGGATAAAAATCTGTGTGGCTGAGCCCAAACGATGCTGGTGAATGGAATTAAATCCAGTTGGAGACTGGTCACGTGGTGTCCCCCAGGTCTCAGTACTGGGGCCAGTTAATACCTTTATCAGCGATCTGGATGAGGGGCTTGAGTGTACCCTCAGGAAGTTTCCAGATGACACCAAGTTAGGTGGGAGTATTAATTTATTAATCCTCTTGAGGGTGAGAAGTCTCTACAGAGGAATCTGGATAAGCTGGATTTATGGGCTGAGGCCAAGTGTATGAGGTTCAACAAGGCTAAGTTCCAGGTCCTGCACCTGGAGCACAGCAACTCCATGAAATGTTGCAGGCTGGTGAAAGAATGGCTGGAAATATAACCAGCTGAAAGGGGTGTTGGTCAATACTTGGGGGTATACCCAATACCTGGGTCAATACCTGGGGTCAATACCTGTGAGTATTGGTCAATAGCAGGTTGAATGTGAACCAGCAGTGTGCTCACACGGCCAAGAAGGCCAACAGCATCGTGGCTAATATCAGAAATAGTGTGGCCAGCAGGAGTAGGAAACTGATTGTCCCCCTCTACTTGGCCCTGGTGATGCTGCACCTTGAATACTGTGCTCAGTTTGGGACTTCTCACTACAAGAAAGATACTGAGGTGCTGGAGCATGTTCAGGGAAGGGCAATGAAGCTGGTGAAGGGCCTGGAACACAAGTCCTATGAGGAGCAGCTGAGGGAACTGGGTTTATTTAATCTAGAGAAAAGGAGTCTCAGACAAGACCTTATTGCTCTCTGCAACTACCTCAAAGGAGGTTGTAGCAGGATGTGGGTTGGTCTCCCAAACACCAAGCTATAGAACAAATGGCCTCAAGTTGTACCAGGAGATGTATATGTTGGACATTATGAAAAATTTATTCACTGAAAGAATTGTGAGGCATTGGAACAGCCTGCCCAGGTAACTTGTTAATTCACCATCCCTGGAGGTATTCAGAGGATATGTAGACATGGTGCTTAGGTAAATGTTTTTGTTATGATTTGACAGTGCTAGGTTAACAGTTGAACTTGATTTTTGAGGTCTTTTCCAAACTAAATATTTCAATGATTCCATGTGTCTTATTTTCCTTCACGATTTTATATGGGAAAGTCTGATTCTTTAATATTTAATATTTCAAATCCAGGGGGTTTCAGAGCATTTATTCTACCTCCACTGTAATACATAGATTATACTGTCTATATACAAATAAAAGACTATTATATAGATAACAGAAATGTATTGAAGGGAAGGGAAGGGAAGGGAAGGGAAGGGAAGGGAAGGGAAGGGAAGGGAAGGGAAGGGAAGGGAAGGGAAGGGAAGGGAAGGGAAGGGAAGGGAAGGGAAGGGAAGGGAAGGGAAGGGAAGGGAAGGGAAGGGAAGGGAAGGGAAGGGAAGGGAAGGGAAGGGAAGGGAAGGGAAGGGAAGGGAAGGGAAGGGAAGGGAAGGGAAGGGAAGGGAAGGGAAGGGAAGGGAAGGGAAGGGAAGGGAAGGGAAGGGAAGGGAAGGGAAGGGAAGGGGGGAGAGAAAGCCTCTAGACTTGCATTTTAGTCTCTGAGATTAGAAAGCAGGAAGTTCTTATTTTCTCCCTAGATCATACATGCTATTATACTCAAAATTCTTATTTTCACATATTACAGAGCTGGAAATGATTGTAGTTTTAAAGAAATATTTTCATCAGGTCAATGTCATGATTAGTATAATCCTAATTAAAATACAGTGCTTTATGGCCATCAAGCAGAAACAACAACAAATGAAAACCAACTATAATAACAACAAATAAAACCTGACAATAACAGCAACAAAACACCTTGGTTTGTATCTCTTCATATTACATTAATTAAAAAATCTGTCAAAAAAAAAAAAAAAAAGACATCACTTTGCAAATAAAATGTTAAGGAATTGTAGGCATTTAATCCACTTTAGCTTACCTCAAAACACTCCTGTATCCTGATTATGTAAATAATTTTGCTTTTGCTTTTTTTTTTTTTTTTTTTTTTTTTTTTTTTTTTCTGCATTCACCTCTTATGGGGATTCCATAATTTCACTCATTTGTAATTGCCATATCTCTGCATATAACTTGTGCATTGATGATGCTTTTCTGGAAGGTATCCATCGTTGTACAGTTGGGTCAAACACATTCAATGTAATTTATTAAAAAAAAGAAAAAAATAGAATGCTGCCTCTACAGAAATACATGCTTTCATCAGTATTATAGTGCATTAAACATGATTAAAGTTAAGTGAATATCCAATATATATTCTGACTGAATAATTTGCAGCTCACTAACAGAATCGCTTGCAAGTAATTCTCACTCATAAACACTTTTTAGAATATTTTCTTTTGTGTACTATATTTACATATGTTGAAACTTTTAGCACATTAAAGTGGAAAAGGTTTTCTTTAAATAAAAAAATAATCTTCAAAGCGGAGGAAAAGAGTGAAATACACTAGTGAAAGTGAAAAGGCTATAGAAAGAAAAGGTTGGAGTAAATTATAAACATGAATGGCCAGTCAGCATTGTATTCCTGTGGAATTCCAGTGGAATCTGCTGGCAATATATAACTGAAATTGTTGTTTTATAGCAGTGTCTCCTGTAGGTCAGAGCAAGATAGAAATGAGGCTGCATTGTGCTGGGAGGTATCAAGTGAATGCACTGCTTGAAACCTAGTCGTTAGAGCAGTCCTGTCATTTTCAATCAAAACTGTAATTACTAGAGAAATATATTAAGTTTCTGTCTCTTTTTAAAGTACTGTAAATTCTTCAGTATCCTAACTGGATTTCATAAGGTATTCTTTATTTTTCCCCTCTCATTTTATTACATATCCTAGAATAAATGTCCCCAGCCAAGTTACATTTTCTAAAACTTAAATGTATGCAAATATTTCTTTGCTCTCAAAACAAAAAATAAACCTAGGAAGCCTGGAGGTATTACTTTCTAATTGAAAGGAGAAGGAGAAGGAGAAGGAGAAGGAGAAGGAGAAGGAGAAGGAGAAGGAGAAGGAGAAGGAGAAGGAGAAGGAGAAGGAGAAGGAGAAGGAGAAGGAGAAGGAGAAGGAGAAGGAGAAGGAGAAGGAGAAGGAGAAGGAGAAGGAGAAGGAGAAGGAGAAGGAGAAGGAGAAGGAGAAGGAGAAGGAGAAGGAGAAGAAGGAGAAGGAGAGGGAAAGGGAAAGGGAAAGGGAAAGGGAAAGGGAAAGGGAAAGGGAAAGGGAAAGGGAAAGGGAAAGGGAAAGGGAAAGGGAAAGGGAAAGGGAAAGGGAAAGGGAAAGGGAAAGGGAAAGGGAAAGGGAAAGGGAAAGGGAAAGGGAAAGGGAAAGGGAAAGGGAAAGGGAAAGGGAAAGGGAAAGGGAAAGGATCTGCCATCACATAGAGAATACATAATTTCAAGAACAGTTACTTCTTTTTGAGAAAATGAGCTATCAGTGCCACTGATAATCGCAGTACTGCTCCCTTATAGGTGAATGAAGAAGCTCCTTCTCCTCCTTTCAGTTTTACAAATAACAAAAAAAAAAAAGAAAGGTTGTTTTTTTTTCCTAATCTTTAAGAATTAAGAGGTTTTTTTCTTCTTGTTAATTTTCCTTCTGTGGTTTTATATTTATTTTAATATATTTTTTTTCTTTATAGCAAGGTAAATCAGTAAATATGTTTATTTTTTACTGTAATATATATACAACTAAATTAATAGTGGTAATTATTCTGTATATTTTGTTAATTTGTCAAGTAACTGCTCTGATTTTTAAACAGTTTTGAAATAGATTTAAATTTATCTTCATAAAACAGCAATGAAAATCACAGGGAAGTTGCTAAAAAGTTTCTTTATGTAGCATAGTAAACTAATTGTTGCTTCCAGTGTAGTGTATGTATATATATCCTTTTTATATAATATTGCTTTAGCAATTACCTTCATATCAGTACATGTAATCTTTAATCAAATAATCATAAAATCATACAATATTTTGGGTTGAAAGGGACCTTGGTGACCAGCTAGTTCCCATGTCCTTGTCACGGGCAGGGATACTGTCCACTTGATCAATGATATACTTCAGTAAAGAAAATGGCTGTCCTTTTCAATTACATTTCTACATTAGAGGTATTTTTCTATATATAAAAGAATACAATCAAAATATGTTAAAGATTCTTTTTTCATTTAATATTAATTTAATCTTTGACTTAGATTAAAAATATTAACTAGTATATCTAATAAATACTTTTATTTAAAGAAACTGAAGTACTTAAAATAATGAAGCAACTAATACACTAAAAACATTAAAAATTAAATGTGTATGTTACTGAGAAGTGTATTTTCATTTTATTGTATCTTTAATATTAAAATTCTTGATTGTAACCCATAACATTCTGATATTGGATGCAGATAGGTTTATATTTTTAACATTTAGGGAAGATATTTTACAGAATAATATATACAATTAAATAAGTATAGGCTTGTTCCTCTTGACTATATATTTTAGAATAACATTTTTTAAGGTCCGAGATTATTTGGTAAAAAAGTACTATCTATTCCCTTTTATTTTCTTAAATTTTCACTGATCTCCACATAACATTATTTCATGTTGTTGTAATTATCATACACAATAAGTGTTTTTAAATGATTTTATACTAAAAAAACATATATATAGTGTCAGTTTGGAGTGAACTATCATGTGAATACCTAGACATGATTGCTGAAAAGGTCAGTATACCCAACAGATTATTTAAATTGCAAACTTAGTTTTCCATTAACATTTTCTATTTTGGCATCTTAAAAAGAGTGTAAGTTTAATTCAGCAGAACATCCTGTGGGGAAATTAGTTCATTTTGCTAAAGTATCTTAATAATTACAGTGACATCAAGGTTAATTGCTTAATCTGTATTGCCATAGTGCAGTCCTGTAGAAATCCCAACACAATCTGTTCTATAATTAGTGCCAGAATAGCCATATATAGAACAAGCTGTAACCTAAATAATAATAGAAAAATTACGGATATGATTAATAAGTAAGGTTCACCAAAACATCTGTCTTTCCATCTATCTATACATTTATATGTGTTAATGTGAAGAGAATGGGTAGATTTCCAAAAAAAACCCACAAACAACAACAAAAAAAAAACAACAGAGCTCTTGCAAACAGAATGTTAAACCTTTGAATAGTTATAAAAAGCTCTGTTAGTAAATAACTTCAAGAAAGACCTTTTCTTTCTTCCTTCCTTCCTTCCTTCCTTCCTTCCTTCCTTCCTTCCTTCCTTCCTTCCTTCCTTCCTTCCTTCCTTCCTTCCTTCCTTCCTTCCTTCCTTCCTTCCCTCCTTCCTTCCTTCCTTCCTTTTTTCTTCTCCCTATTATTTTCTTTCAGCTCCATAATGTGATTTTTAGTGAACAGCTTTACACTTGTATCAAGTCGACTGTAGTATACCACAATAAAGGATGTCCTAGTCAAAATATGCTTACCTTCAGATCACCTAAAATAAGGTGATCTGAGTTTGTTTACAAAACGTAGCAATTAAGTTATATAAAATAATCGTCTTTAATCTGTGTACTTCAACTTGAAGGTACATTCATAACTTTTCAATCTTTACAACAATTACTATTCACGTCCTTCGTGTTTCTTCAAATTGTCAACTGCTTGATTGACATGAGTTGGAAATGCAAAACTTACAGAAACATCTATGTTGTGCGTGTACAAAATAGTAGTGTTTATGTTTTTAAGAAAATTAAATCTAATGTTTAAGACCAGATTGATTTTTGATTGCCATATCATTAGTTGGTATATAATAATAACATATGATGTATATGTAAAAGTCTTGTATTGTACTGACAAATTGTACTGTATTTTGATATATACCTTCCCTACACTGTGCTGATTATTTGAAAGTCTTAATGATGCTGAACCTGACACATTTGAACTGATAGTATGAAATTCTGCTCACAATATTTCTGATGTACACAAAGTGGATTATATTTGATAGAGACAACAATGTTCCACCAAGTCCATGAAAGCACTTGAATTCATAAAAAGTAATGCACTGGTCATTATCTTCCTTTTCAGGAATACTGAAACATAACAAGCAAAACAAAAACAACTGAGTTGGTTAGAGACTCCTTTAGAATGATGACATCAGAATTCTCTGGGAAAAGAACACATCACAACAGATCTCTCAGCCTTCCAACAATATTATAAAGAAAAAAAAAATCAAAGGTATGTTTAAGATGTAAAAATATAAGGACTTTTTCACTGTATCTTTACAGTTTCTCTGCCTTTTTTTTTTTTTTTTAGTGAACCTGTAATTAGGTTTGTTTCAATTGCCTGCTGGAATTGAATAGTCTGGCATCCAGAGTTTGGTCATACATATATATATATATATATTATTTTTTTTTCCCCTTCATATTCAGTTTCTCCCATCTGGCATTCCTTTCCCATTTCATCATGTCAATTTAACTGATTTTATTCTTACTGCACTTTATTTTTCCACATGTATTTTCTATATGTATTTCTAAATACTTCCCCTTTTCTGTATTATTATCATTATTTTCAAATATTCTATTTTATTTTGTATGCAGTAGTTCTTTTGTATATTTCCTCAATAGGACCTCTTTCTGAATGCCCCAAACTGATGTTATTTTCTACATGTTAGTGCCAGAAATTAATAGACTTAATATGCTTTACTTGTCTGATATCTTGTATAAAATAGTCAAGGTTTATAAAATAGGCTTGAAGATATTTCTGCTTCATTTTGGGGGTTAATTTCAGTAATGTTGCCTATTACTGAGTTTACAGATCTTTATTGGTCTTAGTACAAGATTCTGTGCAATTTCCTTGCCTGCTCAAGACATGACATGTTGAGGAATAATGTGGTGTCTCTGATAATTTAGGATACTCTGTACTCCTCTTGCTTCATCTTAGTCATCAATTCATGCTGGATGCTCATCTGAGATACAAGATATCTGTTATTCTGCATTAGGAAACCTAGTTTTCAAATAACCAGTATTTAGAGACAGACGCTGGCACATGCATTTGTAAATAGTCAACTGTCAACTGTATAATTTATCTTGTTTCCAGAAGGGCTATATGGAGAATTTTTAAGACATTAACTAATTATGCAGCAACATACAAAATAAATTCTGCTTTCAATTTAACAAATCAAAACAAAAGATCTATGGACTATCTGTCTTATTTTGCAGAAATTGGAATATGAGTAAATCACAGTACTAATCTCAAAAAAAAAGCACCTCTGAAAAATACATCAATAGAACAAGATATTATATAACTATTTCTTGTATGTTTTGTACAACACAACTGAAACATACAACCTATATGCTTGAAGTACACTGTCTTAAGACATCCATTCCATTGTCAATTTTGAACTTGCCACCTTAAATGTTGGTAACACTGTGATAAATCCTGTTGCTGGTTGCAATTGTTTTAGGTATTAGGACTTCGAGGGAGCTGAGGAGGCAAATTAACCTTGATTTTACAAAGGGGAAAAATCTGTCCTTATTATTCTCAAGTGCATATTCTCTTAAATTGTGATTATTAAATAATGAAATGTCCCAAATGAAATATACTTTAAATTTCTAAATACCATTTTTATTTGCTCTACCAGCCTCTATCCATCTACATATCAATCTGAGTAATTTTGTAAGTATGTACCTTTGTATATCATGGATGCCAGAGTTAGATACAGCTAGATATGGAAATGCTCTAAGTCAATATATGGCAAATTTTAAAATAGTCAGTTCCTTATAGAAGTCATTAAGATTTCAGTGTACTCAAATTAAAATGAGTAAGCCTTTAATTTTCTTATATATTACTTATTTATTGCCTCTTATTCAGTGTTTAATCATCTCCAGGGAAACTGGAATCAACTCTCCCACATCGTGCAGTAATTTTCATCTAAAAGGTTTCTCAGATAAACACCATTTTAATATTGAGTGTCCATATTACATGGTGGGAATTGATACAATTTAAAAAATATTTAACTTGGCAGTTGGGCTACTGTTGAGAAATTTCATGTGAATCTCTTTCACCTCAACAAAAATTCTATTGTTTGAATTCCTTTTGAAAAGGCTGTTAACCCAATAAGTTTATTTTGGAAGCCAAGCTACAATTAGTAACCTGTATTCTCAAAGAAATCTGAAGCTTAGCACAGCAATGCTTGCATACACTCACATGTAATTACAGCTTTCTTTTTCTTTTACACAGGAATGCAAACAATAAAAGGCTATGAGTCTTAGCAATATCATATCCTTTTTAAAAAGTGTATTTTAACTTGCTTGTAGATGAATAGTGCTTTAATTCTGTTCCCCTCACCTTGTCACCATAGATACTGCTTAGAAAAGTTTTATAAGTCATATCATACCATCCCAGTTTAAATCAGCTAGCCACTACCACTGAAATTATACAGACTATTTTGCTTTGTTAATTTATGATTTCAGCCTATTAAAACCAACCTTTTAAAAAATGTGCATGGATTCCGGTCACTCGTGGTGTTCCTCAGGGCTCAGTACTGAGGCCAGTACTCTTTAATAACTTTATTGATGATCTGGATGAGGGCATCGAGTGCACCCTCAGTAAATTTGCAGATGACACCAAGTTAGGTGCGTGTGTCGATCTGCTCGAGGGCAGGAAGGCTCTGCAGGAGGATCTGGGTATGCTGGACCAATGGGCTAAGGCCAAATGCATGAAATTCAACAAGGCCAAGTGCCAGGTCCTGCACCTGGGGCACAACAACCCCAAGCACAGCTACAGGCTGGGAGATGAGTGGTTAGAAAGCTGCCTGGCAGAGAAGGAACTGGGGGTATTGGTTGATAGTTTGCTGAATATGAGCCAGCAGTGTGCTCAGGTGGCCAAGAAGGCCAACAGCATCCTGGCTTGTATAAGAAGCAGTGTGGCCAGCAGGTCTAGGGAAGTGCTTGTCCCCCTGTACTCGGCTCTAGTGAGGCCGCACCTCGAGTACTGTGTTCAGTTTTGGGCCCCTCACTACAGGAAGGACATGGAGGTGCTCTAGAGAGTCCAGGGAAGGGAAAGTGATCCTGGAGATCAAGTGAGATCAAGTCTTACGAAGAACGGCTGAGGGAGCTGGGCTTGTTCAGCCTGGAGAAGAGGAGGCTCAGGGGCGACCTTATTGCTCTCTATTTTAGACACATTAAAGGAGGCTGTAGCAAGGTGGGGGTTGATCTATTCTCCCATGTGCCTGGCAACAGTACGAAGGGGAATGGGTTAAAGTTGCACCAGGGGAGGTTTAGGTTGGATATTAGGTAAAGCTTCTTTACCGAAAGGCTTGTTAGGCATTGGAATAGGCTGCCCAGGGAAGTGGTTGAATCACCATCCCTAGAGGTCTTTAAAAGACGTTTAGATGTAGCGCTTAGTGATATGGTTTAGTGGAGGACTGGTTAGTGTTAGGTCAGAGATTGAACTCAGTGATGTTGGAGGTCTCTTCCAACCTAAACGATAGTGTTATTCTGTGACTCTGTGGATTCATTTATTTTGTGGTTTATTGCACAACTCATCAGTGGTCTTTCAAAAATATATTTATCACAAGTTGAGGTGAGATCTGGGTAAATGAGAATAAAATAGTTAATTTTAAAACTCTGCTATCAAGATGACTTTTAGTTCAGTATTTCTAATTTTTGATAAGGAGCTCCAGTATTCTACAATATTTTCCAGTATTATGAGATTCAGATTTTAATAAGAAGTTGAAATGAGAAAATATTTTTCCACATTTATTTAAAAAGTATTGAATATTAAATAATAAAAGATTGTTTACTCAGTATTAAAATAATAATACTAATAATAAATCTACATTCTTGTTTAACTAGTGGTAAGCATTTTTATTTTACTTTATTTTATTTTCCACTGGGACTTTAAAATAAAACATTAAAGAATGTGTTTACAATGTATCTCCTGTCATTTTGACTGTGGAAGATATCTGCTGTTCAGCTTTAAAAGGTCACATAGTCTTGGCTTCTGTGACTTAATCAATATGAACTACATGTCTCTGCATCAAAATAAACATCCACTACTGCCTCTTCTTCTTTTTCCGAATGAAGTACTGTGCTATTCCTGATCTCCTCTTGCATCTGGCTCTGGTCTTGTCCCACATTAATAGTCAAGTGCACTGGATGACCAGAATGACTGCAATGACAAGGAGGACACTGGAACAATGTTAATGCAGTTGTATGTGACCGATTGGACAATCTCAGCAAAAATTGATCTTCCTGTCACCCCTTTGAGTCCACTAATGTCATGTTGTTTTTTTGAAGAGACTTAAGCCTACTTGATAGACTCGTCCTCAGGTTTTTCATTCTAGTCTCTGAGGGAGTAGAGGGTGGGGCGATAAGCAAGGTCATTGGATATTGAACTGAAATTAATTAAATGGCCCATCAGGATTATCTGTATGATACAATTATTTGGGTTTATTTTACGTGGCCAATATAGGGTGACACTGATTCACTGTTTAAGACATTTATTTTACTTTAAGAATAAAAAAGAATAATATCAAGAAAGAACTTGTCACACCTACAAACTTGTGGTTATAAAATCTATTCACATTTGCAAGAGGAGGAATGTTCATGTACATGTACAATATCCTGAGTTGTCAAAGCTATTAAATAAATTATTTGCATTTCATCAGAGTTTTCTGCAAGCTAAGTTTTGAAACACAAAATAGAACATATCCTCTAACAACTTGTTCACACTTAAACAAATTATTATTAGTTAAAGATAACACAGAAAAAAAAATTAGTAAATTAAGAGCTTCACAAAAAAACCATCCAGCTTGTTCACAGAATTCATTTACAAGGACATCTACTATAGTGACAGGTTTAACTGCAAAGAAAATGTCACCTACAGTATGATGTAAAAGAAAATATTGATTTTAAATGTAAACACACAGTGCTGTGGTGGCATTAACAAGCTGCACATTTCACTCCCTTTTGTTCTTGCAATGTTGGCAAGTGCAGAGAACTTTGTTTAACCTACACATAAGTTGATGCAACCTTTCTTTACTGAGGAACCAGCACCAACCACTATGATTGTGAGGTGCTATAACAACAAAAATACTGGACTAATGTAAATATGTAATTGAACTGAATTTCTTGAGCCTACTGTGCACCACTACTTTTCTCCAAGTCATTTCAAACCAGATTCTTGGTCACAAAGAGCTTAACCTTGTATCATGAGAATTTGTTTTTGACAGGTTTGTTGTAAAGATATAAATTTTCTGGTTCAAATCCCTCAGCTTACTCATCATTTATGCCTCTTCTCACTAGCAGATAACTGCACTAGAACCATGTTTTTTAGTCATTATTTTATTAATTTCAATGATACCACTGGGACTTCTGAACTTTTAATATAATATCTGACCTTATCAGTAGTATTACCACATTTTTTTTTCAGATTCCTTTCTTTCTTTTGATTTTTCACTACCAGTATTTTAACATCATAAAAGAGTATAAAACTAATCATTGTCATCTCGGGTCTCAGGTGATTTCTGCAGGAAGCCAGTAGTGAAAAGAATGGAAAAGATCATTGTGCAAAGCAAAACTCTAAAGCAATTATAACCTTTAATGTTCACACTTTAAAGTAAAAGAAAATGACATAAGCCCTCTCCTTTTTTTTTTTTTTTTTGTTCTTTTTTCCCACTCATTCCTAGTATATATTTAGTTTGTATAAATGATCCTGATTTTATTTGCCCCATGTCTTATAAATTTTTATGATGATCCGAGGTAAAAATGGTCTGAGGTAAAAAAGTAGTGAGATAGGATGACTGTACTGAGACCTGCTTCACTATATGTGTTCCCGTACTTCATTATTCAGTGATTCCTCGCTTGAATACCTCTCTGAAGATCTCCTAAACACCAGAAATCAGCCCTCTAAATAGAAGAAAAAAAAAAAAAAAGGTAAATTTTATATTTGAAATTTCCATGTGAGCTAATTAGCCAAAGAGCTAAGGCAATTTGAGAAAGTATAAAAAATGCTGAATTTTTTTTACAGCAATCCATTTCCTGATATTTTTATATGTGCTCTTCAACAGCTATAAATACTGAGGGTATTGTTGTGGGATTTGGCCAGACAACTTTCTCTAGGCTATTTTCCATTCATTACAAAGTAACAGAGTATAGATTCAAAGGAAGATCAATATATCTCCTCATTCATCTCCCTGTAGTTCAAAGATGATGTTCTGGAAAGTAGAATCTCTATTTTAATTTATTTATTTATTTTGGTGTTTATAATTGCATAATATTATATTAATAAGGTCATATGTTAATATTATATTAATTATCTAATATTAATATAATATTGATGCCATATTAATGAGCTCATAGACATATTTCTCCACACAACATTGGATTTGGGAAACGAATTACTGTGATGACTGGCTCCTTAGAAAAAATGTATGAACATTTGTGGCTTCCAACAAGGTTTGTGATAGAAATAAAGACTTCATTATGAGGTTGTCATGAAAAGTGTCCCAGTGACAGGAAAGGGCTGTCTACTACAAGGAAAAACAGAGATCAGAGATGAAAGGACATTGATTAGGGTTTACTTTCAAATTGTTGATCTTCCACAGATTACTTAACTTCAAAAGAAATACTTTTAAGTATACAACATGAGTGTATATTCAGTTCTTATCAATAACATCTGGCATCTTGAAAACAAAGTTGTAATTAATATTGCAAATAGGTTCAAGCAGTAGCCTAGAGTAGCCTAGAAGAAAGATGTATTTTTTTTTTCATTTAAAATGTTGTTAGATGAAATTATGAAACCAATACAAAACACATTTATGATATCAAAATTTGAGTATTATTTTGGAGGTAAATCAGAACAGTTTTCAACAAACAGGATGATTTACAATGCAATACATTACAGTCATTTACAGTAAGCTTGTTAAAAGTTCAGTGAAACCATTATACATATATACATATATATATCTTACAAGTTAAGATCATAACAGTAGGAAGAGTTTCATTTGAGAAAACTTCAAACTACTCTTGAAAATAACTGACAACGAAGTAGTATTAAATTTATAATAAACCGATCTATACAATATAAAGATACCAAAATGATAAAGTGCTTTTATTTATTTTTTTGTTTATTTATTGGGGGGGGGGGGACAGCATGATACCAGAAGAGCAATTAAATAGTAGTACACACAAATATTGCTGTGTGATAACAGTGTTGTGAAGATTGCAATTGAAATTGTGTGAAGATTGTGAAGGTTGAAAAAGTGACACTAAAGCCTCATAAGAGGTTTTAACATAGAGAGGCTTTCTGTGAGAAGCTTATAAGTAGATCTACAGCCATCACTGAACATCTATTTATACATAACTTCCTCTGCTTTCCATGAAGGGAAAGCAGGTAGAACCTACCTGCCCTAGAGTTCTTAGTGTAATACTCTATCACATTATGTAATAATTTATCACATAAATTATGTAATAATCTGTCACATAAAAGGCAGATGGCATGGTCCTGGAATTATGTAATAAATTATGATTTTTTTTTTGTTTTGTTAATCTTGTTTTATTGTTCAGCAGAAATTCAACACAGAAGGGGAAAATACAAACTAATGCAGCCACAATTTTCTGTATGTATCCAAATTTTGGCTAACTAAAATTTTGGTCATTTGTATGTTCAAGTATGCAATATTCTTTTTGCAAAAAAACTAAATGGAAATGTCCACTGTATTATGTAAAACCTATTCAGATAAGTCATTTTTGCATAAAAACCTGTGTGAAAACAAATGTGAAAATGTAACAGAATTAAGTAGATAAGTCTTTCTCCAAGAAATTAGAGACAAAAGATATATAGTAGATGAGGACTTTTATATACGACAATGAGATGGGAATCAATATCAGACAATATTGTTTTTATGTTATGTTCAACTGGTGTGATCACAAGTTATAAAAAGAAACTGTTTTCTTCACAACAAATTGACAGAACATTAACAGGTTTTGAGGATAAACTAATAATAAAATAATAAACTGTTTGATAGAGTCTTAGTGGCTTATGACAAAGTGGGTACTTGGAAGAAATTGGCAGGAAAATTAAATACCAAATGCAATACCTTAAAAGCTTCAAGAAGATTTCAGCTTTGTATGTGCTCACAAAGTAGCAGCTTAATTGTGTAAATAATAATAATAATTATTATTATTATTATTATCAATAATAATAATAATAATAATAATAATAATAATAAATAAAGAGGAGAAACATTCACAGAAACGTGTATTTCAATAATTAAGCCCAATGTATTCATGAAGTTATCATGAAGACAGATTACATATAAACTGAGGGAAGGAGGAAGGGAGTCCATTTTAACATCAAACTTTGGTTCCTTAGACACCTCCATGTGCCTTTTTTGCTATACCTGTAATGAAAACCTGTAATGAGAATCTTCTGAACCATGACATGAAAATATAATTTCGGTCAACTGAGACATAATCTCCATTTCAGGTGCTCAGAACTGAGCATATCACACACATTATACTCTGTTATAAAGCCACAGAAGTCCCTAAAGGTTCTCCTAAAGGGGAACCTACACTCTCTGTGGGAAGGGAACTTCGACACTCTGTGTGGAAGTAGTCATTCTATGCCAGTTGGCCTCAAGACCAGAGAACAACTCCTGACAAACTTTTTTTTATGTAGACATAGTCTCAAAGTCGTATTTTGGCTCCACTGTGTTTTTGCTAATTCAGATGTGAGATGGATTTCTTGACAAAAATGGCTCTGAAAATTTTGTCTTCAAAGAAAAAGGTAAAATACAGCACTTGGAACATATGTTATTAGTAATTATATATCTTATTACTTTCCAATTTAAAAAAAAAAATCTTTATTCCTTTTTTTCTTTTTTCTTTTTTCTTTTTTTTTAATAACCATGTACTTAATTCTTTCACTCACAGGCAAAATTTAATTTAGATATTTTAATTATTGTTTGCTTTGAAAACCACTGAAATCTTGGCCTTAGAAACTATACTTTTTTCATGTGGAAAGCTAAAAGAAAAAATAATTTTATTTATATACATACATTATATATATACACACAATTGTATACATTATATATACATATATATATACATTTCCTTAATTTTTCTCTGTATAATTGTTCCAAAATGGTTTTGGTTGTTGTCTATTGCCTCCATTGCTCTGTAGAATTCTATCTGTTGTGTACCTTTGTGTGCATTCTTAAACTAAATACTTCGTTTGGATCAACATTCTGCACCTTTCAACTTATCTTGCTTATCCTGTATCTAGTATTATTCAAATCTTTTACCAATTTTTATCAAATTTTATCAAAGCTTTTATTCAACCTCTCAGTTTCACCGGAGCCCTGTAAGGTTATGAAAACAAACACTTCATATCAAGATTTGAATCAGACACTATTTTTTTCATTCTCTATTGACTTATCCACAGTTTAGCATATTTAAGTCTATAAGTTATGTTGCAATTCATCTCTATTTGTATTTATGTCAACTTTATAATGCAATAATTGTAAGCTAAAACTCCAGATCAAAACATGAAACTTTTACATCTTTAATAAATAATTAAATAAATTAATGAAAACAAACAAACAACAGTATAGTCTGGAATGCTTCATCCCAAAATCCTGCTCTGAAGTTTGCATAAAAGAGCATGAAACAAAGCCTGTCTGAGCTGGTCTATGTGAAGTCATGGTATTGACACCTGAATAGTAAACACTTCAGTGGGGAATTATAGTTGTTTCTGCTACCTACATAGATCTTGTGGTAAAAGCCAGTGGAAAATTTCATTTCACATAACTTTTGCTTACTGTGGTTATAAATCTTCTTAACAAAATTCCATACTTAATTATGATATTCAAATTATACATGATTCTTAAAAATTAGATTAACAACTGGAATGGACTTATTGCATCTGCAAGGTCATAGGTAATACAAATTCAACTGGTCATGCTTTAGAGAAAGATTTTTGATGCTGACATCCTTGCCAGGAGAGCGCAAGCTTTAGATTTGGAGGAGATGACAGGACTGAGTAAACAGAACACTGAGGGACAAGGAACCTTGCAAAATTTCCCATTGATGGAGAAATAACTTTAATAGGTGTAGAGTATTTTAATTTTGAAAATGAAGTTTTCCTTTTACTCTGTACTTCTATTTAATTAACAGGAATGATGAAAAAAATATGAAAAATTTCTTTTTCAGAAATCTCAGACAATATCTATTTCTCAGAGGGTGCCTCTATATTGAGAGTTGAATGCAATTAGTAAGGATGAGGCAGATTCTAATAATCATAGAATCATTTAGGTTGAAAAAGACTCCTAAGATCATCTAATGCAATAATGCTCTTGTTGATGACAAAAACCTTCCCTGAAAATTCACTTACTTTATTAAGATAATATCTATCTGCACCTGAAGGTTATTATTCTATAGTGACTTATGTAAAAGGCAGTTGAACTCCATAGCATGCTTCCTAAATATCAGCCCTCAAATGAATTTGGCACCTTTTCCTTCTACCTATACATAATCAGGCATTTGTGAATGTCTACTTTTACGGCCACACATTTGGGTCCGCAAGTTTCTTGCGTGATTGTTCTGTGCAAGGTACTTCTTTAAAGTCCTAGTGCAGATGGGCAGCCCTTCTTAACGTTAATGTGGATTTCTACACTGACATGTTTTAGGATACATTATCTACTGTAAGTGGAACCCAAACTGTAGTAGAAACTGTGATGTCATTTGGATTTGCTTTATTTTTTTAATTACTGGATTTTGCAGTAAATCTGGGCATGAGAGTGGGATGACCACATATAATCTAATGTTTAAACAAGTAAATATTTAATTTGAATTGTAACATTTGTTTTAAAATCTGTTTATGTATCTCAGCTAGTGTTGCCAGACAACTGACTTATTTCTGAAGATATGGATTTGTGGTAGGTAAGCTTTTAAATCTGCAGAAATGTTTTATATTAAATGTAATTTTTATTTTATGCTTCCTGAAAGCATAACACACTCTACTCAAGTAAAGAACAAAGATAACTCTATATGTCTCAACTGTAAAGAAACCCTGAACATTTAAACAGAGAACTATTCCTGCACTATTCCTATCTTGGAATGAGAGTAAATGAGCTTCAGTGAATTGCTCTAAAAGGCTACACTTATACTTCGGTGGCCCAGGTTTCCCATCAGATCTGGAATTTATAGCCATTTATACCCAATTTATACCTCACTGTGACCTATTTATAGTTTCAGTGACCATGTTGGATGAAATGTGGAAGCTATGAGTTTGCACTGACATTTAGTGTGTGTTCAAGATGGATGCTGTCATATCAGCATATAGTTTTACATCAACCCATCAACGTTTTTCCAGAATCACGATCCTTGTTTCAAAAAAAAACCTCATATAAAGACACAGACAAATGGCTGTGGTGGTGCACAAGGCTGTTTTAAAGAGGAATGATCAGGAAATACTTTCAGCTTGCCACCTGCTTAGCCATTTTACATGTTCACTGTAATAGCCATGACCATTTCATTTCTCTTTTTAAAATAATTAAACTATTGTAAAAAGCTCCAGAGTTTAATGGCATTGCCTCTCTCTTTCTCAGTCTTTTAAAACTGTTATAGTAATCCAAAGCTATTTAAAAAGTCGTATTAACCATATTTATTGCTATCCTTATTACTATTACCTATTATTATCTGTTATGGTAAAAATGAGTAGGAGTTTGGAATAGCCCGTTTGTACATGGCAGCATCTTGTTCTAATCAGACATGAGTTTTAGCCCAAGTAAGGTTGTCAGGTTATATAGGGAGGAAATTAGAAGGGATAAAGCCCAACTAAAGCTAGCTACTTTGGCCACTACAGTAAAAGACAACTTAAAACATTTTTATAAGCACATAAACAAGAAAAGGAGTTCTAAGGAGAATCTCCACATTTTATTGGATGCAGGTGGAAATGTAGTGACAAGAGGAAAAGGCTGAGGCACTTAACTCCTTCTCTGCCTCAGCCTTTATTAGTAAGATGTTTTTCTTGGGGTAGGTAAGATGTTTTTCTTGGGGTCTGAGCTGAAAGACAGAGGCAGGAAGAAGAATGAAACTGTTACTATCCAAAGGAGCATAGTTAGCAACCAACCTACTATACCACTTGAACACCCACAGATCTCTGGTACCAGACAGGATTCACTGAAGGGTACTGAAGAAGCTGACAGAAGGTCTTTACAAGCCTTTTTCAATAATTTGACAGCACTCCTGGCTAAACAGAGAGGTCCCAGTTGACTGGAGATTGGAGAATGTGACATTCTTCTACAAGAAGTGTAGGAAAGAGTATCTGGAGAATTGCAGGTCTGTCAGTTTGACCTCAGTGCCAAGGAAGGTCATGGGGCAGGTCATCTTGAGTGTCATCACACAACACGTACAGGACAACCAGGGGATCAGGACCCTTTTTCCTTTCCCTTCCCTTCCCTTCCCTTCCCTTCCCTTCCCTTCCCTTCCCTTCCCTTCCCTTCCCTTCCCTTCCCTTCCCTTCCCTTCCCTTCCCTTCCCTTCCCTTCCCTTCCCTTCCCTTCCCTTTCTTTGTAAAATATTGAGAAAAGGAAAAAAAATAATCTTTTATAAAATCTTATTTCATTTCTGAGTAGTTCCTACAATCTGTGAAGCATCCTAATATTCTTGAAGAATATGTATATATATATAATTCTTGCTAAACTGTGAATAGATAGAAAACAAATAAAAATAGCTAAAGATCTTTTGGGCTGACAGCAAACTTCGAAAGTATGAGGCTATTCTCAGTGAAAAATAATTTATCTAGAAAACTGGAACTATCTCATACTTTCAAAGCATTTTAAATAAAATTATAGTTTTGACCATAAAATAGACTTTAAAATACCAATAAATAAATATTTAAGTATAAAAAAATAATTTCAAATTAAATATTAAAATATTGTAAAATAGATTGCACACATTGTAATGGACTATTCTGAAATTGAGTGAAATTTGAGGTCTACTTTAAACTTTTGGTCATATTCTTCTTTTCTGCTTTGTCGCACTAAATAAATTAATTAATTAATTTAAAAGCTTGTATTCATCTGCAAATTAAATGTCATCAAAAAAGAGCACCTGATTTCTTGTTGGGCTGCAAAACTCCTCTTCAAAAGCTCCTGTTCCTTGTTTGTCTTTCACCAAAGACACAGTCTGTAGAGTGCTGCAAAAATAGCTTCAGATGAATAAGAAAACAAATAAGCAAAAAAGCACAGACAAGAAAAAAGGACTTCAAGTGACTACACAGAACCAATTGGTACATTAATATGTACCAATAATAAAATGGTAATAGTTGGTACATCTCCAATGTGAGAGCAAGTAAGGCAATACACTCCAGGAACACACAGATAGGAAATGAGAAAGAAATGAAAATTAAATGTATTTGGTTGAAAGGAAACAAGATAGAATCAGAAAATAAAATCTTGGTATCAAAGAAAAACAATGTAATTAACACAAGAAAAATCTATACAAATTTCTAAAGTCAGGATGAGAAGATAAACTCTCTCTATATATTAAGAATATATATAAATGAAATGTTCAATCAGAAGTAATTTCCATTTTGTGACAATATGTCTTTCATAAAAATTCTCTACCATAATAAACAAAAATCTCAGTAAACATTTTTGCTTGTGAGGCTGCTATGTCTACCTGATATATTAAATTTTAACCTGCATATCTCTCTTTATTTATTTATTTATTTATTTATTTTCTTGATGCTGGCCTTTTTTTGGTTACTATGCTTGCACAATTCATTTAGAATATTTGAAAATATTTTTCCTTATGCCTTGGCCAACCTGATTTAGTAGGTAGCATCCTTGCCTATGACAGGGGGGTGGAACTAGTTCTTTAAGGTCCTTTCCAACCCAAGCCATTCTACAATTCTAATTCTCTGTGATTCTAACACTTAACTGAGAATATTGTGAAAAATGGATTCTAGGTTATTTATTTCATTTCTAACTGAAATGGGGCATTTACAAGAACATTCTCTTGTTAACATGATATTTCCATTCCTGTGAAATGCAGATGTTCTTCTTTCATGTATCCATCCATCCAGTCATCCATTGAATAAAATCCGAATAACATAAAAATGAATAGAAACTATAAAAATGCATTCCAGTGAACCCTTGGTAAATGCAGTGTTACTTTTATTATTGTGCTACTTTTCCTGTAAAGATATACTAATTAAATCAAATGCCATGCATAAAATCCCTGAGATCTTATAAAAGTAATGTAATATGAATTAGCTTTCAATGTGTGTAATTTTTCAATAATACCATGACTGAGAATACTGTGCATCTGTTTCCTAGTCTTAATTTTTTGATGAGATGAGTTTCAAAAATGAAGTTTCCTTTCACAACTATTATTCTTTAATTTGAGCCTCTGCATGGAAATCTAAGTTTTCATACTAGGAAATTAGTTATACCAATGAAATAAAATATGCATGATTGATGCATCTAATATCCAGCCATTGGATTATGTTGCATTGTAGTTACTTTTCATATTCATCATTAATTAAAATTAAGACAATAAAACAGAGTGAAATAGCAACAAATCACGGTAGCATCTTGAATATCTATGAAATGGATTCTGTGATTCTGTGAAATACTGAATATTTCAGTATTTCACTGTACAGAGACAGTGAAACTGAACAGTATTTTTTGACAGATAAGGATTTACTTCAGAATATCCTAAGTTCTTTTTGTTATGTTTTCAAACTGAATTTTGTAGAAAGTCAATTTAGAAAAGATGACAAAAGTTAGTTTTAATGACATTTTCATATTGGACATTCTCTTTTAACACAATCATTGTTTATTATTATCTGATCCTGCAAGATTCTGAATACCTTTGGTAATCAACAGAGTTTATTCTGAAACTAAGATGAATTGAGAGAATAGCTTCTTATATTGCCCATTGTATTTCACAGGGTCAGGTACTAAATGAGCTTTTCAATTTATTGGTTCCACACCAGCACATTTTTCCATTCAGCATTTATCAAGAATATATAGTCATATTCAGAATAGTTGCACTATAGAATGTCATGATTCTATAGAAAATACCAAATAGATTATTCAATTACTTTGTACAAATAGAGACAACAAAATATGGCAAGTATTAAATAAGTTTATTGTTGTACATACTTAAGACTAAAGACTTAAGATAAATTAAGACTTCAAAAGCATTCTAAATCTGTTAACCTTTTCTGTTGTTCTTTCTGGCTTCCAGAAAGGTTGAGCATCTGACATATTTGACATGGACATGATAAATGAGTTATTTTTGCAGATGTTGATTATATGACCTGTTTAACTTACTGTCCTCTAGTTCTGTCATGCTAATAGATGTATGGCAGCATAAATAAAGGCAATTCCCACAACTGGGTTGCAAATGTCATTAATAATAAAATGTATCACCTAAGATGCTCACAAGACCTGAAGCACCATCTGATGAAAAGCAATATATGACAAAGAGACTACTATCTATCTATCTATCTATCTATCTATCTATCTATCTATCTATTTATATTTTTTTTTCTTTTAGGAAGAAAAATTTCAAGACAATTCAAAATTGAAAGATACTTTTTTTTTTTTTTTTTTTTTTTTTTACTTTTCATTACTATTGTAATTACTAACAGTAATTTAGGAAAACCTTTTACTCTAGTGGATGATGCTTTACATAGAATTTCTTTCTTGAGCAGTAACGGGCAGTAATGAGACATACAGATTAGTGGGATAAGAGAACATAAACTTTGCTTTGACCATATAAGTGTTGTTCCTATATCAGAGCATAATCCAAAAAGTCAAATAATTTCAATGTAATTATTTTGTGGCTTATATATTATTAGTTAGGGCTTTCAAAATTCCAAAAGTATGCACTCCAAAATCCCTTTTGTGTTTTTTAACTAAGCATTTTGTGAATTTGTTTGGGCAGCAGAGATTATAGAAGCCTCCACTATATATATATATATATATATATACATATATATATATATATATATAAAATATATATATATATATATAAAATATATAATATATATAATATATATAATATAATATATAATATAATAATATAATATATTATAATATAATATATTATATTATATAATATATAATATATATAATATATATAAAATATATATATATATATTATATTATATAATATATAATAT
The DNA here is from genome assembly GCF_964035555.1 of Netta rufina. Classification (NCBI taxonomy): domain Eukaryota; kingdom Metazoa; phylum Chordata; class Aves; order Anseriformes; family Anatidae; genus Netta; species Netta rufina. The sequence goes on along the minus strand of NC_140123.1, from coordinate 188,232,768 downwards.
ATATAATATATATAAAATATATATATATATTATATATATATAAAATATATATATATATTATATATAGCTGCAAACCAACTAGGTTTATATCCAAGTACATATCAAATAAAAATTTAAAGATTGGAAGATAAAGTATGCAACAAAAAGATGCATAACAAAGAGTGATTTCCCCTCCAGAAATTTTACTTATGATTAGCTAGAGAAACAGCAGAAGTACAGTTTAGGATGAAAGAATCCAGATTGCTCATTGACTAACAACATCAGTGGATTGTAAAAGAGACTTTAAAATGTCTCCCAGAGAATCACATACTCTTTAGTGTTACGCATAAACAGTCCTTACCACAGGTACACAGTCAATCAAGTAAGAGAAAGAAGAAAGTGTCAGTGGTGTTCAATGAAAACTCATTAAAATAGGACAGGCCAACATCTCATGAGAATCATAGAATAAGCTAAAATTTCCTAATGAAATTATTAAGGAAGACAGAAAGGGATAGATGCAAATAATGGTGTGTATAGTGATTACAGTTCCTCCAAGTATATATATACATGTGCAATGCTATCTTTATGAGAGTCAAGCAAGAAGACCAAGCCTACTTATTGATACGAAAAAAAATATATATAAAAAAATCTGTGAAATACCCCCCAAAATCATTAGAATTTTCCTGATATATAGATCCTCATCAGCTTACAATGAGTAGTCTCTTTGCTTTATTTTCTTCTTTCCCTACCTGCCATCAGTATAGTTATAGAATCACAGAATGGCTTGGGTTGGAAGGGACCTTAATGATCATCAAGTTCCAACCCTCCAGTTTTGGGCAGGGATGCCACCCACCTGAACAGGTTGCCCAGGGCCTTGAACATCTCCAGGGATGAGACATCCATAACTTTTCTGGGCAACACTGGTCTCACCACCCTCTGAGCAAAGAATTTCCCCCTAATATCTCATCCCCACTCTTTTAGTTTAAAACTATTCCCCCTTGTCCTGTCAGTATCTACCCATGTAAAAAGGGTTTCTCCATCTTCTCTTCAGCATTCTGATCATCTTTGTAGCCTTCCCTGGGACCTGTTCTAACAGGTCCACATCCTTCTTGTTCTGGGGCCCCCAGACTTGGATGCAATACTCCAAGTGGGGCCTCACAAAGGCAGAGTAGAGGGGGACAATCCCCTTCCCCAGCCTACTGGTCACTCTTCTGTTGATGCAGCCCAGGATGCAGTTGGCCTTCTGGGCTCCAAGCACACTCTGCTGGGTCACACTGAACTTTTCATCCACCAGAATCCCTAAGTCCTTCTCTGCAGGGCTGCTCTCAGTGAGCTCTTCTTCCAGACTATAGTTATGCCTGGGATTGCCCTGTCCCAGGTTCACATGGGCCCACTTCTTAAGCTTATCCAAGTCCATTTGGATGGCATCCCTTCCTTCTGTTGTATCAACTGCACTACTCAGTTTGGTATCATGTACAAATTTTCAGAGGGTACACTGTCTATATCATTGATGAAGATATTAAACAGTATCGATCCCAGGATAGGCTCATGAGGGACATCTCTCATCACCAGACATCACCTGGACATAGAGCTATTGACAACTTCTCTCTGAATGCGGCCATCCAACCAATTCCTTATCTACTGAATGATCCACCCTTCAAATCCATGTCTCTCCAATTTAGGGATTAGGATGTCATGTGGGACTGTGTCAAAGGCCTTTACAGAGATCCAGGTAGATGACAATAGTCAGTCTTCCCTTGTCAACTGATGCAGTTAATCCATCATAGAAGGCCACCTCATTGGTCAGGCACAATTTGCCCTTGCTGAAGCCATGCTGGCTCTCTTAAATCACCTCCCTGCCTTACATGTGCCTTGACATTGCTTCCAGGAAGATCTTTCCCATGATCTTCCCAGGCACAGAGATGAGGCTCACCAGTCTGTAGTTCCATGGGTCCACCTGTATACCCTTTTTAAAAATGGCAGTGATATTCCATTTTTTCCAGTCACCTGGACCTTTGTCTATGCCCCCTTTCCAGCACTGAATCTGGTACAAAGCTCTGTTAATAAGTCCAGCCAGCTTGCTGCCCAAAACACTCTTGCCCCAACTGGTCAGGTGTGCCCCATCGAGTGTCAATGTACCTGGTCTCTCAAAGGTTCATATGAGAGAGATCACATTCCAAACCTTGAGCATGGCACCAGCCATGAAGTTAATCATTCACCTGATCTGTTCATCTCCTCGATCTTGGGTTCCAGTCTCCAACTAGGAGGACAGAAGAGAACACTACTTGTGCACCCAATCCCTTGAATATCTTTCTGAGGGACATAAAGTCCCTTTTGTTTTTCCTTATTGTAGTCTCATTTGACCCTACATGATAGAGTAGGAACGTGTGGTAGTCCTCTGGCTTTATCAGCCTTGGTAGACTCTTCTTGATATTATGAATGCAGATCCCTGGCAGGCAGCAAAGCTCTCTAGAGATTGTATAGAAAACAAATGGGTGCCTCAGTGCCTCTCAGCGAGGAATCTTCAATTACTAGCATCCTTCAAGCTTTTTAGTGGCACAGGTTCTAGCACAGGTGGTTGGTTGGTCCAACTTTGTATGGTTGTCCTTTCCTGGGTCTTGACCATTTCTCACGCTCTCTCCTTTTTCCAGCCCCAGAGTATCATATCTGTTTTGTAGGGGCATTCTGGGGTCAAGGGGGAGATTCCCACTCCAAGGGGAGATGACAGTCCAGTTGCCTTGTGAGTCTGTCAAATCCATCAGCTCAGGGTTGGAAACCAGCTTACCTTCCCTTTACCTGGACTTAAGCCAGTACTGTCACTCAGCCCACGTTAGCGCACAATACCATGCATCAATCTCTCACTCAGGTTCCTGGAGAGATCACACTGCCTGGTGAGCTCCTCTCGCAACATGGCAACTTGCTGAAAAAGTTCATCCAGCTGGTTACTCTTGCACCCACAGCAGCCACCTCTGCCTTCAGGCCCTGGGGGACTTCTGGATTCAGAAGTTCCATATAAGTGAGGGTCTGGGCAGGTCTTTCAGTCCTCAGAAGGTCTGTTTTGGTGTAGGTCTCTGCCTGGGGAGGTTGTGGCCCTTCGGTCTGCATTCCAGCCTCAAGCCAGCACTTGTGGCAGGTGGACACCATTTTTGTTTCAATTGAAGGCTGCTTCTTGTTACTCTCAGAACAACGTGGCTGCCTTCTGCCCTCCCCGCACCAACTGCCACACAAATGGCTGTGCTACTGCCTGGCTGACATGCCACAACCCTGCTTGTCCACCCTGGTCGCCACGCTCCTAGGGGCTGCATTTGTACATGTGGGGGTGGCCGCTGCTGCTCCTGGCCCCACCAAGCAAGCCCCCTTGGCACTCTTATGAGGGCTGCTGGCTCTTGGAGGTTCTCTCTGCTCCCTGGGTTTTCCTCAATGCTGAAACTCCCCTGCATGCCATGATCCTCCCTTCTGCTGCAGAATGCACCTGCACCAGAATTGATCACCTCAGCCAGTGACATCCCATCCAAAACAAAGAAACCACTGTGTTGTGTTTTCCTCTTTCTGTTCTGGCTGCAGTTTTGCTCACTCTTGTAACTTTTTTTTTTTTATTTATTTATGAAATAATAATTTGGTAATTTCTACCTTAGCCAGCAATTCTGTTGAGCTATTATGTGCTCTTTCTTTTTGTTATACATAGCAATTCTAGTTTCTGACATTTTTCATTTTCTTATCTCTCTCTGCCTAGATAATACTTTGATTTTGCTGCTACTAACATCTATTAACTGCTTGTACTGTTCTTTTTTTAGCAGAGGTACAGGTCAGGGTTTGCTATCTGCACATGTACATTAACAATGCATGTTTAGTCTTCTAGAGATGAGTAAAGAGTGAACAACGACCCCAGTGCAAAAGAAAAGTGCCTTTTGTGCCACACTTGTCAAAAAGTAGAGCATTGTTCCCTTGGATAGATACGTTATAAATTGTTTTCGGCAGTAATTAGCAGTTTGCTTGACCTGGAGGCAATGAAGAGCCTTTGGTATAGTGAAAGAAAGCTGTCATTTCTGGTTGCAAGTATTTACACTAATCAGAGAATTACTGACTATATTCAACTTAACTGATAGAAGCATCTCAACTCCTTCAATATTGGGAGCAACAGAAATACTGACAGCTAGGAGTTACAGATAATTGTTTTTTCTTGACAAAAAGAAATTATGAATGACTCAGGAGATCATACAGAGAACTGTGAAATTAAGATGGAAGGCCACTTACAAAAAATTTATTGATTATTAGTTTATTTTATGTATCCTAAAGTAGATAATGCCTTAATAAGCACTGGCACCTAGCTGAGGACAATGTGTAACAACAAGTGGTTAGACATGGCACACAGTACTACAAAGACACAGGAAGGTTCACTACATTCAACCTCTATCTATACTGTTTACATACATTTCTCTCATCTGTGATTAGACTTGTGTCCTGGAATGCCTGTGCAGCATTTCTGTTACTTGAATAAGTTGCATGCTGATGATGAACTCCAATCTCCAATTCAGAAAAAAAAAAAAAAAAAAAAAAAAAAGTTTTGGTCCAGATTTCCTTTCATGTTGCTTCCTTATAGATAAACTGAATATATGTATATCATGTACAAGTATATCAAGTATATCATGTACAGAAAAAAATATAGTTTTAAATAGAAAAAATATAAAGTATGGATCACATAAAAAGAAAAAAAGACCAAAATTATGACATTCTGTTCTATTTTTCTTACTAAGATCACACCTGAAAAAGAAATTTTCTATTTTTTTTTTTTATAATTTACTTACAAGTTCTGGTATACTTTACAAGTCAATAATACTTTGTCTCAGGTACAATGACAGAAGATGTCATTTTCAATGATTGCTAGCACCCTGTCACTTCATTTTAATGCTGTCAAAGCCTATAGCAAAGATGTTGGGTGCAACTGTCATTGACCAGAAGTAAATAAATTAAGCAATATGAGTATCTGACACTATACTGCAAACCCTTGAAGACAGTTTGCAGACTGCAAGACCTTCATGCTTAACAGGGAGAAAAAAAAAAAAAAAAAAAAAAAAAAAGGTAAGAAACGGAAAGCATGAAAATTAGGGAAACCAAAGAAGAACTGTATGATCCTGCATACTTATTAGATTGATTGTCTAATTCCACAAACACTAGAGTGATTAATATGTTTGTATTCAGAGTTATTTTTAACAGCTTGATTAGTATTTCTCATTGAAATATTTTTGTATATGTTTTAAAAAAGCCTTTAGAATTGTCCAAACTGATGCTAGATAAATACCTCCACCAAGACAGATGAAATAATGCCAAGCTGGTAACTGATGCATAATTTATTAATGTCTCTTATTAAATAAAAATGTTGTATAAGGGACAAACGAGGACATGCTAAGATAAAGAATGTTTTCTAGAACAACTGTCTAACTAATGTGGGACCAACCTAAAACCAATCTTAAACATTTAGGTGTAGGATTCTGTTTCTTGCACTTGATCAAAATTCAAATTTCTTACTTAGGTCTAAGCTATAACATTTTAGGGGCAAATAGCAGCAGTAAAGGGGAAAAGTAAAGGGGAAAACAGAGACAAAGCATACCCATTACTAATTTTGAATTGGTGAAAATATATATTGAAGTGCTTGTAACTCCTGAATTTTAAATGTTCTTTATAGAAACAGTATGTTCCAGTCTATAATCTGAATTTGTTTTTTTAATGCCTATCTGTAAAAGTGCTTGGGAAGCACTGAATGATGAAAAGAAGATGGTACACTGAAGGTGAAGAAGTCAGATATGTAGAAACAGGTATAATGTTCTCTTTTGCTGTAATTTGGGTGTGTTTCCTGGAGGAGTGTTTGCCTGTTACAGGATCTGCACCTCTGAACTCAAGTTGAGCCACACTGAATTGTGGCTCAAAAGCAAGGCAGTCACTTACTTTTTTTTTTTCCTTTCAAGTATTTCAATAATATTTTATAACATTATAAATCTATTTTAGTTTAGAAGATACCTCTTTCTTTGCATTTTTATCACTAAACAGTCAAACACTCATATAAGGCACAGTTAAAATGTCTTTCTCTGCCTGAGGGACACATACATAGATCAAGGGCATTCTCACTCCATTGTTTTGAAACTGTTCCATTTTCATGCAATAATCAAAGATTGTTGGACCAAAGACAGAAAAAAAAAAACAAGGGAGAGAATATGCATGTGTGTGACTTTCTAGCTTACTGATTAGAGCTGTCACTCAGAAGAAAAGGTATTTGTGTTTTAGTCTATGCTTCACTAATTCTGTGTGTTTTTCACTATTAATATTATTTTATTTTATTATTTTTTTTTAGTATTTTTATTATGAAATCATTTGATATGCTTTTGAGCAGGAGTTTCCATCACCTTGTTTCTAGCAAACCAGAATAGAGGTTCCTGACACTTTACCTCTCTGTGGTCCAGTGGCCACAGAATATGAATACACAAAATGAAATTTGAAGTCCTAATGAGAACCTATGCCTATACAAACCAAGTCACTCATATTCACTTTTTCTTCAACTTTCTGTCCAGTTATATCTGGGAAGTGCAATGGTTTCCAAAGTAATCATACATCATAGTATTCAAACCTTAGATTGACTTTTTAAAAATAACATATTCAAGCTGAAGACTGTTTTGAAAACAAAGCTGAAAAATGATAAATGGGAATTCTAACAATTTTCTAACAATTTAATTAATTAAAAAAAAAAAAAAAGTATGGTGACACTGATATGGAACTTATTTTTATTATATATTTCAAACAACATAGGACTTACTACCTAGGACATTCAGATAACATAGAAGTATGCTACGCCTGCACATCCTGAGGGGGTTAGGAATGAGATAGGTGTTGGTCCAACAAACTCCATAAATGCTGAAATGAAACACTGATTGACATGGTCAGTAAAGCCATTACTAACAATGCAATATATATATACATATATTAAAAAAAAAAAAAAAAAAAAAAAAAAACTTCTCCAAGATTCAGCCTCAGTTAATTGGTGTTTTCATGATGGGAGCTTTGGACATCAGTGACCAAAGTTTGAATACATAGGAATTTATAAGTCTGCATTCTTTTGTATCCTTAGACTTTGACATCTTAAAAATAAAAAATAAACCTTTCAGCTATGACATGACAGCCATTAAAATGATGAAGAGTCATGTCCTGTTCATTTATTATTATACAGCAAAAATTAGTGGGAGTTACTCATGAACAGTGGTATACCTATCTTATGAAAGGTGAAAATAAATAAAACTTATCATTCTGCTCAGCTGGCATGTTTTCTATATTAATGTCATGTAGTGGGTTTACGTGGTAAGGTTTTGGTAGCAGGGGGCTACAGGGGTGGCTTCTGTGAGAAGAATCCAGGAGCTGCCCCATGTTAGATAAGGAGACTGCCACTGGCCAGAGCTAAGCCAATAAGCAATGTTATTTACACCTCTGTGACAGCATATTTAAGAAAGGGAAAAAACCTGCTGCACAACAGCAGCTGGAAGAGAACAGTGAGCAATAGCTTTGCAGACACCAAGGTCAATACAGTAGGAGGGCAGGAAGTGCTCTAGGTAACAAAGCAGAAGTTCCCCTGAGGCCTGTGGTCCCCTGGTGGAGCAGGCTGTCACCCTGCAGCCTATGTGTTCCACATGGAGCAGATTTCCATGCTGCAGCCCATGGAGGAGCCTCCGGTGGAGCAGGTGGATGTGGCCTGGAGAAGGCTGCGGCCCATGCAGAGCCCCCACAAAAACAGGCCCCAGGCCAGAGCTGCAGCCCGTGGAGAGGAGCCCACGCAGGGGCAGGGGGTCTGGAGGAGCTGCTGCCCATGAGGGACCCATGTTGGAGCAGGTTGCTTCAGACGGATGGACCCTGAGATATGGACCCATGTTGGAGCAGTTCTTGAAGAGCCTGTGGGCAGCCCATGCAGGATCAGTTCAGGAAGGACGGCATCCCGTGGGATGGATGCCACATTGGAGCAAGGGAATAGAGTGACCGTGAAGGAGCAGTGGAGGAGAAACACTATAGACTGACTGCAACCCCTATTCCCCTGCGCCGCTTGGGGGGATGAGGTGGAAGAGGATGGATGGAGGGAAGGCATTTTTGGTTTCTTTCCTTTGTTGCTCACTTCACTAGCTTGTTAGTAATAGGCAATAAATGCATAAATAAATCTCTCTAGTCTGAGTCTGTTTTGCCTGTCATGATAATTGTTGAGCAATCTCCCAGTCCTTATCTCAAACCTTGAGCCCTTCACTTTTTTTCTCCTCCTTTCCTTTAGATGAGGGGGAGTGAGAGAGCGATTGTGGTGGAGCTCAATTGCCTACCCAAGTAAAACCACCACATGTCGATAGGAGAAAAAGGAGCACAAGGAAGAATAGAATAGACTGATACAAGTCATTTGGTTAAGTGTGGAAGACAAAATAGATAAGTAAAAATTAAGAAAAATAAATTATGAGGGAATTATCTAAGAAAGGACATTTTTCCCAGGCATTATCAAAGAGAATGTCCTTGCACCAGTAAGCTCAAAATCACTGAAGCAAACCAAACTGGAAATGCAGAACACAAAGAAGAAAATAAAACTATACGAAGGTGAAGTAAATTGCCTGTGAATGGGGGAAGAGTAAGAAAATTAAGACCAGAATGCATGTATCCCTCTTCTCCACGTCTGTGTCTGTCAACTTTTTAAATCAGAGGCTTGACTGAAAACACAGGTAATGAAAGCAAACAGACACAACAGTTTGTACAGCAGTCTCTGGGTTTTGGTTTAGGAGCTTTTGGATCTTCTCAGGACAAGGTCCAGGAACATTGGAAGACCCTGTGAACTGTATGAGAAACTTGATAGCACCTATTACTGCCATCTACTACTACTGCCAGGATAAGACAATGAGAGGCACAGATATGTGGACCCTAAGAAGCTCTAGTAGCCTCTAACAAGCTCAGTCATGTCCTTGACCCAAGGATGTCTGCACTATTTGTTCCAGCTGCAACAAATTAGGGCAGTCAAGCAACCACATAGCTGGTGCTATGGAGAGGCTTATATAAAAGCCGGGCCTAGAGCACAGCTTCTAGAGTGAACAGAGTACAGTTAATAGATGTAGTAGGTCATGCAGCAGTTAATGTAACAGGATCCTGGTTTGTAACCAGCATAATCATTTCTCAGGTATGGTGGTGATGTGCCTCAGGGCATATTCCTCTGCAGATTTTGGAGTGGCTAACCCTGCTAATGCAGAACTTTTAACGCAGACAGATGTCATAGGGAGTGTCTGTGGTCTCTCTTCTAGATGTTGAAAAAGATGGTGTCCTTTCATGCAGCAGATGTGATGTTGAAGAGCTGTGTCACCAAGTGGAGGAGTGATGGGAGGAAGTGAGTGAATTCTGCAGCATCAGAGAGGATGAGAGAGAGAAACAGGATCTTCTCAGAGACTACACAGTTTGAGTCCTGAGTCCCAACTGTAGAGAACACATAGAGGCAACATACTTATTATTATTGCTTATTACTACTTCCACTGGAAATGGTCATCTAGGCACTTTGAAGAGTCCCTTTCATTTATTTGGGAGCACTTTGTCAGAGAAATTGAGCCTGAGTTTTGAAGAGGTCTTAGAATTTAAAAGCATGATAACAAGAAATAAGACTTTTAACACATCTTAAGATCAATATATTCTATTAGTGTTCAAACGGTGATGCGGATAGATTGTGCTCCTTTTTGCAAGTTTTTTTTTGTTTGTTTGTTTGTTTTTTCTTCTGATTGTCCAAGAAAAAGTTAAGCAGAAGTTAAAAGTTGTCAGTTAATACCTGTTAAAACTATACAGAGCTAAAAGCAGTAAGATTAAAAAGTCTCCATTTTTTATTTTTTAGTATTTTTTTAATGGTTTATTCTTGACCAGTCCAGGGTCAAGACAATACGTATATAAGCCCTGTTGACAAGGAGCAGTAGTCTCTCCATAACAATGCTATGGAAAGCTCTTTTTGTGTTCTTCAAAATGTTTCTAAGAGAACACAAATTTTACAGGATTTTCCCTGATGAAGAAACACTGATTTTTGTTATTAGTATTATTATTATTATTATTTGCTTTAAAACTGGTATTCAGTTCTAAAAGTTTATTTATTTTTTTTTTTTATCTTTTGAATATAGATTCTTATGAGCACAAGAAAAAGTTTATCACTTTGAAAGGAATAGAATCAAGGGATATGCAAAACTAAAAAAGGTTTTCTCTTTTTTTTTTTTTTCCTCTCCTCCCCTCTCCTTTCCTTTTCCTTCTCCTTCTCTCCACTCTTTTTGAATTTACACTTATAAACAATTCTCTGTGTTTCTGACAGAAACTCTTTTTTTTTTACTATGCATAGCAGAACTGCATCTGTGCAAAATTCTCTTTCTGATGTTCTTGATAATGATATTTTTGATATTTTTTCTTGACAGTAATTTTATAATAAATACATTAAAAGCTGCAGCAACTACAACAATTAATTTGCCTTTTTTTTTTTTTTTTTTTTTAAAACTGATGCTTTATCTTGTAAAATAGGCTACAAGAATTTCAATATGACAAGATTAGAAAAAGCTGCCATTGTTACCAAAGACAGAACAACCGATGTGGGAAAAGATTAAACTACCAATTTTATTATGTCGCCAGAATCTTGGAGGAAAACCTCAAAAAAGAATGCATGGATCTAAAAACAAAACAAACAAACAAAAAAATCCATGAGTATCCCAAGTGAGTGGAAGAAGAATTTAGAGAGACTGAAAGGGAAATAAAATGTCTTTCTCTTCCTTATTCTTTCCTTTTTCCTTAAAGACTGCTTTAAAGACTGTTTAAAAGTTATACATGAGGGGCAATCTGTTGCATTGAAATGTTTAAATACTTATTAGTTTATAGACTAGAATATGGAAATTCTAGAAATCTGTGAAGTATGAAAAAAAAAAAAAAGATTATTCCTACGATCTGTCTCCAGCTTAAAAAATAATTTAAGTGCCAAAAATAGATATAACAGGGAGGACTAAGGAAAAACAAAGAAACAAATGAAACAAACAACAACACAAAACACAATTTTTATTGAAAAAAAATGGGGGGGGGGAAAATGTTCAAAATCTTTTGCTACTGATCAAACTTGGATTTCTTGTTTTTCTGGTATTTGTCAGGGACACTAGTTTAAAGTCATTCATCAAGGATCATTGAACAATGATATAAATTATATAAAACAAAGTGTTACTGAGACTAACACATCATCCTGTGGTCTTATACATTACAGTGAAATGTTTTAAATGCTGGGCAACAGAAGGATATATCAGCTGAATGAATTGGGTTTATTCCTTAATTGCCTTATTTTATTAAATAATTAAAATATAAATATTTCACCAATTCCATTATGGTACTGACTAGGATGATTGTTTCAATAAGATTTAAAACAAACAAACAAAAAACTTGGTTTAAAATAAAATGCTGTGTTTTTTGTTTGTTTTTTTTTTTTTGTTTTAGTCTGTCCATCTTTCTATCTATCTGTCCATTTTTTCCTCTTCTTCCATATTCTTTGTTACTTTTTCTTTCAGCTTCTGAACTGGAAAATTAATTCTCACACTTTTGCCTCTGTTTTTCAGTTCTCCAGGTTAGTCATTCCATGTTACCATTGTGACATTCCATGTACCACTGTGAAGCTTTAAGTTGAGATCTGTTTTTAAATGTAAATATGACTGGTGGGAAATGCAGGGAACTTAGGCCTGAAGTGTGAATATGTATGGCTTGACAATTTTTGCTAGTGTTGCTGCAAAGACAATATAAAGATACCTTAAACTGTGAGAGCTTATGCTACATCCTGATATTCCTTGGTAAATGTGCTCTCTTAGTGAGAGCAGTGGCTGATGAGGCTTGGGCATAGCCAAGATATTTGTTTCATGTATTTGTTGTAGTCTTTTCTTGAACTACTACTGGAGATTTGGAGATTGCCTATTTGCTAACAGACTCAGATTAAAGCAAGGAAAAAAAAAAAAAAAGGCTCTCTATTCATGGAGAGCTTGTTATAGGAAGGCAATTTTATGTTGATACACCTGGCAACTGTGATTTTTAAAATGCATTGACATTGCATATTTCCTATTGCTTAATATATATTAAAAAATAAATAAATAAAAAAGATCTGTAACATTTAGCATGTAAAAGCTAGTGTGAGTTCTTCAGAAGATCAACCCAATTCTCTTTTTCAACTAGATGTTTTGGAATAGAAAGTATGATGCCATGTTCTATTAAGCATCTACCATTTCATTTCTCTCCAAAATAGGGAAAAGCTTTTAGTGTCAAGCTATGCAGGCTGGTTTATGAACAACAGATCTTTCAGAAAATCTAGCTATACCACAAAATAGTGCTGGGTGATATTCCTTTCACTTAACTTCTGACTATGTAATATACAGTCTGGGCTGAGCTAGTCATACAGTTTTCTTCTAGAGCAAGTGAAAAGAAACGGGTGCATGCAGGATGTCATTTGTCTTGTCCTAATATGGCTGTACAAAACAAATCAGTTGAGTGATGCCTTTTTCACCCAACTTAAGGGCAACTCGATCATATATATATACATCTGCTCCTAGTAACTTGATAGAAGTACCTAAACAGGTGCCTATTGGCATCTGTGAAGCCAGAAGGTGCTACACGTAATTTTCAGATGTCAGCCCTCAAAACATCTCTTTCAGGTGCTACATCCAATCTGAGGACCTTGTCAGGATGGCAACTTAATTAAGTCCTAGACATTAAGGTCTGGAAAAAGAAACTCCACCTACTTCTACCCTTTAATATATTGTAGCAGATGAAACAAAATATTTAACCAGAGACTTCCTTTAATCCTAAAGTAGCATAATATGAATGTAGTTCATTAGCACAACACAGTGCAATACAGGGATTCAGGCTAGTCCTAAATGAGATAAAATGGTACGGGTAACATTCTTGGTGTTTTAGAATGGCTAACTAGGGAGATGTTACTCTTCCTCTAAACAGGAACATTTGCACATCTGTGTGAAATTTGCATTATTGCATGAGTAGCATGAAGAAAAAACTGCTAGAAGACCAGTTTTTTGCAAATCACCATACCCTGTTGTCTATAATGAAGCTGTGTTATACTAGATAAGGAATTGAATTTTGTTTTACTATATATTTATGTATCAATGGGTACAGCAGGAGAAAAAGAAATCTTACTAAGCTACTTGGAAATGCAGTAAAATCTTGTGCAACAGCCCAACTGATGCTGCAAGTTACTACTACATAAGAATACATAACTAGACCTGCAGTGAGTCTTTGTACCAATTCTCTGACATAAATTCTTCAGGTCATTTCGAGGGCCATATAAACTAGACCAAATTAGGAATTGAATTCAGATTCCTACTAATTATTGGAAATAGAAATAAGAAAAGCTTAAAGAAGATGAAAACTTATCTACAATATTTCGTCATAATTAGGTCAGGGAAAATAACTTAATTTCTATTTTGAATGCTGCACTTGAAAAAAATTACATAAGAGTTGGTGTAATCTGAACAAAATCAACCATTTCCACATTTTTTGTTTTGATGAGAAAAGCTTCTTTCTGTATACAGAGAATTAGTTTGTTTATATATAGATGTATTTATATAAAAGATTAAATTTTATTGTTTGAATTGAATCAAAGTATTTGCCTTCCAGCTGGAGACTGTAAAAAAGAAAATAAAACAATAGAAATGAAGGGGTAAGAATTAAGTATTAATTCTAAGAATAAAAGAGCAGAAAATATATTTTGAATTTGCACTTGAAAGAGTGCTAAGAGTGAAGTAAGACCTACTTTAACATCATAACACTGTATTTTTGGTGAAAACATTTTTTGTCTTTAGAGCATTTTTTTTCTTCTTTTCTTCTATTTTGTATTTCAATATTTGATTATTAATTAAAGTCTAGAGCTCATTATCCTTTAACTCCTAAGTGAATGTTCTAACCAGAAGGTAAAAACTGATCTTTTAGCAGAACTTCTAAATATATCTTAACCTTATTGTTGTGTTACAAAGTGGAGCAGAGTTACAAGTGGAGCTTCAACTTTCCTATCTGTGGTCACACTAATGGCTGAAAGCTTAGTAATGAAGATTACAGTTTTAAGGTTAGAATCTTTCTGGGATGCTGAAGATGGGTCTGGGATATCCTCAACATGTATAATGACCAGTGGGTTGGCGATAGAATGTGTCACTGAGTTATTAATTCATTTTTGCACCACCTGAATTATTCAGAGAACTTGACCAAATTCAGAAATAGTATGAATAATACTTGTATGAATCACCTGAGGAAATTTTTTTCACATCTTGGTGTTGTATCTCTTAAAGTCTTAAACATTTCTCAAACACTGAATTAGACATTGTTCGATTGGGTTTACATAGAGGGGTGCAGGGGTGCACTCTGTGAGAAGAGTCCAGAAGCTGCCCCATGTTAGATAAGAAACAGTTCCAGCTGGCTCCAAAAGGGACTCACCAATGGCCAAAGCTGAGCAACGCAGATTTCACATTGGTAGTAAAATATTTAAGAAAGGGACAAAATTCTGCATGAAAGCAGATGGAAGAGTGGAGTAAGGAAGTATGAGAGAAACAACTTTGCAGACACCAAGGTCAGTGCAGAAAGGAAGGGAGGATGTGCTCCAGGCTCTGGAGCAGAAGTTTCCCTGCGGCCTGTGGTGGAGCAGGCTGTCCGCCTGGGTACAGAGCTGAAGCCTGTGGAGGAACCCATGGTGGATCAGTTTGGAAATAAGTGCATCCAATGGGATAGTTCCCATGCTGGAGCAGGGGAGGTGTGTGAGTATGACGGAGGGACAGAGACAAAACATTATGGACTGGCCACAATGCCATTCCTCTGTACTGTTTGTGGGGGTGGGAAAGAGATTGAAGAGGTTTGTTTTTAATTTGGAAAGAAAGAGTTTCTAGTTTACGTTTAGTTCCCACCACTCTTCACTGTTACTAATAGCAGAAAAGTAAACTTATCTTCCCCAAACCACATTTGTACAATGTTTGTAATTGCTGAGCAGTCTCCCCTTCCTTATCTCAGCCTACAAGGAGTTTCTTCATATATTCTCCCTCTGTCCTGTTGAGGAGTGGGAGAGTGGCATAATAGGCATCTGGAAGCTAAAACAAATTTTTTTTTTTGTTCATTTCATATGTTTGTTTGCTTGTTTTGTTTTTAAAACTACTTGCAAACGTTTCTCATTTTTTTTATTTTGTTTCTTAGCTTCTTTAATTTTCTTTAAAGAATTATTCCCTTATTTTTTATTTCCCTTATTATTATTTCCCTTATTTTGCAAGCACGTTCTTTGCAACCATCTGTTTGCACCTCTGTGAGGCCTACTTTAATTACATATCTATAAATTTATATATACATATGAAGTGCTATATAGTATATATATATAAACTTCTAATATATAAACTATATAGAACTGTGTATTAATCAGTTATCCAATAAAATTAACCATGTGTCTATTTTGATATCATTTTAAAAGGAAGATATAATTAATATTCATAAAAGTCCTCACAGCAAGTGTTTTATCTGTATCCAACAACACCCTTGCAAAAAATTGCAAGGGTGATGCAAACTCTGCCTGGAAGTGTTATTGAGGGCCACAAACAATTACCTTTTCTAGTATCTAGTGCTTCTCTTTTTTACATCAAAGGCTGCCAATGATTTAGTATATATTTCTGCAATAGGAAATCCTACCTAGCAGCAACTAAAATTGACCATTCATTCATTGCTCATAGGGCACCAAAGCATTCATCAGACAGCATTGACTATGAGGCATTGCTGAGCTTGTTTGGATTAATACCGGCAAATTAGAGATGAAAAGCTCTTCAGCTCAGATGAACTGAATTCAGCTTTCTTTTGTAATATTTTGTTCAAAAATTATTATGTCAATATTATTTTCTGAATATGTGCTTTTCTCCTAAGCATAGGATTCAGTGAAATGCAAAAACTGACTGATTCTGAGTTATACTGTACATATGCAGAGAAAGAGGGGAAAGGAAAACAACAAAAAGAAGCCTGAAGGCTTGCATTCACTATCCTACACACATAGTCATTTTTCCTGATGTTTACTCCTGAAAATCATTACAAAGAGAGAACATGCCCAAAAACTGATAGAAGAGGGGAAGTACTTGATGATGCCATATGATTCATATCAAATTTGGAATTCAGAAGGAACACTTTAAAGACCAACACATCTTCCGTATTGATAAATGTATTTTTTTTTTTTTTTTACATGGAATGCAACTAAACTATGCAATGAACAAACCACCAGCATATTGAAGGGTATTTCAGAAATATATACTAGAACACTAAGCATGCATGATTTAAAAAACTTTACTATCAGTGTTATTTATCACTTATGATATCCCATTATTGAAAAATGATGTTGAAAGTGAGGATGAGTCTTGGTTTTGGATGGTAAATGATGTGTTGGGTTGTTTAGTATATTCCTCACACTTTTCAAATTTGATTAGTATTACTTCACATATATGTTATCTATCTATATTTATAAGAAGAGCTGTTAAAACTGAATTGTATTTGAATACTTAATTTTAAGTTCTGTTATTAAAAATATATATTTCACTTTAAAGTGTTTTTATTGTTGTTGTGATAATAGGAAAATGAATTTATTAAAATATCATTAAATTCTATTTTTAATTGATTAGGAAGTTCAAAGCTGAGAGCTTCTTCAAATATGATGTACTTATATTCTATCGTCAGCCATATCATATGCAGTACTGTCATAAAACTTCACAGGAGAATCAAAGGGTCTTACAAATTATTTAGTGAAGCACTCCAATTTCATCTTGATTCAAATGATTTAAAATACACCACTGACATGTAATTAAGATTCAATGTGAAATCCTTGAACATGTAAAGGACTTTGTTTCTGTCTGCAATTGCAAATATACACAAAACTAACTCATGGAATGAAATTATTCTAATTATCCATAAACTATTAACATTAATAATTTAATCGTACTCATGATTATTATAATTAATTACAATATAACCACAATCATCCATACAGTTGGAAACAGTTATTATCATCATGCATTATAACTTGTACGTTGAAATTCCTCTTTAATCTATTACACAAAAACATACTTCAGTAACATACTTTTCATTAATCTGTTCAAAATATTATATATAATGCTTAATTGCAGTAGATAGATAGCTTATATATATATAAACTTAAAGATTATGCATAATTTTCATATTATTGTAATTTTACTTTCTTCAAAAATTACTTTATCCTTGCTTTATTTTTTTTTTTTTAAAAAAAGAAATAACCATACCAAAAAAAAAAAAAAGAGTGATAGTGTTTTTGTTTGTTTGTTTAAATGATTTTTATGACCTCTGCATCTTTAATTAGTGTATTTTTATGCTGCAATTGGGTCTGTACCACAAGGTCCATCCTTCAGGAATGGACTGCTCCAGCATGGGTCCCCAATGGGTGACAGCTCCCCTCAGACCCCCTGCTCCTGTGTGGGCTCTTCTCCACAGGCTGCAGCTCTGGCCCAGGGCCTGCTCCTGTGGGGGCTCTGCATGGGCCGCAGCCTTCTCCAGGCCACATCCACCTGCTCCACCAGGGGCTCTTCCACGGGCTGCAGCGTGGAGATCTGCTCCATGTAGGACCTATGGGCCTGCTCCACCAGGGGCCTCTTCACAGGCCTCAGGGGAACTTCTGATTTGTTATCTGGTGCACCTCCTGCCCTCCTTCTGCACTGACCTTGGTGTCTGCAGGGCTGGTTCTCACTCTTCACTGTCCCAGCTGCTATGGTAAAACTTTTTTTTTTTTTTTTTCTTTTTTTTCTATATATGCTCTTGCAGAGGCACGAAAAACATTGCTTATTGGCTCAGCTCTGGCCAGTGGTGGGTTCCTTTGGAGCATGTTCTGGGCTCATCTCACAGAGGCCACCCCTGCAGCTCCAAACTACCAAAACCTTGTTAAATAACCCCAATACAATCACTAAGTAATAGCATCTGCTCAGTGCAAATCAGGGTAAAACATTTATTAGTAGAAAAATAAAAATGCAAACAAAGTCGTTCCAAACTAGAAAAGGATTCGGGTTACTGAATTTCTTTTAAATGAAATGATAGTTCAACGACACTTTGCTGAGAGGAGGTGGTCAAAATTGAACAAAATTCTCAAAGTGATACTAGAAGAAAAGTAGAAATGATCAGTGTGATGGCATAACTGCAGCATTCTATTTACAAAGACAGATAAGTGATTTATCAGTATTGCTAAGACAATAAAATAGCTTCAAAGTGTTAATTTTATAATTTTGTATCATCCATTATATCATCTCTATCCACCCTCATCCATGAGAAATGAGTATGAAATGTCATTGTGGGTCATTTTACAAGACACCAGGTCTGATGGCAATGGTTGGGGTTTACCTGTCTCTAAGGGAGAAAACATCTTTGCTCAGGAGTTAGCAGGGCTCATTGAAACTAGATTTGAAGGGGGCAAGGGGTAAAACCAGGTTTTCTAGAGATAAGCCTGGGGGCAGTACACCAGTGCTTGTGGGATGGTGTGCTAACAAACTTCCTCATTTTGCTATCTCAGTAGAGATAGGAGATGGAGAGCCATGTGGCACCAAAGGCACAGGGGATGTTGATGGACTAGAAATTACAGAAGTGCCTGAGAATGATCTGAGAATTAAGGCTGCTCCCCTTAAAAAGGTGACAGGATTGCTACCCAGCTGAAGTGCATCTACACAAATGCACGTGGCATGGGCAACAAACAGGAGAAGCTAGAAAGCCACTGTGCAGTGGGATAACTGCTGATAGTTGCCATCACAGAAACATGGTGGGATGGCTTACGCAACTGGGGTGCTATAGTGGATGGCTACAAGCTCTTCAGAAGGGATGGGCTAGGAAAGAAATGTGGTGAGGTAGCCCAGTATGTTAGTGAGTATTTTGAGTGTCTAGAGCTGAAACAATGGCAATGGCAGAGTTGAGTGTTTATGGGTAAGAATCAGGTGGAAGGCTAATGAGGCAGATGACATTCAGCCAATTCTCAGTCCACCTCACTGTCCACTGTCCCCCACTTCCTGAGTTTGTCTATGAAGAAGTTATGGGAGACAGCCTTGCTGAAGTCACGGTAGGCCACATCCCACTGCTCTCCCCTCATCTACCCAGCCAGTCAGCCCATCATATAAGGCTATCAAAGTGGTTAAGCATGATTTCCCGTTGGTGAGTCCATACTGACTACTCCTGATCACTTTCTTATCCTCCACAGGCTTGGAGATGACATCCAGGACAAGCTGTTCCATCGTATTTCCAGGGATGGAGTTGAGGCTGACTGGCCTTTAGTTTCCAGGGTCCTCCTTCTTGCCCTTTTTGAAGTCTGGAGAGACACTGGTTTTCTTTCATCCTCAGACACTTTTCCTATTCTCTGTGACCTTCCAAAGATGATGGAGAGTGGCCTAGCAATAACATCTGCCAGCTCCCTCGGTACTCATGGGTGCATCCCATTGGGGTCTATGGATTTGTGGGTGTCAGGTTTGCCTAAATGATCTCCAGCCTGATCCCCCTCATCCATGGGAAAGTCTTCCTTTCCCTAGACTTCCTCTTTTGTCTCTAGAATCTGAGATTCCTAAAGGTGGCCTTAGCAATGAAAACTGAAGCATAGAAGGCATTCCATAATTCCGCCTTCTCTGTATCCTTCATGACCAATGCATCCACCTATTCAACAGCAGGCCCACATTTCACATTTTTCCTAGTCTTCCTTTTGCTACTGATATATTTGAAGGAGCCAATCTTGTTGTCCTTGACATCCCTTTCCAGATTTTATTCCAAATGGGCCTTGGTCTTCCTCATCACATCCCTCCATACTGTAGCA
Source organism: Netta rufina (assembly GCF_964035555.1). Classification (NCBI taxonomy): domain Eukaryota; kingdom Metazoa; phylum Chordata; class Aves; order Anseriformes; family Anatidae; genus Netta; species Netta rufina. The sequence continues at coordinate 188,212,925 of NC_140123.1, read as the reverse complement.
AAGTCTCTGTATTCCCCTGAGTGGCCTGTCCCTTTTTCCACATGCTGTATACTTTCTTCTTCTGAGTTTTGCCAAGACCGCCTTGTTCATCCATACAGGTCTCGTGCTGCCTTCCCTTGCCTTCTGACTCATAGGGATACACCAATCTTGAGCTTGGAGGAAGTGATGCTTGGATATTTACCAGCTCCATTGTACTCCCCTTATGTCTAGAGCCCTAACACATGGGATTCTTCTGCCTTAGTTTAAGACTTTAACCTATTTGGAGACCTGGCTGACAGAATACTTTGGGAGGTGGTTCTGAAATGTAAAGGAGTACAGGAAGGTTGGATCTTCTTCAATAATAAAATCTTAAAAGTGCAGCTTCTGCCCAGAGCTTGCTCCTCCATGGGCCCTCCATGGGCTGCAGCCTCCTTTGGGTCAGATACAGCTGCTCTACTGTGGGCTCCTCTATGAACAGCAGATTGGAGATCCTCTCCAACATGGTGCACCATGGGCTGCAGGGAGACAGCCTGCTCCACTATGGTCCTCTCCACAAGCTGCAGAGGAACTTTTGCTGAGGCACCTGTTTCACATTTTCTTACTCCTCTCTTCCAGCTGCTTTTATGTAGCACGTTGTCTGTTTCTTATATATTATATTACAGAGGTGAAATCTGTGTTGCTCAGCTTTGGCCAGCAGTGAGTCCCTTTTGGAGATGGATGGAACTGGCTTTTATCTAACATGGGGCAATTCCTGGTCTCTTCTCACAAAGGCCACCCCTGCAGCAATCCCCCCAATGCCCCCCCCCCGACCAAAGGAAAAAAAAAAAAAAAAAAAAGCCATGTAAGCTTAAGATTAAATGATGAAATGTCATTTTACTGCATGTAAATGTATTGATTTACAATGGCTAGTTATAGAACAGCTTAGGAAAGCTTTGTGAGTTAAACTCAGGTTTCATTATTTGATTGAATTTTTTTTTTGCAGCCTGTCTTTCAACCAGCTGTCACGCAGCCAATAGTAAGACAGCTTTTAGGCTGTGATAACTTCTGTGCTTGGCCACAGCTGGGTGATGGATGGTTCCTGGCACAAACTACAGATGATTATGTATTAAAACAGATAATGATAATTACCCAAGCATTTGGGAGCTCTTCTTTTTCCTCCTCTTGCCAGCAAGTTGAAGGCAGTTCCTGATCATTTTAACTGTGATTTGCCAGGTGGAAATGTCTCTTATATAGTTGTTTCTCAGATTTTTTTCTCCATTAAATCTTTTTTATTTTATTTTATTTTATTTTATTTTATTTTATTTTATTTTATTTTATTTTATTTTATATTTTATTTTTTTTTTAATTTTTTTTTATTTTATTTTATTAATCTTTTTGGTGTTTGTTATCCTAAAATCCACCTTTTCTCCCCCAGTGAAGTCTAGAATGATTTTATTTACTTGAGAGATTGCAGGTTAGAATTTAAAAGCAGATTAATGTTCCATCAGCCATCCATATTGCATCATAACATTTTTCAGAAGAACGCAGAGTCATTGATTGAACTATAACGAATCTTGAGGTGCATATCCTTGATGATGTTAACAAATCTAAAAGACATTGAGTGTTAGTGATCAAGAGTTACTGTCCTAGAAAGTAATTGTGGGAGAGTTTTACCAGATCAGAACAAAACCTCAATGTCTTTTGTAATTTTCCAGTGGCTATTTCAGTTATGACAGTATATGTATATTTCTGTTCAAGTTCTATTTCTGTTTAGTACAAATATTCAAAATCTCTAACATCTTATATGCTGAAGATAAAGATTGTATGATTTATAGCAATAATGTGGATTTCAGATTCTAAAAAAATAAGGTGTGGATTTCACCTCTTAGGTGAAAATACACCTTATTGAGGACTTAAGTGTAGGATTTGTCTAACATCATTATGTGAAAGTTACATATCACATTATTCTTTGCCATTGGTTTTGTCTAGAGAGTAATACAAGGCAAACTTATGCATCTGCTTCACTGGGAGATAAATTAACCCATATATTAATTGATTGTACAGTCATATTGAATTCCTGGTTTCTAAATTTAGTAAAGAAAAGTCTTATCCCTGCAAGCAAAACCTTTGAACAGGAATAACCTCCTTGAAAGCTTTACCTTTAAAAGACAGAGTCAGGATTTCAACCTTTTCTTTTATCAATCCTTACTTCCAAGGTTACTGTCAATAATACCTTGCCTAATTTTGTTTAACAAAATATTGACAGATTTGCTTAGATAATGCTCTATGGCAAATAACTCATGATGGTCCTGTTTTCAGACAATTGTATCTTAGATTTTTTTTTTCTCCTTGAACTCCTGATCAGAAAAGGTTTTTTTACTGTGACACAAGAAATTCAAAGAGGAGAGGAGAGGGGAGGGGAGGGGAGGGGAGCGGAGGGGAGGGGAGGGGAGGGAAGGGAAGGGAAGGGAAGGGAAGGGAAGGGAAGGGAAGGGAAGGGAAGGGAAGGGAAGGGAAGGGAAGGGAAGGGAAGGGAAGGGAAGGGAAGGGAAGGGAAGGGAAGGGAAGGGAAGGGAAGGGAAGGGAAGGGAAGGGAAGGGAAGGGAAGGGAAGGGAAGGGAAGGGAAAGGAAGGGAAAGGAAGGGAAGGGAAGGAAAGGGAATGGAAGGGAAGGGAAGGGAAGGGAAGGGAAGGGAAGGGAAGGGAAGGGAAGGGAAGGGAAGGGAAGGGAAGGGAAGGGAAGGGAAGGGAAGGGAAGGGAAGGGAAGGGAAGGGAAGGGAAGGGAAGGGAAGGGAAGGGAAGGGAAGGGAAGGGAAGGGAAGGGAAGGGAAGGGAAGGGAAGGGAAGGGAAGGGAAGGGAAGGGAAGGGAAGGGAAGGGAAGGGAAGGAGCTCCCCTGCAGCCTGTGGAGAGGCCCCTGGTGGAGCAGGCTGTCCCCCTGCAGCCCATGGATATGGGGTAGACTGGGGGAGGAGGTGGAAAAGGGTGGATGGTGGGAAGGTGGTTTTGGTTTCTTTCCTTTGTTTCTCACTTCTCTAGCTTGTTAGCAGTAGGCATTACATTTTACGAATCTCCCTCACTGAGTTTGTTTTGCCTGTCATGATAATTGTTGAGCAATGTCCCATTCCTTATCTCAACCCCTGAGTCGTTTGCATCCTATTTTCTTCCCCTTTCCTTCTGAGGAGAGGAAGTGAGGGAGTGGCAGTGGTGGAGCTTGGTTGCCTACCTGGGTAAAACCACCACAGGGTCTCAACTAGATAAATATTATTACTGTATATAAGGTTTAGATATTACTGTTTCAAATTTAAGCATTATCTAGCTGTCTGAATTATGTTTTTCACATGGTTTTTCATTAACGAGTATGCTGAAACATCCACTAAATGGATGACCACTTTAATACAATAGAGAAAATACAAATTTTTGAAGAAGATAATCTTCAGTCTACAAAGCTATATTTTGATGATAGCTGTTGTAGCTGTTGTAGACACCAAGTTGGGGGAAAGTGTTGATCTGTCAGAGGGTGGGAAGTCCCTGCAGAGGGACATGGACAGGTTGCATCAATGGGCAGTGGGCAATGGGATGAGGTTCAACGTGGCTAAGTTCTGGGTCCTGCACTTTGGTCAAAACAACCCCATGCAGCTCTACAGGCTTGGGGCAGTGTGGCTGGAAAGCTGTACAGAAGAAGAGGATCTGGGAGTGTTGGTTGATGCTCACCTGAACATGAGCTGGCAGTGTGCCCAGGTGGCCAAGAAGGACAATGACATCCTGGTTTGTATCAGGCATAGTGTAACCAGCAGGACCAGGGAGGTGATTGTTGTCCTGTACTCTGCCCTGGTAAGGCCACACCTAGAATATCGTGTTCATCTTTCAGTCCCTCAGTACAAGAAATACATCGATGCCCTGGAACGTGTCCAGAGAAGGGCTATGAAGCTGGTGAAGGGCCTGGAACACAAGTTCTATGAGGAGTGGCTGAGGGAACTGAGGTTGTTTAGTCTGGATAAGAGGATGCTCAGGGGAGACCTTATTGCTCTCTACAACTACCTAAAAGGAAGTGATGGGGTGCTGAGGGTTAGCCTCTTCTCTCAGATAACTAGTGATAGGACTAGAGGGTATGGCCTCCAGTTGCACCATGGGAGGTTTAGGTTGGATATTAGAAGACATTTCTTCTCAGAAAGAGTAGTCGGGCATTAGAAAGGTTTGCCCAGTGATGTGGTGGCATCACTGTCCATGGGGGTGTTCAAAGAAAGGTTGTATATGCTGCTTAGGGACATGGTTTAGTGAGTGACATTGGTAGTACAGTGATGGTTGGAGCAGATGATCTTGAAGGTCTTTACCAACCCTAATGATTCTATGATTCTATTATTCTAAAATCAACTCATCAAGTCTCTCTCCAAACACCCCAAAGTCAGGAGGCTGGGGATGGGCAAGAGGTGGGGAGAGGACATCACCAGGACAGCTGACCTAAACCTCCAAGAGGATATTCCACTCCATATGACATCAAACTCAGCAAGAAAAGTTGGGAAAAGGGACTCTTTTTATGAAAATATCTGTCATCCCAAAGAACCAATGTGTGTTTTGAAGCTCTGCTTCCCAGGACATGTCCGAACATTTCTTGTTGATGGGAATTAGAGTATAATTGTGGTTTTCTCTCTCTTTGCTTCCATATAGCCTTTGCTTTGTTTGTTTGTTTGTTTTTCCTTTCCTCTTTCATTTCCCTTAAATTATCCTTATCTCAACCCATGAGCCTTTTTCTTTCCATCATACTTTTTCCTCCCATTCCTCTAAAGGGAGAGTGAGAGTGGTTGAGTTTAGATGAACAGCAGGGTAAAACCACCATACTTTTAACTGCAGTTCTGTATCTTAGTTGTAACTGATCATGAAATATATATATGCATGTTTTGTTTTTGTTTTTGTTTTTGTTTTGTTTTGTTTTGTTTCTTAAATGATTATTTCAACTATATTTGAATCAAACTATTAACACAGAATATTTTGAGATTATGCAAAGGACATCGAGGTGCTGGAGTGTGTCTAGAGAAGGTCAGCAAAGCTGGTGAGGGATCTGGAGAACAAGTCTTATAAGAAACAGCTGAGGGAGCTGGGATTGTTCAGCCTGGAGAAAAGGAGGCTCAGGGGTGACCTTATCGCACTCAACAGGTACCTTAAAGGAGGCTGTAGTGAGCCTCCACCAGGGGAGGTTTAGGTTGGATATTAGAAAAACATCTTTACTGAAAGGGTTAGGCATTAGAACAGGCTGCCCAGGGAAGTGATTGAGTCACCATCCCTGAAGATATTTAAAAGGTGTTTAGATATAGAGCTTAGTGATACAGTTTAGTGGAGGACTGGTTAGTGTTAGGTCAGAGGTTGGACCAGGTGATCTTGGAGGTCTCTTCCAACCTAAATGACTCAGTGGAAGCATGTTGGCTGCCCTGACATTTACCGTTAGCTAGAATGTGTATTGCACATTCTGAAACGCACATGGAAGCCATTTGCAGCTTTTGCTATCAATTGTGATGAAAGAGTCTTTATGATGAATTATCATGAAGGACTGTCACAAAATGTTGGGCATTGTGTTTTAGAGGTGTACTTGAGGTCTCTAGGACAAAGTTAGACAGCAAATATATTTATCTGTTGTCATATCTCTGCACAGACTTCTAAAAACTTTAAAAACTTCTTTCCACATTCAGCATTGTGTGTCTTGTTCTTTGAAGATGTTTTAAATCATCATGCATATAACTGAAAGCCAACACAATCTTCAGATAGGAGTTAGTTCACATATTTTCTTTATATTTTGCATATTCCTTTGTGAGTTTGTCATCATCATTATGACCAGGTTTCATGTTTCACATATGCTATGACATGCTAATGTATGGTGTAAACAGTAAAAACATGTTGCACATTAACTTTAATGGGACTGGGTCTAGTATGCTAACTGATGACATTAGGCAGATGAAGTGCCAAGTTAACATCATTGAAAAGACAACAGGATAACATTTTATTTTAATAGCATTTTAATTGATGCTTAATTATGTAATGGAGATGTACATAGTGCCCAGTGGAAGTGTAATAGTCCCTCTCAACAAAGGCTGTTCAAATTCACTATCACAGAGTATGTGTTAAACTGCATTTTTAGCCTCCTGCTGATGACATTGGTAGGAAAGTGTCATTGTGGAGAAAAATCACAGGTATAAAGGCACTAAGTGATCATCATCTTCTTTGACTAAAGAGTCAAAAACTAAAGTCAAATTTGTTACAGATAATCCCAGACTTCCATGTGCAAACACTGAATCTAAATAATCGGTTTTCATTAATACTTGGCAGTCAATTTATATGTACATCATTTTTAAGGGTGGCATAAAATGAATACACCAAATATTAGTGAATTATACATGTTTATCTGCAATAAATAAATATAGAAAGAGAATAACTTAAGCAGCTGTGTAGGTAAAAATCTTGTATAATTTCCCAACTCTGTATGAATAGAAGGGGAATATACAAGAAGCAAAAGAGAAATCCCACTTAAAGTGCCATATATACTATAAAACTTCTGTTGACACCAGCTGGACTTTTTTTTTTATTATGCAGAAAAGAAATGATGAATGAATGGACAAATCTATTAGTCTAATGCATTCTAAGCTATCATAAAACATTTCTGTATCATAAGCAATGTTCATTTGATTCAAGTAAGACTGGAGTCTGCCAAAAAGTCTGGTGTCACCTCTCAGGCAACATTAATGGGCTTCAAGATTCATAGCTTTCAGGTCTAAAGAGACCACAAATTCCTTGTTTCTGATGTGTTGTATACTACATTGCCACTATGTAGTTCTCTTATAAGTCTGTTTGATTAAAGTAAATCTTCCAGACAAGCATCTATTTTTCTGTTAAAGAAACTGAATGATAGATCATCCAATCTCCTAGACTGACTGTCCCATAGCTCTTAAAAGTTTGTATTTTGCTTTTAATCTAAATTTGCTTGGCTTGAAATTCTGATGAGATTCTTGCTACTTCTGCTACATCACAATGGGTGCCCCATCAAGCAGACCTTTTGTTTACTTATTTAGTTTGAGATCATGTTCTTTACAGAAGCACTGCCTTTCAGGGCATTGTCTAGTTCCTAATCTCCTTTTATTCATGATATGAACAGTCATTCTATTGGATCTACACCTTCTGTGCTAATTGGCCTGTATCACTAATTAGTTCCTCTGTGTGGCTGCCTTCTCTTCATCACAAAATATCAGTAAAACTAATCTCTGGGTCATTGGCAAATGTCACCAGAACTTAAATATATGTATTCTGTCAGCTCTATTTGTCCATTGGAGGCTCAGAATAAAGCCCCACAAAGTGGTCCTACATACTTGCTTCACAATTCCTTATTATCAGTTAGGTGGTTCTTAAGCACTTTTGCATGTATTTTATAGAAGACACATTATGATTTTTTTTTTTATTTTTTGTGTGTGTGTGTCAGAATATCATACAGAAACAAATATTTTAACCTAGGTTGTTATATGCTTTCTTTGAAATTTGCAGTTTAGCCATTTCCAGTTGTTAACCATAATGATATAAAAACATTATTAGAAAATACACCATGGTAGAGAGAAATGTTTGATTCATTTGTTGAAGTATGTGTTATTTTTGGTGCATCTATGCTGTCATACATTGTTATTAACCATTTATATGTAAAGAAAAATATTGATATGAATATTGCAAAAAGTCTTAATTCTGGTTGTTCGGGGGCTGACTTAGAGTTTATACTGATATCTATTTCTGCTTTTAAATAGACCCAAGTAAATAGGTAAACACTACATACTTTAGTCTTTTTTTTTTTTTTTTTTTTTTTTTTTTTAGTACACTATTGCTCTTTCTACAATGGGAATCTCAACACATTAAGTCAGTTTCTAAATAAAACTTGTTACTCTATTAAATTCATGAAAAACAAGTCGATATAATACTGCTTATAATGACTGTGCTTTTTTGTAAATCAACAAATCTTCTATTAATTAACCAGTGATTTAAGTCAGCTTGTGAAAATTAATCACAGCCTGGAAAAGTCATTTGTCCTTGTGTGCTTCATTAGGACAGTGTTTGCCCTTCAGGCAAGAAAGCAGCAAGTAAATGCCAGAGAATGAACTGATTAAACTAGAGCTGCAGTGAGCTGTTTCCCAGAGACTCAGGCTCCTATAAACATACCAACTTCCAACTCATAAAGTTTTTGCAGCTTGCTTGTTGGGCAAGGGATAAAATAGCAAATGAAAATTATTCATTGATCCACTAAACATTTCAATTTAATCCATAGAATAAACACTTCATACTGCTCAAGACATTACAAATAGATATGCTCACAACTGTTGTGAAACTAACTGGTAGCCATAAAACACTCTATTTACGTGAAGTAAAACTGTGAAGTAAAACTTCACATAAACCTGAGCATTTATTTTCATTTCAGTCTAATTACATAATGGCATAACATTGATTAAAGTACAAAACATTAATTGCAGGTTCATGCCTGCCAGTCTAGCACCAAAGATATGAAATATGTTTGGGTTTTGGGGGCAATCAGGGATTTTTTACCAGTAGTGGTTTCACCCTAATGCTAAACTCACCAAAACCACTCTCTCACTCCCCCTCTTCAAATGGAGAAACTATGATGGGAAAGTAAAAGGCTCATGGGTTGAGCTAAGCATAATTTAATTAAAGGGTGTTGTGGCAGGCACCTAAGTACCACACAGCCACTCACTCACTCTCCTCAGGTGGGATGGTGGAGAGAATCAGAGGTAAAAGTGTGAGAAATCATGGACTGAGATAAGGACAGTTTACTGGGGAAAGCAAAAGCTGCACACACAAGTTTTCTATGAATTAGTTTTCTACTTCTCATCAGCAGGCAGGTATTCAGCCACTTCCAGTAAAGCAGGACTCATCATGAATAATGGTTTCTTGGGAAGACAAAAGACATAATTCTGAATGTTTCTTCCATTCCTCCTTCTTCACCCCAAGCTTATCGTTGAGTATGAGATCCAAACGTATGGAATATCTCCCAGGACAGTGTCAACTATCCTGGCTGTGTCCCCTCCCAACTTCTTGTACATACCCATTCTCCTTGCTGGCAGGGCAGCATAAGAAACAAAAAAAAAATCTTTGCTACAGTGCACAGTGATGCTCTGCAACAAGCAAAACCAATGGTCGTTCTATTTTCACCAAAAATCCGAAACAATTTCTGTGAGCATCTACAAAGAAATTTAACTTAGTCCCAGCCAAAACTGTGAAAAAGGGAAATGAAAGAGGAAACAATCAAACAAAGTCCAGGTGGAAGAAAATTGAGAGGGAAAAACAAACAAACAAACAAACAAACAATTATTCTCTATGCCCCATCACCAAGCAATATTTGGTCACATCCTGGGAAGCAGGGCCTGAATATGTACAGTGGTTATTCAAGAATACAGACATTTTCATAACGAGAGTCCCTTTCCCCACCTTTTCTTGCTGAGTGTAACATTGAGTGGTATGGGATATCCCTTTGGCCAGTTTAGGTCAGAGTCCCTGGTGATGTTCCTTTCTGACCTCTTGCCCAACCCCAGCCCCCTGATTTTGGGGGGGAGTTGGACAAAGTATAGGTGTGATATCAGTGGTGTTCTAGGTACCAACTCAGAGCACAATGCTGTAAGGGATGCTGTGGGGAAAGTTAACTCCATCCCAGTCAGACCCAGTACATTCATTTAAATAGGGAGTAAGAGACCTAAGGCCCCCAAGATCACAGAATCACAGAATTTTCTAGGTTGGAAGAGACCTCAAGGTCATCGAGTCCAACCTCCAACCTAACGCTAACAGTCCCCACTAAACCATATCCCTAAGCTCTACATCTAAACGTCTTTTGAAGACTTCCAGGGATGGTGACTCCACCACTTCCCTGGGCAGCCTGTTCCAGTGCCTCACAACCCTTTCAGTGAAGAAGTTCTTCCTAACATCCAACCTAAAACTCCCCTGGCTCAACTTAAGCCCATTCCCCCTCGTCCTGTCACCAGGCACACGGGAGAACAGGCCAACCCCCACCTCGCTACAGCCTCCCTTGAGGTACCTAAAAAGAGCGATAAGGTCACCCCTGAGCCTCCTCTTCTCCAGGCTGAACAAGCCCAGCTCCCTCAGCCGCTCCTCATAGGACTTGTTCTCCAGGCCCCTCACCAGCTTCGTCGCCCTTCTCTGCACCCGCTCAAGCACCTCGATGTCCTTCTTGTAGCGAGGGGCCCAAAACTGAACACAGTACTCGAGGTGCGGCCTCACGAGAGCCGAGTACAGGGGGACGATCACCTCCCTAGCCCTGCTGGTCACGCTGTTCCTGATACAAGCCAGGATGCCGTTGGCCTTTTTGGCCACCTGAGCACACTGCTGGCTCATATTCAGCCGACTATCCACCATCACTCCCAGGTCCTTCTCTGCCTGGCAGCTTTCCAACCATTCCTCTCCCAGCCTGTAGCTCTGCTTGGGGTTATTGCGCCCCAGGTGCAGGACCCGGCACTTGGCCTTGTTAAACTTCATGCAGTTGACCTCAGCCCATCGGTGCAGCCTATCCAGATCCTCCTGCAGAGCTTTCCTACCCTCAAGCAGATCGACACACGCACCTAACTTGGTGTCATCTGCAAACTTACTGAGGGTGCACTCGATGCCCTCGTCCAGATCATTGATGAAGATATTAAAGAGGACCGGCCCCAGCACCAAGCCCTGGGGAACGCCACTAGTGACTGGCCTCCAACTGGACTTGATTCCATTCACCACGACTCTTTGGGCCCGGCTATCCAGCCAGTTTCTAACCCAACGAAGCGTGCGCCAGTCCAAGCCAAGAGCAGCCAGTTTCTTGAGGAGAATGCTGTGGGAGACGGTGTCAAAAGCCTTGCTGAAGTCAAGGTAGACCACATCCACAGCCTTTCCCTCATCCACCCAGCGCGTCACTCTGTCATAGAAGCAGATCAGGTTCGTCAGGCATGACCTGCCTTTCATAAAGCCTTGCTGACTGGGCCTGATCGCCTGCTTCCCCTGCAAGTGCTGCATGATGACTCTCAGGAGGATCTGCTCCATGAGCTTTCCTGGCACTGAGGTCAAACTGACAGGCCTGTAGTTTCCCGGGTCTGCCCTCCGGCCCTTCTTGTAGATGGGCGATCATGAATTACTCTTTAATGTTCATACTAAATAAATAAATGAGTTAAAAAGAAGTGTATATAATAACTGGAAATAACAAAAAGCACTGCTCTATATGAAATATAAATAGATTTCTCTGAAGGTGTCCTGGTTTCAGCCCACATAGAATTAATTTTCTGCATAGTGTTGGAATAGAGTTAATTTTCTTCGTATTGCAGCCGCTATGTATGTGCTGTTTTTTGGATTTAGAAAAATATTGCTGATAACTCATTGATGTTTTAGTTGTTTCAGGGCACTGCTTACACATACTCAATGACTTTCAGCTTCTTAAACTGCCCTCCAATCAAGGAGGCTGGGGGCACAGAAGAATCTGGGAAGGGACAGAGCCAGGACAGCTAACCAAAACTGGCCAAAAGGGATATTCCATAAGATATAACATCATGTAGAAAAATAAAAACTAGGAGGATTAGCTGGGGTGGGGACTGCTGCACAGGGACTGGCTGGGCATTTTTCAGGAGGTAGTGAGCAATTCCATTGTGCATCACTTGATTTGTATGTTATTATGATTGTTATGATTATGATTATTATTATATCTTAATTTTCTGTCATATTAAACTGTCTTTATCTCAACCCATGAGTTATACCTTTTTTTCCAATGCCCTCCACCATCCCACTGAGGGGAGTGAATGAACAGCTGTGTGATTCTTAGCTACTTGCTGGGTTAAACCACTACAAGAAGTAATTTTATTTCTTTATCCGTTAAGAAACTGAAAAAAAATAATAATAAAAAATGATTAACAGTGAGTAAGGAAAACATCTTGATATGGTTTGAACATCCTGAAAATGAACTGAGAAAATAATGTTCCCCTTCCAGAAAAAAAAGCCATATGACTACTTTTTTTTTTTTTTTTTAATATATATATAATAGAAATAAAATCCATTGTACTGTCAGAAGTCACATTAATGAAGCTGTGTCTAGCCTGCACAGAATTGTGTTCTATGTCTCCCACAGCTTTTGTGACTCTATTCCTATAGATACTTATGGGTATAGCAGTCCTATAGTCAGACTCCTCTCAGACTCCTTTTATGTGTTATGCCCCTCACAATTCTCCATGTTATTTCCATTTCCTCAGCAACTCCTTTGCTCTAACAGGTGTTTTGTTCCCTCTCCTTGGATCCTATCTGCTTCTGTCCATTCTCATATTGTGTTTCTAGTTGCTCTTCCTGGTTCACACACAGGGCTTCGGCTGACCTTTTGCTATTTCTGCTGATGCTGGACTGGATTTACTTGTGATGCTTGGTTGACACAAATTGAAGAAAACAAAAATTGAATCTGATTTTCTCTCAAGAAGAATACCAGTAGAAGGTCTTTCCTAAGCACATTATCTACTTTCACCAAACCTGTAAAAATGTAACGTTTTTGTTTTTTTTTTTTTTCTTCATTCAAATTTAGTTTAAGATTGTTGGGAAGATAAAATGTTATTAGGGACAAGACTGGTAGAACTTTCTGCATAAGCTACACTTCCACATGAAGTAACCTAAAAGTGGATGAACAGAATAATGCTTTTTTTGCTGTCATTAGAATTGGGAAGAATATTGAAGACTCCAGGAAATCATGAAGGTTAGGACAACCCATGTGTGCAAGAACAGAGTTAGGATACCTGTAGGCATCTCAATTTGATAACGTTTAATAAATGCAGTCTTCATACAACATTGGTATAGGTCCTTTTATCTACTGAATATAGCTGTTGTAATCATCTGAAGATTTTAATCAGGATCTGAGTAAATACTATGTGTTTTTTTGTTGTTGTTGTTTTGTTTTTGTTTTGTTTTTTATTATATATTAAAGCAATTCTGAATATAAGAGCCTCTAACTAATCATATTAACTGTATTTAGGGAAGTATTTCTAGAAATTAGAATATAAGATAAAACTGATTTGAGAAAATACTCATTCTCAAAGTCTGGTCAACAGATTGCACATCTTCCAAGGAATCTTAATGCAGTAAGGTTAATGAACAAGAGCCTGTCTTCTAATTCCAGACTCCAAGTGCTTTGACTTTCTCTTGAAGCATTTTCATCTTTGCTGATCACTCAGTCAACTCTCTCTTGTGTATTTTAAACTCCAGTACAGCTGACTTGTTTAAATATTAATTTCTCTGTATATTCATATGACCTAAACAGACCTAAAGACTATTGGATGCTGTCAGAGACTACAACTTAGAAATAAAAGCTCTGTTGAATATAGTGTCATTTGTGGGTGAGAGCAAGAGTACTGGATGATTTAGAATTATCCAACAACTTTTGAATGATAGACATATGGGGAAAGAAATATGGGGATAGAAATATGGGGAAATGCAGAAATAAGATGACATAATATTTTTTATTTCATTTCCTAGTATTGTCTGTAAATCTCCTTTATGTTATCACAGAATCACAGAATCACAGAATTTCTAGGTTGGAAGAGACCTCAAGATCATCGAGTCCAACCTCTGACCTAACACTAACAGTCCCCACTAAACCATATCCCTAAGCTCTACATCTAAATGTCTTTTTAAGACTTCCAGGGATGGTGACTCCACCTCCTTCATTACAGAAAATAAGATTGGAACCTTCAATTGATTCCTTAATCCCATATATTATTTTTAACCACCAAAGGAAGGCTAAGATCTTTGCTTAATTTTGGGGAAGTATAATTTCAGAAAAGTGCAAATCATTTTAAAAATGGTGGCAAAATAATGCAATGTGATGGATTTCAGGTAAATCGGATGTGTAGAAAGTACATATTTGTATCATTTAGGAAAAGATAAATTCAAAGACATTGAAGGGGAAAATTATGGTAACAACTTAGCTTGATATTTTTCTGTTCAAGTGCTGAACAGAAACTTTCCTTTTAAACTTTCCTTTTAGAATTTCAAACTTTCATCAGAACTAACTGAAATCAAGGATGTTCTTATTTACTTCTTGGGGGGAAAAAAAAAAAAAAAAAAAAGTTGTTTTCTTTATGCTAATTTGTGAAACAATTGTAATCTTTCTTTTTATTCCCTGAAGGAAAACAAAAATTCATTCCAGTTGAATAATTAAATGGTTAATGATTGTCATCCTTAAGCAAAATGACTTCTGCATTTTTTCCAGTATACCTGGTCAGAGAAAGTAAGAGAAAGAAGGGGAATAAATAATAATTACTTGTAATATCTTTGTGCTATTAATTATAGTTTCTGATGAATGTTTATGTAATTTAGATGTCCTTAATGTTTATTTCATTTATTACTTCTGGGCTCATGCTTTAGTTGATTAGATGTAATAAAATCTTGCTCCAAGGTTTCAAACCTGCAATAGTGCTATCAGGGCTGCCAAATCATGCTGAAAACCAAAAGATTCTCCCTATGTGTAGGGGCTACCTGCACAGATTCTTTGAGTGTTTAGGATTTGAAAATTATAAATTATCAGAGCTAAATTGCAGAGGAAAAACAAACAAACAAACAAACAAACAAACTTTTTTCTTTCTTTCTTTCTTTCTTTCTTTTTTTTTTTTCATGTTATAATAACCAAATAATTCTGAAGTAGTTTGAATCACAAACATGATGTTACCGTGGGAAATACAGGAAAACATCTCTTTATATGAAAGTAAAATCATGAGGGAACACAGGAAATAGTCCTTATAAATTCTGGGAGAGATCTATTCTCTTCTCAGTACACTCTTACGTCTTTTCTGATTGATGGATTCAATCTCTGGTGGGTTACTGGGGTCTGGCACTGTCCTTGTAGCCATCTTTCCCATCTGTCACCTTTTAGAAGCATACTGCTATACTAATAAGTTTCTATGCCTATGGGGCTTCTCTGGCTTCAGTAAAACAGCTCTTATGAGAGATCATGGATTGTAGATAATTTAATAATGGAGATGTTCCAAAGATGCAGAGACATGTCTATGGGACCAGCAGGGTACTTGTAAAGAGAAATGGATTCAAGTGGATAAAAGGCAACGGAGATATCCAGGAATCCTCTCGATCATGACAGAGTGAATAAAACAATCACTTAAAATCTTGGGGGAAGCAGAATATCACTTGACAGAGCAAAAGGGCTACTGGATATTTTGAGCTTTTAATTTGTTTCCTCTGTTCTTGACCCTGAATTTTGTGTTTTTGGTTTTGTTTGTCTTTATTGAAGTATAGGATTTGTTTGTTTGTTTGTTGTATTGAGCAGAAACAACAACAATAACAAGCTATTTTCACCTACACATGCTGTTTTTCAACAGTAGGAAAAAGCAATCAAAAAAAAACAACTCAAAGTCATCCATTACCTTGTGCATCCAACTGCTAATGGTAATAGAGATCCTTCAATAGATTTGACATATGACACACTAGGCTACTCATAGTTTGTTTTTTCCCTGGTAAACTGAACATACTGTCTGAAATGGTAATGATTTACCATGTGATGTATCAAATGAACCTCTTCATTCTGAGAGAAAGAACCACAGAGGATAAAGCCATAGGTTCAACTGATAGGGGAGACTTTCAAATTGCAAATTAAAAACTCTTCCCTGTAATAAACAAACAAGCAGATAAACATTGCAGACATACACAGACAGAAAATAAGAGAAATTAATGCAAGAATGTGTCTGAGACTCCATGGAAGTTTTATGCATTTATCCTGCTATACCATGATTCCAGCCTTCCATAGGAATCTGTTCACCAGAGAAGCTTTTCTTTAATGAACATATCGAAAATGTAAAAAAAATATTACTAAACACAAATAGCAGGAGATTTATTTATTTATTTATTTATTTTAACTACAAATCATTCACAAAGGTTTAGTTGGAATCCTATGAGAGTACTGAATGACTTATGTCAAAACTTCAGAGGAGCTAGAAAGAATTGAAAATAACAATCAACATACCAGAAAAAGAAATATTGTTTGAATAACATTTCAAAAGTTAATATTATTTAGACAAAGATTATTGTAGTAAGTAGAAATATTCATGACTGTGTGAAATAGCTTATTAAGTGACTTTGAGGGGGTTGGAGGCAAGTATTTTCTTGTCAATAATTGGCCATGGTAGCAGCTGAAAAAAAAAGCCATGTATGAGAAATACTTAGAGCCAGCAGAATCTGAAGCACAGATCTGCACCAAGAGGAAGTTGTGAGTGTTAGTAGGAGATTCTCCTGTGGGGCCTAAGGGAACCCATCTGCCAACCTGACTTGTTATCCTTGCTGGTTTGCTGCTTGCCAGGGGCTCATATCTGGTATGTTCCATTTCCAGGGCTTGTGGTAATGCTGACCAGTCTGTAGTTCTCTGATTCACCTTCTTGTCCGTATTGAGGTTATCAGTGGCATTTGCTTTCTTCCGGTCTTCACAAACCTCCACTGTGACCTTTTAAAGATAATTGAGAGTGGCCTTACTACAATATTGGACAGCTCTCTCAGCACTCACTGTGTACAACTCATCATGTGCTATGGTCTTGTGTTTGTCAAAATAATTTAAATATTCCTTCTACTTAGAGTATTTCTTCCTTGCTCCAGACTTATCCACAGGTCTCAGGGTCCTGGTATTCCTGAAGACAAATTCTGTCAGTAAATACAGAGATGAAGAAAGTATCAAGCACCTTGGCTTTTTCCATGTCCATTTTCATCAGCTCTCCAGCCTCATTCAACAATGGTTCTGCATTTTCCCTAGTTTTACTTTTGAGACCTATATTATTATAGAAGGCCTTCTTGTTGTCCTTCACAGTCCTCACTAGATTCATCACCAAGTGGGCTTTGGGTTTCTTAACCCCTTCTTGAACACTAGCACAATTTGTTTAAAATCTTGCTGGTCCACCTGTCCCTGATTCCTCGTCTTGTATATACATGAGCCAGCAGTGTGTGCTTGCAGCCCAGAAGACCAACTGCATTCTGGGCTGCATCAACACAGGTGTGTTCAGCAGATCAAGGGAGGTGACTGTCCCCTTCTACTTTGTACCTGTGAGACCCCACTTGGAATACTGCATCCAGGTCTGGGGACACCAGCACAAAAAGGATGTAAATCTGTTAGAGTGGATCCAGAGGAGGGCCACAATGATCAGAGAGCTGGAACACCTCTCCTATGAAGAAAGGCTGAGAAAGCTGGGACTGTTCAGACTGAAGAAGAGAAAGCTCCAGGGTGACCTCACCAGAGCTTTTCAGTACTTAAAAGGTGCTTATAAAAAAAGATGGAGAGAAACATCTTGCTCAGGCATACAGTGACAGGACAAGAGTGAATGGTTCTGAGCTACAAGAGGGGATATTTTGATAAGATGTTAGAAGGAAATTATTCACTCAGAAGGTGGTGAGGCACTGGGAAAAGATGCTCAGAGAAGTTGTGGATGTCTCAGGCCTGGAGGTGTTCAAGACCAACTGGACGAAACCCTGGGCAACTTTATCTGGTGGGTGGCATCCCTGTCCATGGCAGTTTTTTGTTGTTGTTGTTTTGTTTTGTTTTTCTTAAAAGATCTATTCTCACTTCTTGCCAGCTTTGCTTGATTTCATGATCACTGGGTGTTGAGGGATTTTTGAAACAGCAAAGATCCCATGGCTTGCTGCAGCTGAGCAAACCAAGCTACCAGGACAACTATGAGAAGTTCCCATGACAGTATTCTCACATCGCCCAGTTGAGGAATTTAGAAAAATATTGTTGCCAGTAGTTGGCTTCAAGGACAAGGTCTACGTGACTGCTAATCACAAGGGGGTTGTTTTCTTGCAGGTGGGGTTGTTTTCTTGCAGTTTTTTGTCTGAGTGCTTTTGACCAATAATCTTGTGTGAGACACTACTCGCCCCTGTTAAGTTTACTATAAAAGTCAGGCTATTTGGGTAATAAAGAGGGAGCATGATCTGACCATACTAGTGTCTGTTGTGTTTTCGGCCGTTCTTCCTGCAACAATTGGGGTGGACCATTTTTGAGCTTGGAGAAGGTGATCTTTGAAAATCAACCAGCTTTCCATGTTCCCTGTTCTATCCTGCATTGTCTCCTGCAAACAGACTTCTAAACATGCCAGGTTTTACTCTCTCCAAGTCCAGGATTTTTATGTTTCTTGTTTCTTTCATCTAGCCCTTGGAATCCAGAACTCATCTTATGATTATTACAGCCAAACTGAACCCTGATTTGCACAGTCCTG
The DNA here is from genome assembly GCF_964035555.1 of Netta rufina. Classification (NCBI taxonomy): domain Eukaryota; kingdom Metazoa; phylum Chordata; class Aves; order Anseriformes; family Anatidae; genus Netta; species Netta rufina. Next base: position 188,194,719 of record NC_140123.1, on the reverse strand, counting down.
ACTTGCTTACAACTGTCAGATCCAGCAGTTCAAGTTCCCTTGCTGCCTCCTTCATCCCCTGTATCAGGAGGTTGCCATGAGGACATTGAGGAGCAGGCTGCCCAGAGAGGTTGTGCAGTCTCTCTTCATCTTTAAAGGTTTTCAGGACCAAACTGGATAAGGCCTTGAGCCACCTGGTCTGATCCTGCTTTGACCAGGAAATTGTACTAGAGACCATCTGAGGACATGAATTATCTTATGATCTTATGATTATAAGAGAACAAAGAAACTTTCCATAAAATTTTAAAAAGTTGAAAACTCAAAACTGATGGAAGGAGATTATATGCAGGAGGGCCACGGAGAATCTCCATCCTTTATGAGACATAGGGGAGAACATGACTACTGAGGATGAAGAAAAGGCTGAAGTTCTCAATGCCTTCTTTACATCTGTCTTTATTAGCTAGACCACTTATCTTTGATGAAAGCCGGACTACTCAGCCTCCCAACCTGGAACATGTCCAGAGCAGGGCTACGAAACTGGTGAAGGGTCTGGAGCACAAGTCCTGTGAGGAGTGGCTGAGGGAACTGGGGTTGTTTTGCCTGGAGAAGGGGAGGCTCAGGGGAGACCTTATTGCTCTCTACAGCTCCCTGAAAGGAAGGTGAGGGGGGGCAACTTCTTCTCTCAGATAAATAGCGATATGACTAGAGGAAATGGCCTTAAGTTGTGCCAGAGGAGGTTCAGGCTGGAAATTAGGAGATATTTCTTCTCACAAAAAGCAGTCAGACATCGGAACGAGTTGCCCAGGGAAGTGGTGGAGTCACTGTACATCGGGGTGTTTAAAGAAAGGTTGGTCATAGTGTTTAGGGATATGGTTTAGTGGGTGATATTGGTAGTAGGGGGACAGTTGGAACAGATGATCCAGAGGTCTCTTCAAAACAGTCCAGGTGAAAAGCCTTTAACGTACAAATAAAAGGTGGTATAAAATAATATTAATATAATATTATATAAAATATATTATATATATTATATACATATTATATATATTATATAATAATATATAATGTAATATTAAAATGTGGTGTAACAAATTTTATTTATGCCTGTCCTAGTTTTGGCTGGGATGGAGTTAACTTTCTACATAGTAGCTGATGTGGTGCTACATTTTGGATTTAGGTTGAGAATAATGCTGGTAACACACTGATGTTTTAGTTGTTGCAATGCAGTGCTTACACAGAACCAAGGACTTTTCAGCTTCTCATGCTGCCCTGACAGTGGGGAGGCTGGCGGTGCACAGGGAGCTGGGAGAGGACACAGCCAGGACAGCTGACCCAAACAGGCCAAAGATGACAAAAAGAGATGTTGAACTCACTGTAGATAGTTCTATGAAAACAGCTCTCAGTGTCAAAATGCGAGGAAACTTATGGAATCCTGACAGACTGAATAATATGTATAAATACATGTCAGATAGTTCTGCCTTTGGTTACTAAAAGTGTGTTTTAGCAAGAGATTAATTATACAATGTCAATAAAGAAATACATTGCTGAGACATTTTGTTTCTAATATTAGAGAGATTGGATCTCTTTTCAAACATCTGTGTTTTTTTCCAATACATATACAGAACTCAGGGTTTTGCTGAAACTCCAGAACACTTCATGATTTCACATCTGTTCTGAAGCTACTTCTTTCATTTCAGGATATGATCATTTTGGCTGTTTCCAGTGCTTCATCCAGCAAGCAAAAGTGTGAAATCTTTTGGGGAAACAGTATTTTCCCCAAGGAGAAATACATATCATCGACCTTTAGCTTTTACCTCTTATACTCATTGACCCTGTCTGTTTCCCAGACATTTGTAGCCCCAAGGTAATTTCTATATTTGTATGGGTTCTTTGTTGCAGGAGTGTATACTGCATACAAATCCATGAAGAACTGTCACTTCTGCAGCAGTTCAATGTGCTATGTTTATTTTTTTTCAGACTTGTTCTACCACTGCTTTTCCTTGAGCAGACTCAGGGGCTTAATTTTCAGGGTGAACAGCACATATGAATTTGATGGGAATGTAAAAGTACTAAATTAATTAAATTTCAAAGGTCAATGTAAATTTTGGTCCTTTATGAGTCAATGAATTTGCTTTATTAATTTTTACTTGATTATTCTCTGCTTCTCTGAACTACCAAATAATACTGCTTCCCCTTTGTGACTAATGGACAAAGAAAGGTGATAGAGAAAATAAGGTCAACTTTCTGACCACATTGATGGATACTTCATTGCAACATAAAATGAAAGTTCACTATAGAGAGGTACTTGACAACTGCAGTTTGTTTTCCATCAAATATTATATAGCCTATTCAGGATCCAAACTTGATACAGTATGGCACAAATCATCTCATGCAGTTTTATATGTCAAACATATAGCAAGACCTAAGCAGAGAGACTGAGTTTGGTACCTGGAAATGAACTGCAAAATAGTGTAAGGAATCTAACATGCAGTGGTTTGCAGTTCCTAGTACAGATTACCTTTTGGAAAACTGACATCTTCTTTTGGCCATGAATGGCCCTGGAATGAAACAAACTATCAGGAATAATTTCTACTCAGAAAAAAAAAAAAAATAATAATAATAATAAAAATAAAAATAAAAATAAAATAACAATAACAATAACAATAACAATAATAAAAGTCAGAGTCAAAGGTGGAATTTAGATGTCCTTCCACTTGAAAAAGTGATAGGAAAACCGTGACAGCAACTGGTGTCTTAAGGAAGGAAGGAAGGAAGGAAGGGAAGGAAGGAAGGAAGGAAGGAAGGAAGGAAGGAAGGAAGGAAGGAAGGAAGGAAGGAAGGAAGGAAGGAAGGAAGGAAGGAAGGAAGGAAGGAAGGAAGGAAGGAAGGAAGGAAGGAAGGATAAATTATGGAGCTCTTTGTTAGATATAAAAAAAAAATAAGGTTAATAAACCCCAGGAAAATAAATTGTATACAGAGTAATATAAATTGTATACAGAGAATGAGGAAGAGAAATGCTGTGAAAGGAAAAGCTTCTATGTAAGCTCTTCCGTAAATCCATACTAAGTGCCATGCATTGGCTTCTCTCTCTGTTCACTGCTTTTCCCTTTTTTCTTGTTCTCACCATCCTGTATCAGTCATCAGCCTAGAAGAGACATTCTCCATCCTTATTGCTGACCTTTAGGTTACCTTTACTATTGTAAAAAAGAATTTTAAAGACAGTTTCTACAGGTTAACACTCCATGTATGCTCAGTTCGTTTCTGTGAGGAACATGCATACACACTGGCTATAACAAAGCTCTTTAGGTCTGAAGCATCTCAAGTACAGATGGATTCTGAATAATTTATGTTCCAATCTCCAAATCTCAGCATGAATCATTTGAAATTTTTATAGGCTGAAATCTTGGCTAAATTATTGTTGAATTTTACAAAAGCAGAAAATGGTTATTCATCCATTAGCACAATTTCACATTTTCTGTTATCATAGATATAAAGAGATCATGAAGTCTCAGGCTAGCCACTCAGTGGCATGAAGTCTTAGAACATTGCTTATAGTTAATGTTTGCTTCCATTCTAGGATGTTCTCATTTCCAAATCTACCTTATTATTACACTGGGCACCTCACATTGTATCAAATTCTTTAAGACTGAAAGCCAATATACCGCAATAAAAGGAATTTCCCTAGGGAATGCAAGTAAGCCATCTGAAATCACTCTTACTAATAGAAAACATATCATACAAAAGTGAAAATTAATTTATTTTACTGAAATGTGAATTTCAAGAAATTAGCTTTTATATTTGGAAGGAGGTATTAATGAAATAATTATGCACCTTTACATCTATGTTTTAGTTATGCTTGGCTTCAAAATTATTCAGTACTGTGTTATTAGCAGACTCAAATCCAGAGAGCTTCTATGATAATTTGCTGGAAATGAAAACCAATCCTAAGGATGTGTCTACACTAGTTTTATAATAGTTCTTAGAATCATACAAATACCAAATATCCCAGGTTAGATGGGACACACAAGGGCAATTGAATTCAACCTCAGGCTCCACACAGGACCACCCCAAAATTAAGCCATATTTCTGAGAGCATTGTCCAAATGCTTCTTGAACTCAGGCAGGCGTGGTGCTGTGACCACTTTCCCTGGGGAACCTGGTTCAGTGTCTGATCACCCTCACAGTGAAGTCTTTTCCTAATATCCAATTTTAATTTCCACTGATACAGCTTCATGCCATCCCTTAAGTTCTATTATGTCTTGCCCTATGTGATGTTAATGACAGAATGAGGGGAATGGCTTTAAACTAAAAGAGGGGAGATTTAGATTAGAGGCTAGGAGGAAATTCTTCACTCAGAGGGTAGTGAGGCACAGGAACAGGTTTCCCAGAGAGGTTATGGATACCCCATCCCTGGAGGTGTTCAAGACCAGGTTAGAGGCCCTGGGCAACCTGATCTAGTGGGTGACATCTCTGCCTATGGCAGGGGGGTGAGAACTCAATGGTCTTTGAGGTCCCTTCCAACCCAAACCATTCTGTGATTATGATTCTATGTCTTACATATTGCCCTTTAGACCTGTCACCATCTTTGTAGCCCTACTTTGGACACTTTCTAATAGTTTTATGTATTTCTTATAGTGCAGCACCCAAAACTGCACACAGAACTTGAGGTGACACTGCAGCAGCACAGAGCAGAGTGGGACAGTCACTTTCCTTGACTGGCTAGCAATGCTGTATTTGATGCACCCCAGGATATATTTATCCCTTTTGACTGCCAGGGCACACTGTTGATTCATACTCAACTTACTGTCAACCAGGACTCCCAGATTCTGTGGGGCTACACTCTGGCCTCTTGTCCCTATCTAGTGAGTGGCATCCCTGCCTATGGCAGGGGGTTTGGAACTAGGTGGTCCTTGAGGTCCCTTCCAATGCAAGCCTTTCTATGATTCTATGATCCTCTCCCAGTCTGTACATATATCCAGGACTACCCCATCCCCAGTGCAGAATCCAACACTTCCTCTAGTTAAACTTTACAGAATTGACAATTGTCCAATCTGATCAGGGGTTGCTTTTCAGGCAAATTCCCTAATCATCAATCTTACCACAATTACTTTTGCATTTAAGCATTAGACCACACAAACTGAATACCTTTGGTAAGATGCTGAAGCAAAGCATACACTCCAGAAAAGCATTTCAGCAGCACTAGTTGTCCACTACATTAAAGACACAACCTAGAGCAGCATTAATCCTTGAGGCTTTATTTTTATAAAGTCATTTCCCTACATGAAATGAAGATGCCTCTGTTTATATCCCCCTTTCTTAACAGGTTTCTATTAAATTTGATGTTGAAGCTTTCTGAGATGAAAGTGTTTTTAAGTGATTCAATTAGGATATGTTGTTTTTTTACTTCTTAAGTTAAAGCAACTCTCACTTGTTCAGATACAGATGTGAAAAAATGTCTTTCTCTTCATTAGTTTTCTATCAGATATTTTGCTTCTCTTACTGTCTTTCAATTATCTTGTTTTATTAGTCCAAAGAAATTCCACCTAGGCTGGAATTCATTTGCCTACATTCCAGAGGTTGCTCTAACAACTGTTCAGACATTTTGGATTATGTAGGACTAGACTGGCAGTGCCTAGTTCTGAAGATGTTAAAATCCCTGTGCACTTCAATTTAGCTTACAGGCTTCCTGAGTATATAAAAAGTAATGCTCTAAAAATACATAGATGTGCTCAGTGGAGATAAGCATCTGTCCTAAGAATCAGTGTATTTCTGGCTTCAGTGAAACCATTTATATTCCCTGTAGATAAAGTAAAATTCACTAAATGTCAAACCAAAATTGCAGTTTTTCTACTTTCCATTAAAATTTTATATAGTCATTTATATTACTAAGAAAATATATGTACACAAACATACATATATACATATAAGTATACATATATGCATATAGGGTGATTCCCTTTGTATACCCTTATATTCTCAGGATAAGAACTGGCAGTCTGGCTCCCAAGTAGAAGCAGATTTTCATTGCCTAACATTTTTTCTAAGCAGCTAGCAGAAGAAATCAAATAACTTCTGTGATCTGGATTATAATGTTAGAAAACTTATCTCCCTGGTTTGCTTTTATTTCTTAGTCTTCTTATTTTGACAATGAATATTAATATCTTAAGGTGACTTTTTTTTTTTTTTTTTAATCCAATTTATTCTCCTTTCTCTAGAAAAATCCTTGAGAACCATTCTGTGAAAAGTTTGCTTTGGAATCTTTACAGTTGCAAAATATTGCATCATACTTGGCTTCCATTCTTTTGCACTCTTATCAGTCAACATTTTCATTTTCATGGGGTTTCTACTTTCAAATACCACTTGCAAGTACTAGTCCTTTCCATAGAGGCTGTATCTTGAGTATGTGATATGAACAAGTGCAGGAAGGAAAACTTTAAGCACTGCAGGTACATTTATTTATCTGCAGTGGTAAAAGATGCAGAGGCATTTATCAAATATGGCTACTCAGCAACATTTATAATGCAAAGAAAAGTGATTGAAGAATCCATAGGTTATTCATAGAATCAGAATCATAGAATGGTTTGAGTTTGAATGACCCTTAAACATCTAATTTCAATCCCACTGCTATGGGCAGGGATACTCATTCATCTCATTCTAAAGTAGTTGTCTGAGAAGTAAATTAGTTTATGGACCTGCCTATTTCTATGTATATTTTATTTTTTTTCTCCACTGACAATAAAGAAAGGATGAATAGCTTTACTCAGTCTTTCCTTTAACATTTAAGGATCCTTCAGTAACCTGCTTATCAGCCTTGCTACAGATAGAAAGCTTCCCTTTCCCCCATATTCTGGTTTTACTAAATACTCCAAATATATTGCATAAATTATTAAATGACACCAGACAAGTCATTAAAGAGCAGATAAATATTCAATTTATTTGTCCTCAAGGGATGAGTATTTGCTATTTTCTTCTTTCTCATGAATGAAGAATTCCACAAAAATAGAACAAACAAACAAACAAATAAACAAAAACAGTTTGCTGGCTGTCCCAGGAGATTATCTTCTTTCTTGTTTCTATTTTTAATTAATAAGATTGTATATATCACTTACCTTGTCTCCCAGTAATCACTATCTTTCAAAAGTTATTGTTATTATTAGTAGTAACATTTCACATATGAAGTAAATAAAGAGTCCTACTAATCTTCACTGGAAACAATAAATGGAATAAGTAAATGGAAATAAGTATGAGGTAAAGCTGTAGCACCACGCAAGGAAAACAAAACAATCAAAACCAGTAATCCTTTGTCTGTGTTGTCATGAACTTCCTGTTTTGTTAGTTACAAACTGACATTTTGTAATTTACTTTAGTATAGTCACCAAGGTGTAGTAAGAGGAACAGGGCACAAGGGATGCCAGCATCATCACAGAATAGACAGAATCCCTTTGATTTAGCAGTAATTCAATAACTGAAATCAAAACCATAAACTTTTTAATAACTAGATCCCCAGATGTCCATCTGAGAAGACAATAAGGAGACAGAGATATATATTCCCATATAACAGTACATTTCGTATAACAAGTTGAACTGAAATCCTATTTTTATGTGAAGTGCACAAGCCAAAGAAAACATGAGTGTAATAAAAACAAAGAAAAGAATTTACACCAAAGAATTCCTCACAGTGCTATCACCACTAGGAAAAAAAAAAAAAAAAAAAAAAAAAAAAGTGACAATACTCAATACTGCAAATGTGTAACTGATATTTTAGTATAAGAACAAGGTGTTTTGGAAAAGAAATGAAGATTCTGAAAATGAGCATTTCACCTTGCTTACAAGTTCAAATGAACATTTTTGCTGGAAACTTTTCCTACAGAAAAGCAGCGAATTTTTAGTGTGGAAGCATTTTCTTTTCAAATTTTGGGGGTTTTAACATAAAGAATGATTCATGAGTGGGAAAAAAAAAAAAAAAAAAAAAAGTGTTGTATTAAGGAAAAATGTACTGTTATTATTACATTTTGTATCTTCTGTGTTCCTCTTCTTCCAACATCTTTAATTTCCTATGCATGTCTTCTATGTAAACCTTTAGAAAGCTCTTTTTAGAGTTATATAATTCTATATAGGACTTACTTTTCCTAAGTTATGCATTAAAAATCAGTTACCAAAAATTCTATTTTCACTAATTCTATATATATGTTTTTAAATATTTTTGTGATTATATACATATATGTACTTATATATAATGCCTTTTAAAAAGATCATCTCATTCTCAGAATGTTGTCTAGACAGGTGAGCTAGACATACTTCACTGATGGAAACTGACAGCAGGTGGACTAGTTTACTGATAGAGGTGTGAGTTGTTTATATATAAGACTAACTTTCAATATGTGTTCAGTGATATGAAGATCTCTCTTTTATTTCACCATTTCACCTTATGTGCATTAAAAGGAGCATGGCCAGCAGGTCTAGGGAGGTGATCTTCTCCCTCTACTCTACCCTGGTCAGGCCTCACCTGGAGTGCTGTGTCCAGTTCTGGGCTTCCCAGCACAATAAAGACAGCGATCTTCTGGAGAGAGCCCAGTGGAAGACTACAAAGATGATATGAGGCCTGGAGCATCTCCCCTATGAGAAAAGGCTGGGAGACCTGGGTCTGTTCAACCTTGAGAAGACTGAGAGGGGATCTCATCAATGTTTATAAATACCTCAAGTGTGGGAAACAGAGGGATTTGGCCAACTTCTTTTCAGTGGTTTGTGGGGACAGTACAAGTTGCAATGGCCACAAAATGGATCACAGGAAGTTCTACACCAACATGTAAACTAACTTCATGGTAAGGGTGACAGAGCACTGGAGCAGGCTGCCCAGGGAGGTTGTGGAGGTTCCTTCTCTGGAGATATCCAAGGCCTGTCTGGACACCTACCTGGGCAACCTGCTTTAGGGAACCTGCTATGGCAGGGGGGTTGGACCAATGATCTCTTGAGGTCCCTTCCAAACCCTACAGTTCTGTTAAAAAAAAAAAAAAAAAAAAAAAAAAAAGTGAAACAAAGTCTTGATAAGCATAGTCATAGGAAACCAATTAGAATAATTTGAAAATAATCTTGCCTATTACTTTTTGGCAATAGCTAATAAAAATATACTGAAAAACAGAGCAACCCATTGCTGTCAGAATAGGATTATATCCCACAAGAGGTGTCATTCTTGAGGCAATCGTCATATTAACTCTGGGGCATATGAGTTTAAGAGACTTAGATAACCAGAACTGCATAAAATGTAAATAAATATAAGGATCAACCAGAATGCTTGAAGCTTTTAAATTTACATAACTTCATAAAAATTCTCTTATTAGTCACGAAATACTGTAAAGGGTCAATAAACTTGACTCATACAGGACCTTGCACAGATGTCCAGTGCAGCAAAAACCTGTTAATTTTCACCGGATTTCTGTGAAGGTGTATTTTAATTACTGTGGTGCTGTCTACTAATAACAGAACTTTACTGTAATTGCGTTACTTTGCAGTCAGGTGTACTGAGAGCTGTGAATTAATCCAACAGGATTGACAGCTATGTTTATTCTGTTTGTCTAGATACTGACTAGGTAGATTAAAATTTCTACCTTCCCTGCTACTCTTACTCTGCCTTGCTACTATCAAATACCTCAGGTTCCATCTCTTATTGGCAGAAAAGCAGTAGATATGACTCTCAGCACAAGCAATAGGTTTAGAATGCAAGCTGCTCAAAATTTGTATTTATTTATTTATTTATTTTAGGGTGATGGTGGTAGTAGTTCATTTGTTTGATTGATTGTTTGTTTGTTTTATTCCTTTGATGTATTTGTATTTACCATTTACAGGAACCACAGGTCAAATTTAATTGCTTTGTTTTGCTTCCTCTGTAAAAACAAAACCAGAAAGTTTGGCCTAGTACTCTTGCAAATCACTTTGATTTTTGGAGAAATTTTTTTTTTTCTGTTTTCTGAACAGCACTGTGGGAATATTAGAAAAACTGAAATTGAAGATTGGATTCTCTATACAAAATGGAGAGTTTATGTGAGTATCATCAGATGGATAAGTTAGTTCACATGATACTGCTTCTTCATATGTTTTCTTTCATTTTTTTTCCAACTGTTTTGTATGACCTAACTGTAAAATTACATATATAATGTTATCTGACTTACTATCCTGTGATTCCTCTGAATAAATGCTTGGCCTTTTTAAGAATGTATCCATGTGGACTAAAATATTTCCATTTAATAGCTGTGACATTTTTCTCCTCAGATAAACAAGTCTTCACAGTTGGTCAAGATAATTAAAATTTCTTCCCAAAGAAAGAGAAATATATTAATTCAAGAAGCATCCAAATTATTATTGCAATATTTATGTTACATCATTTTAATACTCCTGTCAACCATGTCACATCATGGGGCTGTACAGACTGAAGAAGAGAAGGCTCTGGGGTGACTTCTTTGCACCTTTTCAATACTTAAAGGGGGCTTACAAAAAAGATAAAGAGCAATTTTTTGCTTGGGCAGATAATAAATGGCAAAAGAGAATGGTTTAAAACTCAAATAAGAGAGATATAGATTAGGTAGTAGTAGGAAAGTCTTCACTTTCCTACTAAGGGTGGTGAGGCACTGGAACAGGTTGCCCAGAGAAGCTGTAGATGCCCCATCCCTGAAAGCGTTCAAGACCAGGCAACCTTGGGCAACCTGATCTAGTGGGTAGCATCCCTGCCCATGGCAGGGATGGAACAAATGACCATTAAGGTCCCTTCCAACCCAAGCTTATGATTCTATGTACATGTAGGATAAAAGGTTATACAGATGGAATCTGGCCAGTGGATATAAAACTTTCTAAAACTTCAGAAGTTTTAGAAATTATACAGAAATTATAATTCTGTAATTATAATTAGATAATTATATAATTCTGTAATTACAGAAATCACAGAATTATAGAAATTCTGTAATTTCTATATATTACAGAATATACATGTATATATATTCTGTAATATATACGTATATACGCATATATATTCATAACATGGAATTAAAAACTGTACTCCTTAAGATACTATAGCACATCAAGCACCATGGGTTCATAAATAGTTGTAGTTCTTCTGTGGAAAAAATAGATGAAAGAAACAAACTGCTATCATAATGCATAGCATAAGTTTACTGAGTACATGGTGATAAGGGCCCCATTGCTTGGACTCTTTAATGATTTGTGCAAACATTCATTTATTTCATTGCAATTTCTGTGGCTTTAAAATGAAGCACATCCTTTTTGAATGAATCCCTAATGAAGCAATTTGATTGCAGAAGACAGAAAAGAACTGGTAGGAGTTTATATTCTCTAATACAATAAGAATAATATCGTAAATATACTTTGTTAAGCTAAATAATATATTAGCTTTATTGGTTGTCTTAGGTTGTTGATTTTATTTTATTACTTAATTTTACCTATCATTTACAATGATCACAGAATCACAGAATTTCTAGGTTGGAAGAGACCTCAAGATCATCGAGTCCAACCTCTGACACTAACAACCTCTGACACTCCTAACGCTAACAGTCCCCACTAAACCATATCCCTAAGCTCTACATATAAACATCTTTTGAACACTTCCAGGGATGGTGACTCCACCACTTCCCTGGGCAGCCTGTTCCAATGTCTAACAACCCTTTCAGTAAAGAAGTTCTTCCTAACATCTAACCTAAAACTCCCCTGGTGCAACTTAAGCCCATTCCCCCTCGTCCTGTCACCAGGCACGTGGGAGAACAGGCCAACCCCCACCTCGCTACAGCTTCCTTTGAGGTACCTATAGAGAGCGATAAGGTCGCCCCTGAGCCTCCTCTTCTCCAGGCTGAACAAGCCCAGCTCCCTCAGCCGCTCCTCGTAGGACTTGTTCTCCAGGCCCCTCACCAGCTTCGTCACCCTTCTCTGCACCCGCTCAAGCACCTCGATGTCCTTCTTGTAGCGAGGGGCCCAAAACTGAACACAGTACTCGAGGTGCGGCCTCACGAGAGCCGAGTACAGGGGGACGATCACCTCCCTAGCCCTGCTGGTCACACTGTTTCTGATACAAGCCAGGATGCCGTTGGCCTTCTTGGCCACCTGAGCGCACTGCTGGCTCATATTCAGCTGACTATCCACCATCACTCCCAGGTCCTTCTCTGCCTGGCAGCTCTCCAACCATTCCTCTCCCAGCCTGTAGCTCTGCTTGGGGTTGTTGCACCCCAGGTGCAGGACCCAGCACTTGGCCTTGTTGAACTTCATGCAGTTGACCTCAGCTCATCGGTGCAGCCTATCCAGATCCTCCTGCAGAGCCTTCCTACCCTCAAGCAGATCGACACACGCACCTAACTTGGTGTCATGATGACACAGAAATCTAGAGAATGTTTCATCTTGTCTTTTCTAGATCTTAGTTCTCATTTCACAATCTAATACAATCTCTAAGGGAAGGGGAGGGACTGTTTCTGCTCATTGAAGACATATTTAGGAAGGATTTTCAAAAACAACAGTTATAATTTAGACTAGCCACAAGAGACAACAAGATATCATCCAAGATATCATCCTTATCTGAAAATCAGCCACACAGTATAAAGCCAATTTGTCTTTAATTCTCTAAAAAGATAAAGCTGGTGCCTTCTGCAATCTTTTACTATTTTCTGTTCCTAGGGGAGAAAAAAAACAAAATAAAAAAAAAAAATTTGGTTACTATAAAAATAGAAACTGAGCTCTACACTTGAAGTTTGAACCACTTTTGTTTCTCTAGTCAACATAGTTTCCCAGCTGACACTTCAGCCATTGACTTTTGAAATATGTATTATTTTATCATATAAAAAACAAGTATAAAATATTTCAAAAGGGAAAGTGACACTTCTGCACAATAAGTAATCCAGCAGAATTCTCCGAAGACTTCAGAATTAAAATTATTGATTTTTACTATTGTTGTTCCTGAATCATATTTTTTTAAGAACATTTTGCAAGCTTCTTTTTTTTCCAAACCAAAATTTTACTGCCAGTTAAAGCCTGCTTATTAGGTGAATTTTTATTCATTATGAATATTAGGTGAATTGTTAGGTGCTCATTAGGTGAATTTTTAATTAGCCAGTTCAGATAACTTAAAATGTTGAGCTAAGATAAGAACGTTCATTGTATTAATTATCTTTGGCTGGTAAATCTGTACATTACTTATAACAAAAAAAAATTACTTTAACAAATTATGAATTAGTGGGAATAAGACAACAATAAAGGAAGTTTTTCACTTACAAAGATTACAAAGTATAAAGAAAAAAATATTGAAAAAAAAATAGTTTATTAGTTTACTACCTTGATCAGAACTGTTTATTTATTAAATCACAAAAGTTTAAGATTGCATTGTTTTAGCACTGAAAAAAAAATATGATTTTAACAAGTTTAAAATTAGTTAGATGTTTCTTTTTGTATTTGTATTTTCTTTCCTTATTCTTCAGATAGATAGACCATATAAACAACTTTGCAAGAGAGCTAGGGAGAGGGAGAAGAATGGAGAGAGACTCCTTAGTGCATTTCAGGGCAAGAACTTAATTTAGAGACACTAACTTTTTGAGGGAGCATTGGTGTCTTCAATGGCTACAGAAAGACCTCAAGCTGAGTAAACAGTTTATTTAGTGAGCTAAATCAGTTGCTGAAATTTATGTAAATAGTTTTTAGGCAGCTGTAAGTAACTTAATTTTCTCTATACCAGGTCTATATATATATATAGTCTATATAAATGCACCTTTCTACCTGTATTTACTACACCATATATAGAGATTTCCTTTTCTTATTACTTAAATAACTGTCTATTGCTGCACTATACAGCCAGAGGAATGAACAGAATGACACTATGTCAGAAGTACAGGTTTTATTTAATTTATATTCATGTTTCAGTTCATTTCTTACTATATGTTATATTAATGTTAAGCAGCTTTAGGCTGCTTGAAAATTTAGAAAGCAAACAGACAAATAAAAACAGATTTAAAATAATCAAGGTTATACTGTATAATAATAATCAGAGAATCAAAGAGTGCAATAGCTAACTATCTGAGAAGACTACCATATGCTACACTTTTTTCAAAGCACAAAATAATTTTTAGCATATAAAAATAAAGTGAATATTTGCATCAAATTTCCAGTTAATTTAATTTCTTTAACTTTTTTTTTTTTTTAATATATAATTTGCTTGAGAACAGATTTGAAGAGCTCATTTCATACTGTAATATGTTTGAAAAATTGTCTTTGTGAAATTAATCTATAAGAAGCCTAGGAAAAATTAATATAAAATGTGCTATTTAGACTTCATGCTTTTTCAAACTCTCTGATTAACAATTTCATTTACAATGGGTAGCATATTCCTTCTCATTTTACTTAATCAAAAAACTACTAAAAAATCACATGATATATGCAGCATTCAGGTTTCAGCAAAGAACAAATATTTAGTGAAAACCATCTTTCTGGTAGTGATCCAGTTATATAATATCTATTATATATGAAAAGAATATTACATCGTATCATGTTCCTAGGAGAGTAAAAATATATTTGCTATTTCAATAAATATTTATAGGGTAAAAATGTCTGTTTTATTATTTTAAATGAATGATTTTTGTAATGTTTTCTCATATAAGTTTGAGATAATTAGGTCTTTTTACCCCTTGATTTTATGTGTAGACAGAGATTTTCTTTAAGTATGTGTATTAAAAAAATAAAAATAATGTTTAAAAGTCTAAATGAACTTCCAACAATATATTAATATATTTTTATGTATTTTATTTTATTATAAATATATTTTAAATTTATTTTAAATAATATTTAAATAAAATTAGAATGAATATAAATTGATAAATTAATATAACTTAACATGATGTATTATATAATATATTAATATAAAATATTAAACTAATAAATTAAAATATGGATAAATAATAAATTTATAATGATGTTTAAATAAAAATAAATTATTTTTAATTTATTCAATTTATTTATTTTATTTATTTTTTTTTGGTTGTTCAAAGATTTATGAAGTCCACTTAAAATTTCACATGGTATATTCACACCTACTAAGTTACTACTAGCCCTCTCAATATTTTTTCTGTCTGAATCTTTTCAAACATTACACAGAACACTGACCCTCACAGGAGCTCGTTATATATATTCCTTGCAGATAAACTAATACTAAAAAAAAAAAAGACAGTGAAAAAAAAAATAAATCTTTCTAATCTGTGAACTCCTACATCTGTGGCTGTATTTGTTGTCTGTGGACAGACTATTTGTCTCCAAATGGAGGCTTTCTTTCTTTAAAAGTAAATAAATAAATAAATAAATAACGGAATCAGAATTTATGAATACTGTTTTACATTTAGTTCAGATTGCCAATATTAGAAGAAACAGTTCTTTGTGCTTAGTGATATAAACTAGTAGACTATAACATTAGGAAAATAGTATTTAATTGATTCCCTGTGAATAGATGTTGTAAAACAATATGAAGTCATGACTAAATTGTGGTTGACACTTCCTTTCTTAAACTTTTAACTTTGCAATTATTCTTATCATTATTATTATTTTGTATTATTATTCTGAATGGGCTTTACAAAGTCATGACTACCCATTCCACCTGCAGCAAATATCTTCCCTTTTAAGAAGCAGGTACAACCCAGTTCTGTATTGTTGTGAGCTGTCACTTTGAAACATAGTAAGTATCAAACACTTCATGGAAACAAGTGAAGGACAAATCAGGCTGGATTTCAAGATTGAATTTAAAGAAAACACACAGAAATATTTAGAACTAGAATTAATCTGTAAATTAATCTGTAAACCTTTTCCTGATGAGATAAAGAAATATGAAGGCCCAATGAGGAGTCCCCACAGACTGGTTGTTTCTCTGGATGGAGGATGATTTTATAAAAATATCTCACTATACATAGTTTAGGAACTTTACTGAAGGCTTTTTGGGAGAAGCCCAGGAGGTTCTTGTTACTCTGTTATTCTGAGAAGGAGAAGAATTAGAAGAAGAACTGGAAGAAGAATTGGAAAAAGAATTAGAAGAAGAAGAAAACCGTATTTACTAGGCTCCTAAAGGTTGGATTTATTTATTTATTTATTTATTTATTTTGGTGCAGATATCATGGAATCAGTTTTGTCACGTTCAGAGAAGACAGTGGAGACATTTTTATTATTATTTATTATTTATTTATTATTTTATATAAGACCTTACAGTTCATTGAGAACAATTTTTAATGTATACCTAATTACGGATGATTAGAATATGGATTATTCACTATAGGAAAGGTTTAGTTTTAGATGTGGACTCTACAGTTATCTCTTCAGCAAATCCTGAAAGTACCTGATAGTAGCGTATAGTGGCCTATATATCTTAGCAAGTTCATCATCCACAAATGAAGGCTGGTACAGAGCAGTTACAAACTCTCCCTAGTGTAGATCTGCATAACCACTATGGACTTGTCCAGTGACTCTTGTCTGATTCTGTTTAACACTGCTGGAACTGCTGTTTTTCCTACTTGAGTACAGTAAGAGATCCCACATGGGGGAGGCCACTGTCCCTGCCTTGCTGTCACAGCTGTTGACAGATGATTTGCCCCCGAGGAGCAGCACGTCCTTGCTGAAATCTCATATGTAGATCAATTTCGAGTAAAAACTAGCAGAGGTTTGGTGTTTAAAGTCTACAAAGATATTTTCTCAAAAAAAAAAAAAAGGAAACAAACACACAAACAAAAACCTTTAACTACTGAATCTGTAGATTGGGAACAGAAAGACAAGTAGAATGCATACTCGTATAAGTCAGTTCAATAGCAACAGTCCAAATCAGTCAAATTTCAGGACAGAAAGCAAGACATGAATATTGCTACTAGAATATATTTTTGTCTATTAATATCAGCTAAAAGTATGTGATTCTCAGATTTTTCAGTGGTCCTGGAATGTATCTGACTTGTGGGATTTATTATTATAATATATTTATTTTTAAAGTACATGGTCAGAGTACAGAGTCATTTTCTTCTCATAAAATTTTGTTACTAACTAAAAAGCAAACAAACAAAAAAGCAAGCAAATGAAACTCTACTTTCCAAAAACAATTCAAAAGCTGTCTGGAAATGGTACTTGGGCAATCTCCTCAGAGTGACCCTTCGTGAGCAAGGGGAATTGGACCATATGATCTCTAGGTGCCCCTTCCAACCTCAATCATTCTGTGATTCTTTGATTTTGTGAACCTTACTCATGATTTATGTACATGTACATACATACACTGACAAGAGCAACAACAAGATAAATATTTATATATTAAATATTAGATTACATTAATAAATGTAATTTATTAATTACATTTAAAAATAAATATTAATTACATTTAAAAATAGAGGATGAAGTTGGAGAGGGTAGTGTAATGGTGGAAACTGTGAACATCCATATTTGTGAATTAAAAAAGTACAACACATGATTAGATGAGGAGATTGCTATAAAGCTAACCAGCTTATTCAGAAGAACATCTTTGTACACAAATAGTAATGCGAGGTTACTGCTTCAAGAGAAAAGAAAGATAAAATTTATGGCCAGTACTCTGCTATACACTTAAAATTCAGAAACTTATTTTGTGTTGTTTGTAAAGGTTTAATCACAAATGTTCAATACACATCCTGGCCTCTTGGGCTCTACATAATAAGTGTGGAGCTGGGGTTTCTTTGGACTCCTTAATTTCTTTGGTAGCAAACAAAAGGATCAATCAGTCTATATTTCATTATTTTTCAATAGATTCCCAAAAGCAATGTAACAGACACTACTAGATGCACTCTGCCATAATCTTTATCGATGCTATCTACAGATGATGTGAAATACCCATGGAGGTATTTAACCAGTGAGAAAAATGAGAGGATGACTATACCTACATACATAAGATTATCCTCAGTCTGTCTTTAAGCATCATTTGCTTGAGGAAATGGAAGAGAAATGAAAGAAGAATTGGAAAATACATGTCCATCACTAATAGAAAATTTTCTTATTTTTCTAATTTCTCCAAAAGGCCAGTTATACATACATATATAAACATAATGTTTTAGCAATCTGGAAAGCATATACCAGAAAATAGTAAAATACACTGCAGTATTTTAATACTGAGTCTCAATATAGCAATGAGAAAATCGAAAAAAAAAAATCATACACAAATAAAGGGGTGTGTGTGTGTGTGTTTTAGTTTGTTTATTTGTTTGCTATCTTCTTCTTGGAAGTCATGTCTAAAGATCATAATCTATTTAAAAGGGGCCTGTAGAGTCATCAGAAGAATTTTGGAACCTACACCTTAGTGCAATAGATTAAACACAGAATAATCTATTACAGAAATATTATGTATATGTCCATAAATCCCAGATTTTTGTTTGTTCACTAGCCTGTGTAATATTAATGCAAAGCACTTCTTTGGTGCCTTTCACTTTTGGACTTTGAAGTATTTTATGGACATTAAGAAATTCTCACTACTGTAACTCAGTGCCAGAAATCATCTTCACATCTGTTAAGTATGATTCCTTTCTATCTGGTAAAGCAGAAATGCTTTTAAAGACAGTGTAAGTGTACAGATACATGAAAAAGTAAGTTTCGTTTTTCTTTCATGCTACCATCTGTACCTGCTTAGAAAAAGAACATCACACAGCTTGTGGTTTTCCAAACAGACTTTATTTTATTTTATTTTATTTTATTTTATTTTATTTTATTTTATTTTATTTTATTTTATTTTATTTTATTTTATTTTATTTTATTTTATTTTTGCTACAGTGCATCTAGTATTATGTTTATTATTTTAATTTTGCCTAGTGCTTAGATGATACCAGCAAACATTTTCAGAAGATCTAATTTATGTTTTTCTCAGAAAAGCGGTGCTTTTCTATTCAGACTTGGAGAAGGCATCTCTTTTTGCCTTGGGTTCCTATGAACCTCAGATTACCCTTTATTTCAGCAGTGATGCACACTTCTATCAAAGAAAAAGACAAATGTGCAAGTACACACAAACACACAGAAAATCCTATAAAAAAGAAATTATGACAGAAAAATTTTATAATCACTGGATTTTAGTAGAGATATCACCAAGTATAAAACAGAAAAAAATAAGAATTTGGGATATGAAGAGATTTGGGCCCATGTTTCAATGTTTCTATGGTTCAATAAAATTTCGTAACAAGCATTTTCTATAAAGTTCTCCCTAGGGTTTGTTCTTGGTCTCTTTTAGTGAGACACATCCCGTCTACTTAAGCAAGGGATTTCTCACATATAAGGTGCTCTGATGTATTAGGCTGACTATTAGAGAAACGAAAACTATTGTAGACGTGGCCATGGGAGGAAGGTGTGTGGAGATGGATTCTATTACAATTATTTCAGTTAATAATTTTGCTAACATTTAGAAAATACTGGGAAAAAAAATTGGATTCACTAAAAATGATATAAATATGTTGAGCTCAACAGGGTGGCACAGTCTTGTTGTGAGTAGAATTAGGTCTTGTTATTACCATGCCTCATAAAAGTTAAATTTACTATTCATAACATAGTGCTGTTGAAGCTGATTAGCAATGTCTACATTATAAGAATTAAGACTAGGATTTTTAAAATATCAAAAAATAAGACTTCCACTGGGGAAAAAAAAAATGGATAGAGGAAAACAAATTCCTTTATCAGTTTTCATTTACTAATTGTTTGTAGGCATTTGTTGGTACTGTCTTTGCTTGAATATGTAATCACATGGCAGAAAACTGGCACCAGAACTTTAACCCTGGACATGGGGAGAGCGGAATTCGTGCTGCCTAGGGAACTAGTTAGTAACACCACATGGGAGACTGCTTTTGAAGGCACTGGAGTTCATCAGTGCTGGTCAATTGTTAAGTACCACCTGTTAGGAGCATAGGAACAGACAATTCCAAAATATCACAAGTCAAGCAGGAAGATAAGGTTGGCTTGTCTGAGCAGGGATCTTCTTCTAGAGATTAAGTGGGAAAATAAAGTATATAGCCACTGGAAGTGAGGTCAGGCAACATGAGAGGACTACAGAGATGTCATTCAGCACTTTAGAGAGAGAATTGGTGTAGCCAAAGCTCAGTTAGAATTGAAACTGGCCATTATTGTGGGGGACAACAAAAAGATCTTTTTTTAATAGGTTAACATCAAAAGGAGGACCAGAGATAACAATAGTCTGTTAACTGATGAGGATGGTCACTTCACAAATAGAGACACAGACAAAGCAGAGATGTTAATGCCTTATTGGCTTTTGTCTTCAACACTGACAGTGGGCCCTGGAACCCCAAGAGCCCTGAGTTGGAGGGCCATGACTGTGGGAATCATAAAATCCCAGCCAACTCCAAGCATGTGTATGACTTGCTGCTCCAGCTGGATACACGTCTATGAGGCCCAGTGGAATTCATCCCAGGGTACTGAAGAGCTGGCTGATGGCATTGTGAGACCTCTCTCAATTACTTTTCAACAGCCTTGGGAATGTGGAGAGTTCCCAGATGACTGGAAGTTGGTAAACATCGTTCCAATTTTCAAGAAGGGCAAAAAAGAAGACCCTAGTAATTACAGGTCTGTCAGTCTTCCTGCTCCTTGATTTTAGTACCTGTTGAAATTATGGAGATTATTTTAGGATTTATTGAAAAACAACCGAAAGACAACACACGCATTGGTCACAGCCAACATGGGTTCACAAGGAGAAGGTCCTATTTAATGAACGTAATTTCCTTTTATGCTAAAATTATCCACCTAGTTGACAAAGGAAAGCCAGTTAATGTAATCTTTTTGGATTTCTGTAAAGCTCTACATACTGTTTCTCACAGTATCTTTCCAGACAAAGAGTTTAGCATACAGCTAGATACAATGTCTGAACAATTGGCTGACGAGTCTAGCTGAAAAGATGATAGTAAATGGGGTTACATCAGGCTGGCAGACAGTCACTTTTTAGCTGCCACAGTATAAGAGCATAAAACTATTAGAGAGTGTCCAAAGGAGGGTTACAAAGATGGTGAAGGGTCTAGAGGGGAAAACATGAGGAGTGGCTGAGGTCACTTGGTTTGTTCAGCCTAGAGAAGAAGAGACTATGGGAAGGCCTTATGGCAGCCTGCAGCTCTCCCACGAAGGGAGCAGAGGGGCAGGTGCTGAGCTCTGCTCTCTGGGGACAGTGACAGGACCTGAGGGAACGGCATAGAGCTGGGACAGGGGAGGGTCAGGCCGGATGTTAGGGAAAGGTTCTGCACCCAGAGGGTGGTTGGGCACTGGGACAGGCTCTTTAGGGAAGTGATCACAGCACCAAGACTGTTGGAGTTCAAGAATCATTTGGACAACACTCAGAGACATATGTCTAGATTTTTGAGTGGTCCTGTGTGGAGCCAGGTTTGGACTTGATGATCCTTGTGAGTCCCTTCCAGCTCAGGATACTCTGATTCTATGATCACCTTATTCAGAATAATACAAGTGTCATCACACCTGTCTGACTTCTATTAAAATGTATTTTCAGATTATAATGATTGAAAATGTAGTTAATAACCTATCAGTAAATTCAGTAATTATTTTGATGATTCCTGCTTAACAATGAAACTGCGTTGTTGAAAAGGAAGTTCTGGGCACAATGCAAAGATAATAACTGAAGAGTGATTCTGTGGGATATTTACTAAATACCCAAATACCAACATTTGGATACCAATACATCCAAATACCCAAATGGATATGTAATGCAATACAAGACACAAAATACCCAATATTACCCAAGCTGTGAAAATTAATATTTGAACTTTAGGTTACTGCAGACAGTTAATTTACAAAAATTCATCAAATGAATTATATTTTTTTTTCAGTAATTAATAAGTTCTTTCTTATGTGCTCTGTAATGCATTTATTTGATTTCATTAAATGCTCTTGTATAAATTTTAACTTAGAAACTATTACATCTTACTGTATTTCCTGCTAAAATCATTCTCTCTTTTCCCCTCCTTCTCTTTGTTTCTCATTGATTTTATGTTACATTTAAAACAAGTATTTTTGCACTCAATCTCTAAAGCAAAGTAAGGTGGGACATTTGTATTGGTTTTCCATTTGGAAGCAATGAAGGCTTGATTAAGACAATTTATACTAAGGAAATTTTGAAGTAAATGCCTAGTTACAGGAACTGAGTGTGAGCTCATTTAGCATTTAAAGAATCATGGACTGGTATAGGTTGGAAGGAACCTTAAAGATCATCACATTCTAGTTCCCTATCCCAGTTCTGTGTCACCATCAAACTTGCTGAGAGTGTACACTGCCCCATCATCCATATCATTGATGAAGATGTTAAACAGGACTGGAACAGTACTGCCAGTTACTGGACTCTGACTAGACTTTGCTCCATTGATCACCATGCGCTGGGCCCAGCTGTATAGCTTGCTTTCAATCCACCTCACTCTCTATTCATCCAGTCCGTACATGAACAAGTCATCTACAGGGTTCTTATCTTGTCCGTTAGGTTCTTGTATAGAAGGGGGATAGAGTCAAAAGTATTCCTGGAGTCACAATAGAAAATATCCACTGTTTTCACCTTTCCTACCACCCCCCACAATGTATCATGGAATTTTATCAAGTTGGTCAAGCATGGCTGTTCCTTGATGAATACATGCTGACTTCACCTGATGATTTTCTTGTACTTCATGTGCCTGCAAATGGTTTTCCAAATTTAGCTGCTCCATCAAATCACCAAAGACCGAGGTGAGGTAAATTCAGCTGTGTTGGGGGGCAACCTTGACTGGTTGTTAGATTGCCACCAGGCCACTCTCTCAATTCACTTCCTCAACAGCACAGTGGGAGAAAAAAAGAAGAAAAACCTTGTGAGTCACAACAAAGGCAGGGAGATCATTCACCCAATTCTGTCACGGGCAAAACAGACTTGACTTGGGAAGATTAATTTAATTTATTGCCAATTAATTAACACAGGACAGTTGGAACTAAAAGAACATACTTTTCACCATTCCCCTTCTTTCCAGGCTAAGCTACCTCCACCCAAACCCCTCTAGCAGAACAGGGAGATGCCAAATGGCACATGCAGTCACTTCAAAATACTTTTCAGTCCCTTTTCTTCACACTCTTCCCTCACTTCAGCATGGGAATCCTTCCACAGGATGCAGTCCTTCATGAACAGGACTGTTAGTTCTGCTGAAATAGTATGAGAATTTCTCAGTGGTCTTCAAGGCCAAGTTGGATGGGGCTTTGGGCAACATGACATAGTGAAAGGTGTCCCTGCTCATGGTGTGTATGTGTGTGTGATGGATAATCTTTAAAGTCTCTTCTAACACAAACCATTCTGTGATTCTACAATTTTCCAGACAACTGAAATGGGAGATACATTAAAATATAGATGAAGATAAGGAGGAGCTCTTACATGATCCGTTCAAGTTATAAAGCAATAGTACTTCCTGAATTTTAAGTTTAAACATATTCCTTTCAGTTCAGGTTCACTTTTGCATACTAACATTTTTCATATGATGTACCAGTTTTAAAGAGTGTGTATGCTTTAAAATAGCTAAATAATTGCAGTGCAAAAATTATTACAGCAGTTTTTGTACTTTCCCTAATTATCACTTCTGGACTAAATTCATAAAAAATGACTTTCATATATTATTAATGTAACTCCTTTAATAGCATTCATACATAAGTAATTATAAATTTTAAATTTTATTCATTAAATTGAAAAGGTTGAGAGAATTGCTGACATTCAAAGGAGTTTCAGAAGACTATTTTTAGCAGCTGATTAGGCAAAAAATGAATATCAAGCCTATACAAAATTACTTGTATTTAATTGCTATGTTTATTTCTTGAGATACCTTCAGCATAAAATGTGTATAAAGCTATCTTTTTTCTTATTAAGAGATCTTCTTTTACAAAACTCCTTACTGTAGAGCTAGGATAGGTAATAGTTTTATTTGGGGGGCTGACAATTTCTATATTTTTTGTATTTTTTCCTACTGATTAGTTACATATAATATTAGAGATCCTAACCACAAGAGGCTGAAGAAGCAAAAATCATACTTAAGGACAAAATGATGAAAGCATAGGATCGTTATAATTCTCCAGTAAAATATCAGCTAAATCTCTGACTCATAAAAGTATTTAACACAGAACTAGTTTCCCTAGGTTTAGTTCCAAGGAGTAAACAGAGAAGGCAGGTCCATAGGGCAGTAGACTTCTTCCTTTATTAATGTCAGAGGAGATGGTGATTATCCTTTCTGTCAAAGCCCCTTACCTCTAATCTGACCATCTGCTTTTTTATTGCCCCCCCGCCCCCAGGTCACAGACTTAGTTGTGTGGTATACAAAACAACATTCCTTCTTGTCCCTTTGCCACCGACAACAGCAGCCATAGCTGTCAAGAATCCATCACTTTTGACTTGTTCTGCTTTTTTCCATCTTTCTTGTAGCTGATGCATGCCATGAGATTTCTGTTTGTTCTTCCAGGAATAAGAAGGAGGACTTTTTTTTAGGAAAAATATAAAAAAGAGGTGGGGGGTGGGCTGGAACTATGTTATAGATAGTCTTGGGATACAAGTTAAATGAAAAGAGAAAAAGCAGAACAAGGGCCCCTCCCAGAGGTTGACGTCCCCATTTCTTGCTCCCTGCATCCTATTGTCTTATGCTGTTGTCCTATTCCAATTACCCTCCTGGAAATCTTGAAAGCCTGTCTTCAGCTTCCTGAAACATAGACTGTACAGCTGTCCTAATCTTATTACATAATACCCTTTGGTGACATGTTCAGTGAATGCACTTCTGTCACAGGAACATTTAACATTTGTGTGGTCTCACCTTGAATACTGTGTACAGTTCAGAGCTCCACAATATGGAAAGGATTTTATGATACTCATTTGTATTCAGAGGAGCCAAATGAAGCTGGTAAAAGGTCTGGAAGGCATGTCCAGAAGAGGCTGAGAATACTTTAGTTATCTAGTTTAAAGAAGAAAAGGCTGAGAGGTGAAATTGCTTTCTATGGATTCCTGAGGAGGGGAAGTGGAGAGCACCAGTTCCTTTTCTCTGGTAACTGATGGTCGGATGCAAAGGAACAGCACAAAGCTGCACCAGAAGAGGTTCAGGCTGGATTTTAAGAAAAATGTCTTTACTATGATGGTGGTCAAACACCGGAATGGTCTTCCTAGAAAGGTGGTTAATGCCTGTCAGTGTTCAAGGGACAGCTGGATAATGCCCTCAACAATATACTTTAACTTTCAGTTAGCCCTGAAGTGGTCAGGCAGTTAGACTAAAATGTTCCCTTCCAACTGAACTATTCTATTTGATTTGATTTGACTTGATTTGATTCTAAATACTTTCAATTCACAGACTGTGAATCTTTCTCAGACAATGATATCAAACCAAATTTTATACCCTGGAACTATTCTTATTCTCTCTTATTTGCATTATTCATAGACTTCAGCAAAAGTTACTGGATACTTTAGCACATACTTAAATAAAACTAAATATTTACATAAAAAATTGCTTAAACTGGTGTTTTAACTAAATATCTGTTAACTAGATAACATCAATTAAATACTCTTCTGCTGAAGATCAGCCTAAGACTGAAGATTTGTCAAGGGAAAACTCCCATGAACTTCAGAGGAGTTTCTCTGTATTGTAAATGAACTTAGTACTTGACTTTGATGAAGGATTACAAAGATGTCAGAGAAATAGATGAAATACCGTGTCTGAAAAAGTCAGAGAAATAAATGCATGATGAACAAAATTCTGATTTCATTGCAGTCAAAGACAAAACTCCTATAGAATGTGATAGGGCAAGGATTTCATGCCACATCTTTAAACTCATTGACCTGGATAAATTTTCAAGTATCTGACTCCTCTCTTCTTTCTCGTGCTAAATACATCTTTATAAAATATATACTTTATAAATACACCTATTGAAGTCAATAGCACCATTTGAAGTATGGCATTAGTTGGCATGAATAAAGATAACTGAAATGTACATGTATCTGTTTTTACTAACAAACACGTTTTTAGCTGTCAGGTATATAGCTAGAGAAATTTACAACAGATAGAGATTTGTGGGTTTTGTTGTTGTGGTGGTTCTTGGTGGTGGTGGTAGTTGGTTGGTTAGTTGTTTTTAAGTGGAAATGTTTTTTCTTTTTTTCCTGAAATTAATTAAAAAGAAAATCAATCTCTACTTTCATTATTCACAGCCTTATTATTCACAATTTTGCATTTTTTTCTACTCCACAAAAAAAAAAAAAGTTATTTTTTCCATAGAAATTGTTACACACCTGCATTTTTGAGAACATATCTTTAATTTGTAGCATATTCTCTAACAGAGCTTGATTTGTTGAATTTGATGGATATATTATCATTATCATATCACAGAATCACAGAATCGTCTAGTTTGGAAGAGACCTCCTAGATCGCCTAGTCCAACCTCTGATCTAACACTAAACCATATCACTAAGCTCTACATCTAAACGTCTTTTAAAGACCTCCAGGTATGGTGACTCATCCACTTCCCTGGGCAGCCCATTCCAAATGAACTTTCATTTCTAAGAACTAAAAGAGTATTATGATAATATATATATATAAATATATATATATAAAAAAAATCACTGATCATAATTTATTTTAAAACAGTTAAGAATATTCTTTTAGTTTGGAAAAGAGAAGAAAGAAAAGATTAAGATGTTTTGTCCAGATCAGTGAGTCCAAAGACATGATGTGAAATCCTTACCCCCTTGCAAGAATGCAAGACTTCTACAAAACTAGAATTTTGTCCACTATATGTAGACTTCTCTGACTTTTTCAGACAGACTTTTCCTCTGTCTCTCTGACACTTTCTCTTGGAGAGTGGTGAATCACTGGAACAGGTTTCCCAGAGAAGTTGTAGATGCCCTATGCCAGGAAGTGTTCAAGACCAGGTTGGACAAGGCAATGTGATCTGGTGGGTGGCATCCCTGCTCATGGCAGGGAACTAGATGATCTTTAAAGTCCCTTCCAATCTAAACCATTCTATCATTCTATGATATTTGAAATCTTTTATCAAAGACAAATACTATATATTAGATAATAACTTATATGCTAGGATATATGTATATGAACAATATTTTTTTTTTTTTAAGTATGTTAAAAATATTTAGAAAAAAAATTATATATATAATATACAAAAACTCAGAAAAGAATCTTCTACCAGGACAAACATCCTTGTAAAATAAATAAATATATATATATATATATTTGGAGCTACTTGATCTGTTAATAAGTTTCATGTACTTCATCAACATTTTGGACAATGTTTCATGCATTTCAGTATATCTGGACTGTTAAGTTACATCCACAATATAGATCCTTACTTCAAACATAAACTTGTGTGATGGTATACTCCCCCCACATGCTTCTCACCTTGAGTCTGGCTGCTACCTTCCTTGAACACTGGTTGTTGCACCAAAGGCCTTGATCAGGCAGATAATGACCACATTATTGGCTCAGATGGGGTTCTGGGGAAACTGACAGACAGGTATCTTGTTCAGCAGCTGATCCATATCTTTGGTTATATGCATATAACTCTTAGACATAAACCATTGACCAAGTCTGGGACTAGGAAAGTCGCACCTAGAATCATAGAATCATATAATGGTTTGGGTTGGAAGGGACCTTGAAGATCCTGGGAATGACAAGGTCGAGTCCCTTTGGGTTAGGATCGGCAGGGACAATAAGGCTAGTGTCCTGATCGGGGTCTGTTATAGACTGCCGAACCAGGATGAGGAGACAGATGAGGAGTTCTACAGGCAACTGACAGAAGTTGCGAAATCTTCAGCGCTTGTACTCGTGGGGGACTTCAACTTCTTTGACATATACTGGAAGCACAACACAGCCCAGAGAAAGCAATCTAGGAGGTTTCTGGAGAGCGTGGAAGATAGCTTCCTGACGCAGCTGGTTAGTGAACCTACCAGGGGTGGCGCCCTGCTAGACCTTCTCTTCACAAACAGAGAAGGACTGGTGGAGGATGTGATTGTCGGGAGCTGTCTTGGGCAGAGTGACCACGAAATGGTGGAGGTCACTATTCTTGGTGAGGCCAGGAAGGGGACCAGTAAAACTGCTGTATTGGGCTTCCGGAGGGCTGACTTTGTGCTGCTCAGGACACTGGTTGGTAGAGTCCCTTGGGAGGCGGTTCTGAAGGGCAGAGGAGTCCAGGAAGGCTGGGCGCTCTTCAAGAGGGAAATCTTAATGGCGCAGGAACGGTCTGTCCCCACATGCCCAAAGACGAGCTGGCGGGGTAGAAGACCAGCCTGGCTCAACAGAGAATTGTGGCTTGATCTTAGGAGAAAAAAGAGGGTTTATAAGCTTTGGAAAAGTGGGCAGGCCACTAAGGAGGACTTTAAGGACGTTGCGAGGCTGTGTAGGGACAAAATTAGGAAGGCCAAAGCTCATCTGGAGCTCAATCTGGCTACTGCCGTTAAAGATAACAAAAAACGTTTCTATAAATACATAAACACAAAAAGGAGGACTAAGGAGAATCTCCATCCTTTACTGGATGCGGGGGAAAACTTAGTTACAAAAAATGAGGATAAGGCGGAGGTGCTTAATGCCTTTTTCGTCTCAGTCTTTAGTGGCAATACTGGTTGTTCTCTGGATACCCAGTACCCCGAGCTGGTGGAAGGGGATGGGGAGGAGGATGTAGCCCTCACTATCCACGAAGAACTGTTTGGTGACCTGCTACGGCACGTGGATGTGCACAAGTCGATGGGGCCGGATGGGATCCACCCAAGGATACCGAGAGAACTGGCAGAGGAGCTGGCCAAGCCACTATCCATCATTTATCAGCAGTCCTGGCGATCGGGGGAGGTCCCAGATGACTGGCAGCTAGCAAACGTGATGCCCATCTACAAGAAGGGCCGGAGGGCAGACCCGGGAAACTACAGGCCTGTCAGTTTGACCTCAGTACCAGGGAAGCTCATGGAGCAGATCCTCTTGAGAGTCATCACGCAGCACTTGCAGGGGAAGCAGGCGATCAGGCCCAGTCAGCATGGGCTTATGAAAGGCAGATCCTGCTTGACGAACCTGATCTCCTTCTATGACAAAGTGACGCGCTGGGTGGATGAGGGAAAGGCTGTGGATGTGGTCTGCCTTGACTTCAGCAAGGCTTTTGACACCGTCTCCCACAGCATTCTCCTCAAGAAACTGGCTGCTCTTGACTTGGACTGGCGCACGCTTCGTTGGGTTAGAAACTGGCTGGATAGCCGGGCCCAAAGAGTTGTGGTAAATGGAGTCAAGTCCAGTTGGAGGCCAGTCACTAGTGGCGTTCCCCAGGGCTCAGTGCTGGGGCCAGTCCTCTTTAATATCTTCATCAATGATCTGGACGAGGGCATTGAGTGCACCCTCAGTAAGTTTGCAGATGACACCAAGCTATGCGCGTGTGTCGATCTGCTTGAGGGTAGGAAGGCTCTGCAGGAGGATCTGGATAGGCTGCACCGATGGGCTGAGGTCAACTGTATGAAGTTTAACAAGGCCAAGTGCCGGGTCCTGCACCTGGGGCGCAATAACCCCAAGCAGAGCTACAGGCTGGGAGATGAGTGGTTGGAGAGCTGCCAGGCAGAGAAGGACCTGGGAGTGATGGTGGATAGTCAGCTGAATATGAGCCAGCAGTGCGCTCAGGTGGCCAAGAAGGCCAACGGCATCCTGGCTTGTATAAGAAGCAGTGTGACCAGCAGGGCTAGGGAGGTGATCGTCCCCCTGTACTCGGCTCTGGTGAGGCCGCACCTCGAGCACTGTGTTCAGTTTTGGGCCTCTCGCTACAAGAAGGACATTGAGGTGCTTGAGCGGGTGCAGAGAAGGGTGACGAAGCTGGTGAGGGGCCTGGAGAACAAGTCCTACGAGGAGCGGCTGAGGGAGCTGGGCTTGTTCAGCCTGGAGAAGAGGAGGCTCAGGGGTGACCTTATTGCTCTTTACAGATACCTTAAAGGAGGCTGTAGCGAGGTGGGGGTTGGTCTATTCTCCCACGTGCCTGGTGACAGGACAAGGGGGAATGGGCTTAAGTTGAGCCAGGGGAGTTTTAGGTTGGATGTTAGGAAGAACTTCTTTACTGAAAGGGTTGTGAGGCATTGGAACAGGCTGCCCAGGGAAGTGGTGGAGTCACCATCCCTGGAAGTCTTCAAAAGACGTTTAGATGTAGAGCTTAGGGATATGTTTTAGTGGGGACTGTTAGCGTTAGGTTGGAGGTTGGACTCGATGATCTTGAGGTCTCTTCCAACCTAGAAATTCTGTGATTCTGTGATTCTGTGATCATCTAACTCCAACAACCCTCTCACATTCCACCCACTAAATCAGGTTGGCCAAATCCCCATCCAGCCTGGTCTTGAAGATTTCCACAGATGGAGCACCTGCAACATCCACAACTGAACACCCTCAGGTGGATCCCATCTACCCCCATGGACTTGTGACAGTCTAGGTGGGGCAGAGGTCTCTAACTGTTTCTGTATAAATTATACTGCTCCCCTTTCCAGACCAGTTCAGGAGGTTGAGTCTATAAGTGGTCTGGCTTGTAAAGAAGGCATTAAGAACCCCAACCTCTTATTTATCTTCAGTAGTCATGTTCCCTCTGCATCCCATAAAGGATGGAGATTTTCCTTGGCCCTTCCCTTACCATTAATATATTTGTAAAAACATTTTTTGTTATCCTTAACCACTGTGGCCAGGTTGAGCTTGTGCTGGGCTTTGGCCTTTCCGATTTTCTCTCTTCATATGCTGGCAACTTCCTTGTACTCTCCTTGAGTTTCCTGTCCCTTCTTCCACTGGATGGAAGCTCTCTTTTTCTCCCTGAGACTCAGCAAAAATTCCCTTTTCAGCCTCACTGGTCTTCTTCCCCTCTGGCTCATCTTACAGCACACAGGGAATGCCTGCATCAGCACCTTCAAGACTTCCTTCTTGAGAAGCATCCAGCCTTCCTGGACTTCTCTGCTCTTCAAGACTGATTCCCAAAAGACCCACTCTACCAGTGTCATGAATTCAAAGTCTGCCCTCCAGAAGTCCCAGGTAACCTGACCTGACTGATGCCCCTCCTGACTGCACCAAGACTGGAGAACTCTACCATTTCGTGGGCACACTGCCCCGGACAGCTCATCTGAAAATTTACTGAGGGTGCACACTGTCCAATAATCCAGACCATTAATGAAGATATTAAACAGGACTGGACTCGATATTGACCCCTGGGATACTCTGTCTGCTGCTGGCCTCCCACTAGACTTTGTGCCACTGACCACTACTCTGTAGATCTGGCTGTTTAGTGACTTTTCCATCCATCTCAGTGTCTGATTATCTAGCCCATACCTCAAAAGCTTCCATGTGAGAA
Organism: Netta rufina; assembly: GCF_964035555.1. Lineage (NCBI taxonomy): Eukaryota > Metazoa > Chordata > Aves > Anseriformes > Anatidae > Netta > Netta rufina. The sequence goes on along the minus strand of NC_140123.1, from coordinate 188,163,405 downwards.
TTTATCGTGTACAGAACTTAAAACAGGCAAAAATGGAAACAGAGGAAATGTTGTCTGCACATCAGGAAAGAGTTTTTTGCTGAGTAATGACACAGGTTGCCCAGAGAGTCTGTGGAGTCATTCTCGATGAAGATATTTAAAATTTAACTGGACATTGTCCTAGGTGACCTGCTTTAGGTGGGCCTGTTTGAACAGGAGAGTAATATGGTCTACAGAGGTTCCTTCCAACTCAAGCATTTTGTGAATCAGTTTCTTGGAATATACTAATCTAAATTTCTTCTGAATATGTAGTGGTTTCTTATCTTTCATGCTGTGTATTCTTATATTACGTATATTTCATTAAATATATTACCAATTTAAATATTGAGTAATTTATCATATTTTGTATAGGATAATAAACCTTAATCTTCAAGGATTCTTTTGTTACCTTTACCATGAAATACAATTACATATAGTTTGGGAACTATTTTTCAGTTTCTTATGTGAGAGGCTACCACTTCTCTGTTGCTTTTGTTCCAGTTCTGGAAGTTCTGTACTACATTTTCTTCGAAAAGTAACATTCTTTTCTTCAACAAGTAACATCAAATTTACTTTCTTTCAAATTCATACAGAAACAAACCAAATATATATATATAAATATGTTTTCTATATGAGCATTAAAGATAAGAAAATCTTTAAAGAAAGCATTAATAGGTTTAAAGGTAGGCAAGAAGAAAAGAGAAATATTACAACAACAAAAAAAGCTCTCTTTTTCATTAGAAAATTTTGTGACATATAAATACTACATAGCAATAAATATCTGCTTTAACTGCATGAGTGCATATAGACGTAACACAGATGCAATTTCTCACCAGAAGTCCCAGCACAAAAATTGTCAGAATTTAACTCATCTCACTGAAACTGTCACCAGTATAGAAAATCCAGGCTGAAATATATATGTGATCACTATATATATGTGTTAATGGTTGATGAAAATATTTACATGTGTAGGTTTATTCATAGAACCTGTATTTTAGACATGTGCCTAAAGATGAACCCACTATCACTTTGAAGATGCATCCTAGAGGAAGCTGCATCTTACAAAAGCCAGAGTTGGTTGTACTGAGTGTTTGGCAAGGCTGTGGCAGGGAGAAAAGGAAAAAAAAAAAAAAAAAAAAAAGGAGAAGGAGAAGGAGAAGGAGAAGGAGAAGGAGAAGGAGAAGGAGAAGGAGAAGGAGAAGGAGAAGGAGAAGGAGAAGGAGAAGGAGAAGGAGAAGGAGAAGGAGAAGGAGAAGGAGAAGGAGAAGGAGAAGGAGAAGAAATAATGCAATAATAATAATAATAATAATTGCACTTTCCAGACCCTAAATAGATATGTTTTTGGGGAATTAGAAAAATATTTAAACACAATACTGTGAGTATTACTGTCAAAAAATGGTATTTGCTGGTGTGTTTGGAAAGGGTCAAAGCAATGTTTTGTCTCTATTTCAGATGTTAGAAATGACAGTGTTACCAACCTGATACAGAAATAACACTCAGCAGAGCTCAATGAAGAGCTAGTTGTTTGTTTTTTGGTTGGAAACTTTGTACAAACATTTTATTTATTTTATTTTTTTGCATTTCCAGAGAAGTTCTCCTTCTACATTCAAGGCATATTTCCAAAGATATGCCTTGAAATAGTAAAACATTGTGGCTAGACGAATATATCTCTGCCTGTCCTTCAAATGATATGGTCCACAGATCTGTTACAAAGAATGCTTTAGCTTGCTTGCAAACTTTAGCAGAACTAGACCTGCCAATCAGCTGTCACAAAGCACATCCTGAAAAGCAGAACAATTCAAATCTACCTTCTTAAATTACAGATTTTTCCAATATATGCTTAGGAAAATGCATGATAACTGCTTCTATTCTAGAGAACAGCAAATTCCATCTAAATGTGTTTATAAATCTAAATATTTGAATAATGTTTCTATTTTTATGGTGGGTAAACTACTTATAACGAGCATGCCACACCTGTAGTTATTCTTACTTAAAGTGAAAGAAATGCTTCAGTAAGCACACCTGTATTATCCTTTATGATAAAATCCACAGACACGTTCCAGTGAAATCTTTATGACAATGATGTCATGTCTTTATGTGGAGACAATCTTAAAATATAGGCATCTAGATTACTTAAGTAGCATAAATCTCCTCTACTTTCTCATGAGCACTAATGTATGTGGAAGAATTCTGTTAAAGGACAATAAACAGAATAGGTTAAGATCAGAAGATCAATATATAGATACTGCTGAATTAATAGATATTTGCTAGCTCTCAAAAGAGGGCATGTAATTACTTTGCTTTAAAGAATGACTTGAAAGTTCAACTGAAGGAGAAACTGAATGTGCTTATGTAGTCAATGTTGTGATACTTGTTAAGGACTACCTGTCTGAATTAAAAGCACAGTATCCATTCTAACTAAAATGGCTCCCAAGTCCCAGTTTAAATAAATAGACAAAGGTTACATTTATACCTGTGTATGTAGTAATATACAATTCTCTGTCCTTAAGACCTGCTGGCACAGTACAATTTATGCTCATTCATCCAAATTTTCTTACCTTATAGAGATGTGTAAATAATGCATTCAACCTAATAGGAATGATCTCTGAACTGAATTTTCCTTTTTTTTTTTTTTTTTCTTTTTTCTTTTTTCTTTTTTTTTTTCTGTGAAATGTCTAGGAGACAGCTAGATGGCCAAAGTAAAAGTCATAACTATGACCAAGATAAGAACTAAACAGTGTGAATGAACACACTCCAGCACATCATCATCCTTAATTTACATTAAAATATATATATCACACACACACAAACACACACACACAGATCTATTAGGATGCCTGTCTTAGGTATGGATACCAATACATTCTGTAGGGATTTCATAAGGTTTGGAAAGTATTTATTCCCAAGATACATTTGGTTGTAAGAACTGTCTATTAATTTCTTTCCTATTCTGGAAACAGAGAATTTTTTTTTTTTTTTTTGGACACTTCTGTGTAATAAAAATGATGTCCTCCTGGAGAAGCTCAAGTTCATTTCTTCATTGATTTAACAATGTTCTGCTTCAGCCGGTGGGATATGTTCTTCATAATGATTTGTCTTTGTGGTTCAGCAAAGTCAGAAATTACCACATATATACATACAGGAATAGTATAAGCCTTTGTGATGCTTGGACAGATAAAGCTCTAGTGTTAAGTTAATAAAGCTTGAAAAAAATAGCTTTTGGAGTTAGTAAGACAGACAGTCTGACTTTCTACTCTTTCATATTGTCCAGCTATTCTGGTACAGTCAGATCCTGCCCTGAAGGATAAACAAATATTTTATAGACAGTGCTGTGTCTTAATGAAAATGGGAGATGGAATATTGCAGCTCCCCAGATTGGTTCTAGACTCATGTCTCTTGCTTCTCTCCTGGACCTAACATGGAAGGTTATGTAGAGGAGGTATCAACTGGAATTCTCTCTAACCATTTAACCTTTAACCTTTTTCAGCAATGCACAGTAAACATGTAAGAAAGGGAAGTAAGAATCCTACCAGATAAGCTTGGGAAAAGTGAAGAAAGTGATGCAGAAAGATAAGGATTCCTGATAAAGTGATAAGTACTACAGGCTTATACAATGATTACAAAATTATTACACAATGCAATTATTATTCTACTTCCTTTTTAGCCCAAATTGCATCACTGTCAGGTATGATTTCTGTATATTCAAGCCCAACCTACAAAATCATCACAAAACCAGAAAGATTCCAGAAAGTCTTAAATAACATTTTCTCACTTACGTGTACAGTTAGGCTGACATCACCAAATAGCTATGGGAATGAGAGTCTGCAGGAACTATTTATCTGAGCCTGTGTTTATTCACCATGATCTCCTGGCAGATTGCCCTTGTTTGTAGACCATTCTCTGAGCTCACAAGTACAGACCTCCTTTTTCTCTACTGTTTGGAGATGTAACCATAGATTGCCACAGAAAAGCCACTATCTAACTTCTCCTCTGAACTTACAAGGCTAATAACCATGATAGTTAGAAGTTCAAATGAATATGATACTTTTAATTCCTATTTAGCAGTCATGGACAGGTACACTATTTAAAGAAGGAAAGCAGCTTTTTCAAAAATACCTTATTTATTTTACTTAAAAGTAAACAGTAGCCAAAATCTACTTTAAAATGACAAGGGACAAACCTGGGAGACACTGGTAGGAGTATGTTGCAATGTATTCCAGACTGCAACTCTGGAGTTGACTTACAGCACAACAGCTACACTCATAACACTCACTAGTTCACATCCTCTGTGTCCCTCACTTTAGATATAGCCAAAAATATATATATATCACACTTGCACATAAATGTCTCCTCTATTCTATAAGAAAGCTGTATTTAGCCTAATTCAGCCTACAGTGACTGATCACAGTCTTCTCTACTCTTCTTTACTAAAGATCTTTCCACAGACCTGTTTTCCTGCACTTCTTTTATATCAGCCTTGTCAATACACCTTTTCACATGACAAACTGACGTGATAGTTCCTTGCTACCATAAACCTCGTGTTTTTGTTTGGGTACTCTTAAGTATGCTATCTAAGCTCTAAAGTCATTTTTCCTGCCTTATTTCTGTAATTTTTTTTTTTTACAGTAATAGTATACAAATATGTCTGCACAAAAATATCAAAATAATACTAAGTGACATGCTTACAAAAAATCCTACAAATATATTTTCATTTTTCTACATTAATCCAAAGTGCTCTCTGAAGTTTTACCTTATTAGAGGTTAGGTCTTAGAACTATCAAATTTTAGTTCTCTGCACAATTTTTTTATAGTTCTTAACAATAAGCAAACCATTTTTTTCCTTTTTTTTTTTTTTATTACATTTTATGGTATAATAAGGGTGCTGATAGAGTCTGAATAGTAGCATTGTGACCGTGAACTGTAATTATTGATAATTGCTACTTCTATGTGTAAAATTGTCTTTTCACATGACACAGCAAATTCTACAGAAATAGCTCTAATATGTATGGAGTCTTTCAATACATTTCCATTTCATTTGGAGCAGAAAGAAAAGTGATTATTTTTAGAAAGAAAAAAAAAAAAAAAAAAAGTAAAATTTAACAATAAGTAATGGTAATTTCTTGGAAGACACCAGAGTTCTTGTGCAGCAGTGTTTTTAAAGGGAGACTTTTACATCATGGTTATTTTTACAGTGTATCAGGAAATATGGATGCATTAGACTTATTTCTAGGTATTTCATCTTCTTTCCAGTGTTTACTGACAGATCAGCTCAGTTCTTACAGCCACATCTCCAGCTAGGCAAAGCTGGTCAGATCTGAAGCCAGTTTAAATAAAATAAAGAGCTCCATCCCAATGAGAAAATAAATACATAGACTGAAAATCTGTTCTACCTTTACTTCTTGCAAGGAAGATGAGATATCTAAGGCTAATGTACAAACTTGGCTCATTTCCTCTGTTCAGGAATATTATTATTTGTAGAAGAAAGGAGGACAAGGAAAGAAGAGCTTTTCCCTCCTCCCCTCCTACCTATCTTTTTCTTTCTCTCTTCCATGTCGTCCTTTTGCTCCTTTAAATCTGGAGGAGCACATTGTATTTCTCCCTCCTCTATTGCCACCTAGAGGAGAGGAGAGAGAAGAGCAGATGCTAGAGTATACATAAGTCCGTATCCAAAAGGGGTAGAACTGAAAGTGTCAGTTGGGCAAACTCCTGTAGGAATAGGAATGGAGGAGGACATGAGCTGGTGGACGGACAGATGGGAAACAGTCCTTACAGCAGAGGCTTTGCCTGTGTAAATTCCCCTAGAAGTCCATTAGTAACATGCGGGAAGAGCTCAGATGTTAATTCCTCACCCATTCATTAATTCTGTTATTGTTACTGGGAGAAGTCTAATCTATGTACTTACAAAATAATGCATAGGTGCTTTAGTTTTAATCTAAGATATAGACTTACATGCTGGTATATCTGAGAAATTTAAAGAAGCTCTAAAACAAAGGCTTCTGCTGTTAGTACCCTATGTTATAGGCTAATACACTTGAGTAAAGGGGGAACAGTAATTTATAATGAAAAAGGCTCAAGATAATCTGGCAACAACCTGGGAATCATATCAGAAATAAACAATCTTATCCAATTTTTACAGCAACTGGAAAAATAAATATTGCTAATTAACCAGTTTTCTTCCACAAAGCAAACAAATATATAATAAATCAAAATATCTTAAACATTTGAAGTATCCACCAAAGCATTCAGATTCTGTACACATTTAAAAGACAGAAAAATCATTGAAAGCAGATACAACCAAAAGTTTGTAGGATATTTTCATACTAAGGAAAATCTTAGGAACAAGAAAAAAAAATGCTGAATGCTGAACAATTTATGAAAAACTGTGTTCTACCCAAATTATATCAGAAAAATTTTGTACTATCAATGGGTGAAACTGAATCATATGATTATACATAAATATAGAATAGTAGCATGAAGAAGAAGAAGAAGAGGATGAAGAAGCAGCTAATACAACTAATAAGTTGACTAGTGTCTAAAATTGTGGCAATATTCACCTTGTTTCAGTACTTCAGATAACTAAACTAGCTGAAATATGTACACAGGACAGTGCAATATATAGACACTGTCTTGGTTCTTCATTTGTGAAGAACTGGCTTCGGGCTCATTAGACATTCCTCATCTGAAGCTGGACACTGGAATAACCTCCTAAAAGGTCAAATAGAGTAGACCATGTTTTAGGAAGGAGGCTACTAAATTATGAAAGGAGTTATATACTGTTTCATCTGATGGTGTAAAGGGGCATGATTCAGTGATCCAAGATCTAGTTTTCATGAGAACACAGATCCACCCTGTGTTAGTGAAGACTCAATTCATTTAGCAGTTCCAGACCAACGTATTACTGTTTTTCTGAGATGGTTTAAATGGGCCTGCAGATACCTTAGAATTAGGACCTGCTGTCATGACAGAGGAATAAGAGAAACAGAAACTTCTTTCTGTTTGAGCTTGTTAGTTCAAGTGCAGTAGAAAGTCTCTTTATCTATTACCCATCAAACCCAACTGCTGGTGAAAAGATGGCAGTGTCCATCCCTGCCATTGCGGTAAGTAGAGGAGGAGAAGGGTGGAAAGTGGTGACTTCTAGAAACAAGAGGATGGCTCCTACCTTACCTTAGGGCATACACTACCTAATAGTTCCATTGCCCTCAGTGTTGAAAAGGATCCAGACATGCCTACTAATAATTAATCTAGTCTACCCAAACCACACAAGGCAACCTGGAAGAAGCAGCAAGTCATTGTAAAGTGTGACTCCCTGCTGCAGGGGACAGAGGTACCCATATGTCAACCTGATTTATTGATTAGGGAGCTGTGCTGCCTTGTGGAGTGGATCCAGCATGTCACAGAAACACTGCCAAGCTGGTCTGGTCCTCAGACTACTACCGTCTGTTCTTACTCCAGGTGGGTGCAAATAATATTGCTAGAGGAAGCCTTGACATTATCAAAAGAGACTACAGAGCTCTGGGGGCAGAAGTCAAGGGCATGGGGGCTCAGATGGTGTTCAGGCAGTCCTGATGATGAGAGGAAAGGACGCGAGAAGTAGGGCAGTGATAGGAGAGATAAACAATAGGCTGCAGAACTGGCATCAGTGACAGGGTTTGGGTTTCTGTGACCATGGAACCCTTTCTGAGGATCAGCATCTGCTTGGGACAGATGGGATGCACATCTCTAAGGAGCACAAAGACATTTCTGCCAATAGGATGTCTGACTTCATAAGAAGGGCTCTAAACTAGAAAGGAGTAGGGACGGAGAAAGTAACCAGCAGCCCTGTAAAGGAATGATGCAGAGGGCTGATGAACAGGGGGAGTGAGTTGCTGTGATAGGACGGGCTTCATAAAATCAATGAAATGAGGCTTAATGAGGGCCAACCTCACTACTTGTAGGTTAACAAGGAAATGACTACAAGTCACTGCTGAGGAGAAATCTCACAAACACTTTCTAGTAACACAACTTGTGGGGTGGGGGACCATCACGCTAACACATACAGTATGGGGAATAAAGAAAATGAGTTAGAAATGTGCTAACAAGGGCAATAAGATGGACTTCTACAACTACACCAGTGATAAAAGGAAGACTACAGAAAATATGGGTCTTCTGATAGAAACAGGTGACCTGGTTACCCAGGACAATGCAAAGGCTGAGGTACTGAATACCTTCTTTGCTTCTGTCTCTACCAGTAAGACTGGCCTTCAGGAGTTCCAGGACCCAGAGGCCATGTCTATAAATACCTGAAGGAAAGATGCAAGGAGGCTGGACCCAGACTTTTTTCAGTGGTGCCCAGTTAAAGGACAAGAGGCAAAAGAGACAAACTAGAATGCAAGACATTCTGTTTAAATATGAAGAAGCATTTCTTTACTGTGAGGGTGACCAAGCCCTAGTACAGATTGCCTCAAGAAGTTGTTGAGTCATCCTCCTTGGAGACCTTCCAAAGCCATCTGGACATGTTCCGGAGTAACCTGCTCTAGGTATACCTAATTGAGTAAGGGGGTTCATTAAGATGATCCCCCAAGGTCCCTTCCAATCTTAAGAATTTTTTGATTCTGTGAAAACAACTGTGCAACTTGTGTTCTTGTGAAATATATTGACAGGCCCATTAATAAAGTGGCAGCTCCACATTAGATGTGGCCAGAAGTTCTTAGAAGGATAGTTTTTTTTTTTAAATACATATTCTTTGGGGCTTTGTCCATTGCTTTCATTTCTACATTCAAAGGGCAACAGCATTTTGAATGCCAATGCAGATTGATGTCATCACTAACAGGATAAGCATTTGGAGTGGCACTCAATGAATGATTGACATTGGATATACAACAAGTTCTTATTCTGTCAGAATTTGGCATGCTTCTAGGTGTCAAAGTTAATCCACTGCCAGCTATTTGACAGGATTGTACTTAGAGCCTGATGCTAGTCTCCGAAATGTTCATGATTAAGGTTGCATACAAATGCTGTTTATTCAATTGAATAAATAACAGTTCTGCTCACACAAGAAAAGGTGGAATCTCCATACTAACATGTTATTTCCACACAAAGTGAGTTGTGGCATGCAATACCAATGTGTTTGTGCTGAGTGTGAATTGGTCTGTCGGTTGTGAGAAATGTTTTATCTATGTGAAGTGTAATGTCAGCAAGAGAGCTCTGTAAACATCATAAGCAGCAATAACTGTCCTGGATGCACAGAAGGAATAACATGTTGAGTTCTCAACATTTTTGCTAATGCATATAGGGATAGGATGCTAGAAGATCTCTTTGGGATTTGTAGTGCTTCAAGTAGTTCAACAGCTGAAAGCTGTTTTTCCAACTAGCTCTTGATCTCATGATGCATGTAAGAAGTGTTTAGAAGACTTCTGCACAGGAGAGAAGGAACCTTGCCTTACCTCTTCAGGTAAGATGTTTAGATCTATGCATTGCCCTCATTCACACTTGCAAAGTATGACTACAGCTATCATGACTAAAAAAGGTTAGTAAAAGTACAACAAAGCTGTGAATAAAAAGAAGATTGAAATCCTGTCCTCTCTGTCACTCTCTATCCTCTTTATTCTTCAGTCTTATGCATTCTATATAAGCGCACACTGCTTTTTTATGCTAACAGTAGAAATTTTGGAAATTGCTTTCAAGATAGCAGCACAGAAAAGGCTAACAACAACAGATGCAAAAGACTAGCCAAAAAGAAGGCAGTATTAAAGGACAAGACAGGAAAAGGCATGATATATAGAAGGATCAAAAGAGAATACGATAGGAATAGATGATGAAAGCAAAGGTAGTGATGATATAGATTGAACCTTTTAACTAAGCATTTAGTACCCTACAAACATTTAAAAAATCTCAGACTTTCATCTTACTCTGTCATATGCTTTTCACATTTCTTTGTATCCATCATCTCTCATGTAAAAAGTCCTAAGTTCCCTGGGGCAGAGATTTCTTTTCAGCTGTGGAACCCCAACTACTGACTAGGCTTTCTAAATACTTCCGTAGATAATAACTGTGGTTCAAGTATTTTCTCTGTATATCTTCTGGAGAAATTGATTTTTCTCAGATAAAAATCATAGGCTTGTTTATGTATTTATTTTATATTCCCTGCAGGAAAAGAGAGACAGAAACCAGTTTGGGGTTATATAACATAATTTTATATATATATATATATATATATATATATATATATATATATATAAATTTTAAATTATATATATATATAATAATATATATATATATATATATATATATATATTTATATTTATATATATATTATTTATATTTATATATATAATATATATATATTATATATATATACATTTTTTTAAATTTTTTATATAAATGTATATATAAATTTTATATATATATATAAATTACCTTCTACAAGTTATTAAGAGCTTTACTTTACCTTATGGTAGTAATCCTTATGGTTTTCCATGAGATCTATTTTTTCTCCTAAACTTACCTGTGATCTAATTTTTCTCCTCTACCCTGTGTCATGCTGTCTGTCATGTACAAGTGGAGTTAATACTGGTGTAAAGACAGGAAATGGAGATAGTACTAAGAAAGACAGACCTGAAAAGAAATGCAGTTAATTATTTACATCAGTAGTGTTTGAAAAAAATGTTTATATCTTTCATTAAAAATGATTTTTTGTTGTTGTTTTTATTATGAACAAAATGTCAGTATTTCAACTCTTCATTTGTCATCTGCAGTGAAAGTAATACTAACATGTTCTACATTTCCTTGGCTTTCATAGCAGCATGTTGGGTTGATTCTTTTGAAGCCATTTCACATCTAGATGTCCTAAGACAGGCTTTCTTTTTTAATCACGTATATAAGGTCAGCTTTCAAATACTTTTTTTATGTTTGTCCAGGACTTACAGATGTCTGCCAGCAATGTCACTTTGTTGTTACTACACAGCAGCTAACAACTAGCTCTGTGTACTCAAAGGTCCCAGGTATATCCACAGTTAATAAGCATTGCTTTGTTCGGTAAGTACAATATTTCTCTAAGGTGTCAGACGGATCTTTTATCACATGCTCAATTTCCCTATTTACAAGCCTGTAAAGTCAGACCTATCCTATATACTCTGTAGAGGTGATCTCTTCATATACATTAAAACTTGCAGAACTTAAAAATACTGGATATACCAAACTGTTTAAATGTATTTCAGGATGCAGAAATAGTATTCTACACAGGAAATCTCAGACAACTGAATGAGAGCTGGGCACAGTTGTGAAAAAATAACTGTTTTATCTGATAAGTTCCAAAGTGTCCCCCACATGAAATAATTATAAAATTTGTTCCAAATCACCCAGCTTTCTTCTAGGTGGATTGTTATGCCTGAAAAAGCAGTCTGTCTACATATAATACACTGTGGAAAGATAAACACTGAATTACCCTCTGGCTTCTTACTTGTTCATAAAGTAATGGAGTCCCATTTATCACAGGTTGTTGGTTGCAGTGCTTCCTAATCTTAACACCAGAAGTTAGGTAACACAATAAGAGTGAAGATATAGATATGTTTACATATGGTCTCTCAAGTGGCCATTTTACTGTTAGCCTTTACCAAGCAGCGCTTGAACCTCTTTGTCACTACACTCAGTACTTTTTAATAGATTTCTGGTCAGAGAAATGTTGCAAGGGAAACAGCATAGCAAAGTGCTGGCAAAATTTATCCAGAGCATGTCCATTGATTATTACTGTTTGCCTTTTTCCTCCTGTTATTTGTTGCTCACCTGGGAGATTTATTTACTTGCATAATGTTTCTTCAAAATGCAGTATGTTTTCCTGGAGGAAAAACATGAGTTTTAAGGTCAGGTTAATCAAATATATTATATATATCAATAGCACAAGTGCAGAGCTGAATGGAAATAAGTATTTTGCTAAATGTATTTTTAATATGCTAGCCCAGTGGTATGGTTGTTATGGGCAAAAGATAACGCACTACATATACGCAACTGAAAACTTATTATCTAACTAAAGTTTTAGGAGCCAAATGGTAGAAATTATTATAGAAAAGTATCATTAAAGTACAGCTAAATTTGGTATAAATAAACTTCCTTATACTTCTGTCTTTTTAGTCTTATGCCTACCCTTCTGATGTCCCTCTGTGTCCTACAATTAGAAGTTTCCTCATAAGAGCAAGTGGTAGCTATGATGAGCCATCAGCAGCCTAAGGACTTTACTGTGAGGAGTTTAATATTCCTAGTGAGGATTTATCTTTCCTAGTCTTGAGTTGCTTGGGTTTATTTTTTATAACTTATTAACTTGATTCCCTCTGCCTTCTCTCAGCCAAGTATGAGCGTGGCCCCACAACCTCTCCTAGGATCAGCCCCCCAGGGTCTCAGGCAGTCACCCCCTGGCTTTGCCAGATCCTTCCCATGGAGACACTGGCAGAGCCCAGCTCAGGAAGGGGAGGCAGCAGGCACTTGGCCCTAAGGCAGGCTCTGGAACCAGCTCAGTCCAGCTGCAGCCAAGGGGAGCTGAGGCCAGCCCTGAGACCTCTGCTCACAGCTCAGCACAGAACATATTATTTTTTAGAGGCAGCCCAGTCTTGTGATCTTCTTGATGATGATGGATTCCTCCTGTCTTCCTTTCCCTTGTGTGAGAGCAGTGACTACCCCAAGTTAGCTGAGCAAGTATTGCAAAAGATGTGTCTATATACATGCACATATGCACAATACACAAGATACACACAAGTTGGGCACACAGATCAACACAAAGTAGCACCAGCATCATCATACACTAGACTCTCATACACACCACCTGCTCCTGCTGTCTGGCTGATCAAGATGTATATCTACTGGTAGAGTGTGTAAACACACAAATAATATTGGTCTTTCCATACAATTAGACAATTGGTAAACTTATATCGGTCCATCTCCACTACACAAACAGAAGAAGGAAATAATAATCCTCTTTACAGCACACTGTAGTTTTGTTATTCTTGGTAGCCTTTTATCAGAAATAGTAAAAACAAAGTGAAATCTGCCTTTGCTTGTTCAATTTTTATTCAGAAGCAAGATAACCTACCAAAGAACACAAAAATAGGAGGATACACTAATAAGGGGCAATGAGGTCTGAATTTTTCATGAAACCAAAAGCAAAAAAGCATCACGTAACAACTGAATGATGCTTTTTTTCAGATACGGGGACGCTAAAGTTTCAAAGATTCTGCACAAAAGACACTTTCTCTTCTTATGAATCTTGTATTCCCTATACAATCCAACTTGGATGGAATCAAAAAGAGGAAGACTACATGGTGAAAGGTGCAGCATAATGTATGCTGACAGCTTCCTTTTGCTGAGTTTATAGGTTTCCCAAACATAATCTGGACTTCTTTATGCCATCCTATGATACTGACCCCGATCCTCTGAAAGGTGCAGGTCTACCTTTGCATTTCTTTAGGGGAAAAAGAAAGATAACTACCAGGCAGGGTTGTACAAGAGTTAGAGGTCTGTTGTCAGCATATTATCATCACTATACAAAAGAAAGTGCAAAATACGTGGCAATGGCTAGGTGCATCAGGAGATAATTAACATCAGGGATGTACATAAATCAATAGAAAATTACTCACAGGATCATGGAACAAGTTAGGTAGGATAGTATTTCTAGGAGTCATCTGATACAACTTCCTTCTCAAAACAGCTTGAAAATAAAATCCATATTCAATATTGTCAGGTTTTTCAGAGGTTTGTTCAGTCAAATTTTGTCTTTTTCCAGATCTGAAGTTTCTTCAGCTCCTCTTAAAATCTTGTTCCAGTGTTTGACTACCCTTCTTGTAAATTTTGGTTTCTTCATGTATAATTCAAATTTCCCTTCCAAAAACTTGTGTCTGATGTCTTTTATCTTTTTACTGTTCATCTCCAGGAAGACTCTGGCTTCATTGTCTCCCTAATTTCCTGTTAGGTAGTTGAAGACAGCAACAAAATCCACATAGCTTTTTCTTCTTCAGACTGAACAACCTTCCCAAGCTTCCTTTTACATATAACGCAGCCCACCAAACACCTGTGACCCTTTGCTGGACTTGCTGCAATATATCACCTACTCTCTTGTGCCACGGTGCCTAAAACTATGTACATTCTCTACAGACAGTCTCAGAGGGTGGTCTCTACAAACAGTCTCAGAGGGTGGTCAGACACACAGTCTTCCTAGAGAACAGTCTTCCTAGAGAGGTGGTTGATGCTTCATGCCTGTTCAAGAAGGACTTTGCAAATGCCTGCTCTGAGGCAGATACATTCCCTACATGAAGGCCACTCAAGGCAGCTGAGTGAGCCACCACACCTGGCAGCACTCATGAAGGCCGTTTAAGGAATTGTTGGATGTAGTACTTGGGGATGTTGTTTAGTGGGTAATATTGGTGATAGGGTAACTTTTTAAACAGATGATCTTGGAGGTCTTTCCAACCTCTATGATTCTATGATCTTTCTAGGTCCCTTCCAACTGAACTGCTCTGTTTCACATAGAAATAATCATTTCCCTCAAACTCTTGATTACATTCCTACCAACGTAGCTTAAAACTTCAAACGTGAGAAATAAAGCACATCTGAGTATTTTTAATTTCCAAAGTGACAAATGTTTTAAGAACAGTTTGTCTTCTCCCTTTCAGAATTATTCAATTTGAGGAAAAATCTTTTATGCAAAAACAAAACAGGATAAAACAAAACAAAAAAAAAAAAAAAAACAAAAACACCTTCAGATCTTCAGACAAATTGTTCTTTGAGGTATCTCTTCTGAACTTTATACAATATTCACTTTATCCTTTAGACAGTGTCAAGAGGTTTTGATCAATCTGCATCTCTAACAGCTAACATTCATTTTTTTAATCAATTGTTATACATTAAACTATCATTTGAAATTAAGTTGTGAAAAAGTTCAAATAATGTAATCAGAAATTTAAACATCTTTTTTTTTTTGCTTATCTTTAGTATTTTATTAATAGGTGTACAGACGGTATAATTAATATTAGGTGTACAAATTTTAACTAGCAATTCTTTAATGATGAAAAGGGGCAGAACTGGTTTGGTTTTGTTCTGCTGGGGCGGGGGGAGGGTTGATTTGTTTGTCTGAAAACTGAAAAAGGAGCTGCTGAGATCTGTAGACCAAGTTATTTGCATTACTAATTCATTTAAATTTGTTGCTGTTGCATTGAGAGATGCTCGTTTTCAAATATCTGTCATGTATGTAAAGGTAAATGTCAAGCAGTACTTATTAAGGAAAAACCTTACTCATGAGAATTAGTATGAATTTGAAAGGAAGAAAAACAAGATAAAGTGTAGCAGATGTGTCAGCAAAGAAAAATTACTCTGTTTCTACAGACACATGTAAGAAAAGACCTATATTTTGCATTTTATGACTGCTCTCTAGGACAGAAATTTGAATTTCTTCCAGTTGCTATCTCAATTTATTGCCACTTTTTTATATATAAAATGGAACTTCATCTAACTTATGAATAATTAATACACAAATAAAACATCTATTATAAATATTTAGTCAGTTCATATTTTTATAAACTCTGACAATAAAATAGGTACCCATCCTATGTTTTATAATAATGCATCCTTGACATTGTTATTCAGTTTATGCTACTTCTGTTTCTAATATATTTTTAAACCTCTATTCATAGATGGAATCTCAAATAACGTTTTGATGTGTACTTATGTGCATTACAGGTTAATTTAAAAGTTTCAAGATTAAGATTCTTCTGTATGAAGTATTGCACAAATCCAAGCAGACATCCATCCTACACTTAGAGAGTAGGTATTTTTTTCCCATATATTTTAATATCTATTTAATATTCCTGGGGAATCACATCATAAAATTCAGTGTTTGATCAATCCAGTACTGATTGGAGAAGCATTATATGTGTATACAGTCTTGCATAGCCTATTGCAAGAGACATATTTAAAATGAGACGTCACAGAGGTACAAGTTGGATGGTGATATATTTGAGAGAGTGCTACCTTAAAGCAGATATTGGCATTCCCCAAGTGTTTTGTTCAGTACAGTTCAGATGTCAGTGGTACAATTATCATATTTAGATTACCTAAATTGGGTAGAATTATAAATCCCATAGAATTAGCGGTACCAAAAATCGCATTTGGGAGATGCTAAAGTTTACTGAAGTGGGCACTGACTTTAGTTAAATTGATCTTAATATGATTTAAAGTTTACAGTATAAAGACAGAATAAAGAAAATGAGAAAACTGAGCTGATAGTATTTGATCCACATCTCCAGGTCTCCCTGGAGCTTTCTGTAGACTAAACAATCCTGACTCTCTCAGCTTGTCTTCGTGTTGAAGTGCTCCAGCCCCTTGATCATCTTTTGGCCTCTCTCTGGACTTATTCTAATATGTTCATCTCTTTCTTGTGCTGGGGTCTCTAAGAGCTGAATGTAGTACTCTAGGTAGGGTCTCACAAGAGGACAGTAGAGAGGGAGATTCATCACCTGCTAGCCACACGTCTTTTGATGCAGTCCAAGATATGGTTGACTTTCTGGGCTGCAAGCACACATTGTCAGTTCATATTCAGTTTTTTATCCACCAAAGAACACACATTATACCTGGCATAGTGTCTGCAGCTCAGAACAGACATTTTGAACCAGATGGCATTTATTCCTTGTAGGGAAATATGTCCTGGCAAATTTAAACTACTTTGTTTACTTAATCCTTCCACCTTCACCTCACAATGAAAACTGGAATATAAGCAGGACCCGAAGAGGTGGCTAAGGGCTTGGAATCTTCAAATTTCAAAATTGATCAAATGGTGATAAACAGAAGGGAAAAGGGGGAGTTTTTAATCCAGTTTCCCCTTACTTTATATTGGCTCGGAGACAAGGTGCTTGAAAATAAAATATCAGAGCAATTATATGTTCTTTTGAAAAGGAAATTGAGATGGATAAAATTACCATAATTATCTTCACTGGCTCATCTTATTTTTGTTTCATTAGTTTTTTTGTTTGTTTGTTTTGTTTTTTTTTTTTCTGTTTATCTACAAGTTCAAATGTGTCATGTCATTATCATTATTTAACATTATTGTGGTTATATGATAGAAATTTGTCATTTTCTTTAATCTCATATTTTTTGATCAGTTATTAAAAGTACCTCTGTCTCCCAAATTATGGATAAATGGTTTGCAATCAAATGCTTTATTAAAAAGGGGAAGAAACAAAAGCACAATTTTAAAATAGAATTGTCTCTGTCAATTTCTTAATTCGAAGCACCAATAGAAGTAAACAGAAACATACAGACATGAACGCTTGTTTAATATTGAATCTATTCCTATATTTAGGAATTGTCCCACATTGATGCAAACAGAAATCAAACCAATTGCTTTGAAATACACAAACTGTATCAGAACTCATACAAAAAAAAAAATGTTTTATTTTTCAAAATACATTTTTCCTTCTTTCTTTGTTGTATGTTGTTTATCTCACATTTATTTATTTATTTATTTGTGTACATGAGGAAGGCAGAATGACAAGGATTTAACTTTTTCTAAACAATGGTAGAAAAAATCATTCTCAGAGGTTACTCTTAAGATTATCATTTTACTATATTTCTGTGATGAACACTTTGTAGAAGTGTGTTTTGTTTTATTTTTTATTATTGCTTTTAAAAATTGTAATGAGATCTTGTGAAATTATTTTAACAGTACATCAGTACATTAGCCACCATTTTGAGTCTGGAAAATGCATAAGTTCATCATTTGTATTTTGTATAAATGAAATATCCATAGAGCAGAGGTTTCCCAGTGGTAAATGTATTATGTTTCTGCCAATTTTTAGGTTACATATGCCTTTGTTACTCTGATCTAGCAGTAATGAGAAGTTGTTATTCATAGCAGAATTAGAAATGACCAAAGGACCTATCCAATTCCAATGTTGCACTGAGTATATTATTCAATATGCGTACTCAATCTAATAAGAATATAAGATTGCAAGAAATACTCCCAGATTTATTTTATATTATTTATTTATTTATCTATTTATTTATTTATTGTCCTCACGAATCTAATTTGAGGGCTGTTTTATCAGCCTTGCAAGTCTACTTGGCTCAGTCCCAGAAACATCTGGACTACCACTATGGAGGGATTCATTTGATCAAATATGCTATATAAATACAAACATTCTACCCATCCGTTATCATTGATGGAGACAAACAGTCACTCTCAAATCATGATTCATCTCATGGCTAAAGGTAAACATTTAAAATTTCCTAGGTGAACTGAATACTCAAGTGCTTGCATATTCCAACTGGCTACAAACAAAATAGACACCTAAACCCAGATACAGGTGTTGGTGTTACAGATGGGTATCAGGATCTGTACTTGTTAATTCTTACATGACAAACTCCTCTTTCTAATTCTGAAAATCCTTGGGCTGTCTCTATCCCTAAGGAATCCTGATGGAAATTAAGTGGTTTTGAGATTCTTATCTGCAGATGAACTCTGATAAACTACATTCCCTTGTGGTGAAGTATATTTAGTGGTACTGATTTCAGTAGTTTCTTGCATTTGTCCACAAATAATTCTGGCTTAAGATCAAAAGAAGAGGCATGTATATACCTTAATGTGCCAGTGTCTTGGGTAAGTAACAAAGTATTGTTTCTGCATAGATAACCTTAATCTAGCATCTTCACTCTTGCAATTTCCTATACCTTTTTGTGGGCCAAGTCTAGTAAGACTATGTGAAATGGTTACAGTGAACCTGAAGTAGATTTAAAGAACAGTGAATTATTTCTTTGAGGATTCGTGGAAAATGCATCCTTAAGAAACAGGTTTAATTAAGTATAAAAAGCATTATCTTATAGCATTTTTAGATAGTTCTGTGCAATTTGTTTAAATATTTTATTTTTTTATGTAAAAGTATTCCTGACATTCAACCATTAATACACAATCCAAATCATTTGATACTGGTTTTAGAGATGATGAGGGAGAGTGGTGTATTGATTAAATATTAGGACTTAATTTAATGTTTTAATAAAAAATATTAAAGGATGGGCAAATAGAGATCTTTTCCAGGAAAGAGCATTAAGCAATGTATTTAGCATAGTCTTGCAGTTTGATAATAGGAGACCTGATAATCAGCAATACCAGTTAAGTATCCTTGGATATAATATTTCTGTCCTATTTCAAGTGTAATGATAGATTGGCCTCTGTTAACTTCACTATATATTAGAGTTTTGTATGCAACAGTTTCCTAAGGAGGAAAAAGAAATAGTAAATCACTGTAATCGAGATTCTTCTGTTTCAGATATTTCTTGTTTTGTTGGATCTGAACATTTTTACTAGCTGTACTAAGGTATTACTTAGAGATTTTTTTCTTCCTCTATAAACACTAGATGATGATGAAATAGATGCTGTTCAAGTCAATAATCTAGTGCCTGAACTGTTAAAATAAGTTATCAAAAAGTAAAAGTTAAAGTGTTTTTTTTTCTCTGAATCCGTCTCAGAATAATTTTTGCATGAATACTCTAGCCCAAAGTGTTATAACTGAATACCAGGGGAGGACATGATTTCTGTCTGGAAGAAGTTCAAAACTGAAAGGCTGAACCTTGATAGTTTAGCTAGGGTTGAAATAGCTTCCAGTTTCCATGGCTCCTAATGAAGTCAAAACTGATAAAAACAAATGTTCTGGTATTCAGAACAGTCTATACACAACTGAATGATTAAAAAAATAATTTTAAATATGATAGCATTTAATTAATTATTCCACTGTGAGATGTTATATATTGATATGGTAGATTGCCTAGGAATGTAGTGAAGTACAGTAGCAAGACAAAAGAAGTTGATACCTTCTACTCAGCACTAATGAGACATAGGTGGAGTGTTATGTTCTGTGCAAGGCTCCTTAGTATGACATAGACATGGACTTGCTGGAGCAAGTCCAGTCCAAGACAATAATGAAAAAGATAAAATAAAATAAAAATTACATAACTGATATGAGGAAGCTCAAACACAGGGGCAAGTTGTCCAGAAAGTCTGTGAGGTATGCATAACTGGAGACATTAAAAACCTTTTTGGACACAGCACTGAGCAACCAGCTCTAACTGTTGCTGATCTGAGCTAACAGATTAAGGTGGACTGAACTATCTCTGGGAGCCCCTGACAGTCTCATCCATTTTGTGATTCTGTGAATCTTAAGCTACCTCACAGAGATGTTGGTAACCATCAAAAAGGAATCAAATTCCAAAAAAAACCTCTATGTATCTTGTTAGTGAAGAATGCTTTATAACTTTAAAACAACAAAGAAAATTAACCAATATATAAGCAAGGAGGAACAGTTTTGGGCAAGCAAACATGCAAAGAAACATTTCTAAGATCTTGAATCTTATCTAATAAATATATTCCAAAAGAAGCTAAAAAATTAGTTAAGGTTACTTTCATGATAGAGTAGGTTAAAAGAGTCTTATTGAAAGGGAATTTATTCTGAAAACGTAATATAGGAGAGAGGGCACAACATCACATTGACTAATAACTTTCATCCTAAATGAAAGCATGTATTTGACAGAGAACCCTCACAACTGTCTACCACGATGCTGGCTTGCAATATTAAAATAGGACTTCTGTCTATTACCAAGAAATGTATATTAACAAGTAATAACTTGTTAATAAGAAGAACTGAGTAACAAGTCATTCAGTTCTTCTGGAGATTTGCTAAATGGTTGCAAATGAAACTCCTAAAACTTCTAAAATAATATATACAACCATAATATACAAGCAGGAATACAGTAGAAACAAGAATACAAAGATCAGGTCTGATACTCATTGCAACTACAACCAAGACTACACATATATACATTCTGAAAGCTTGGTTTTGGTTTTAATGCAAATTTGTATTCCCATTTTTTCCCTTTCCCCATTTTTCTGTAGAAAAGCATCTTTTAATTAGTAATTTGTATAGAAGACTAAATCTTAGATATTTAATTTAAAAAATTGATTTAAAATATAAAAGTTTAGACTACCTTCTTTTATTAAAATACATAACTGCCGTAAACAGATGCTGTTGGATAAAAAATTGCAAACTACAGATGCAAAAAACAAAGGTGGAATATATATTAATTTCCATGTTTTTGTTAGTCATACAAAGAAAGTGCATATTATATGGTCAATCTAAAACCAAAAGCCTCTTCTGATGGGTTTAACATACAAAAAATGTAAAGCAGAGATCAGCATTAAAGAATTCAAAATTTTAAACTAAACTTCAAACTTATATTCAATTTAAAAAAAAATAATAATGAAATTAATTTTCAACTTTTCCAAAAACAGTCATAAAATACTGTTTAGATATGGTCATAATAGATATGGCTGTTGTAGTTATGTGTAAAAACTACTGAATAGGAGAATTAGATCAGATTCTGCAAAGGAAGTTTTCAGGCATTTTTCCAGCCATATACGATAATGAGTTATAAAATAACGTGGACAAAAATATGATGTAAAGGGTTTAGGGGTCCATGAGATCTGATTAATTTTCAAGAACATCCTTTTAAAAGCACAGACAATTCCATTGTGTCACTAGTGTAGCAAGCAGGATAGAAGGCTAGCCTGGCTGAACAAGAAACACGTACTGGAACCAGGGTAAAAGAAAATAGAAGCAAAGTCTGGCTTCATAGAGAATACTGTGGGATTATTCTAGGTTGTGCCTGCGCGCACGAAGGGAGGGGCTTGGGGGTGCCTGCGAGCACAGTGGGTGGGGTCCTGGGTTCCTGGGTGGGACGCTTTGACACTATATAAGATACTGTCACGCAGCAATAAATTGGCTTACGGCACAGAACGCTGGTCGTTGTGTCCGTTTGTCCCGGGGCTTTCGGTCGGGTTATCCGACATTTGGTGACCCCGAGGTGATTCGAATCTCAACGTGAAACCGGTTGGCGCAAGTTAGGTGCGGCGTGAGTTAGGCGCAGTGCGTACGTGCTAGGTACGCGGGTGGCCATGGGGCCTGGAGTCGATGAGGTGGTGAGTACTGTTAAATCCTTGGCCAAGGAAGTAGGAATAACACTACGAAAGAAGGACGTACAGTCCTCTTGCTCTGGGTGACACACCGGAATCTGGCAGAGTCTCCTGTCCATTGCTTGAGACAGACCGTTTTAGAAATGGTGGGACGGGATTTATTTGATAGCGCCTGCATCGGGAACAAAGAGGCGCTGACTTTATTTCCGACGTATGGGTCGGTGCGAGTGGTTTTAGAAAAGGTAGCCAATGAGGCATGCCTGTGGGCTACTGTGCACCGCATGCTTTTGTCTGATGGGGACGGTGAGGATAAGCTGGCCCCTGTGGAGCTTCCGGTAAAAAACTGGAGGAGGGGTCAGGGCAGGCGAAGGAGGAGGCTCAATCGGGAGATGAAAATAATGTGGAGCAGGAGAAAGAAGAAGGTGGGAACCCCCTTGTGGCCCCCCTGCAAGTTCGGTTAGATCATGAAAAAATAGCAGTGCCTAGTGCACCCACGGCAGAAGGGAACGCGGTACATACTTCATCGGATGGGTCCATTTAGGGGGTAAATAAGAAGGGCTCCCTTACCCTATCCTATCCTGGGTTGTGCCTGCGTGCACGAAGGGAGGGGTTTGGGGGTGCCTGCGAGCACAGTGGGTGGGGTCCTGGGTTCCTGGGTGGGACGCTTTGACACTATATAAGACACTGTCATGCAGCAATAAATTGGCTTACGGCACAGAACACTGGTCGTTGTGTCCGTTTGTCCCAGGGCTTTCGGTCGGGTTATCTGACAAATACAGAGCTGCAGTTCACATCTGCAAGCAGAAAACAAGAAAAGTCAAAGATCTACTTGAGTTGACATTGGGAAGTATAGTGTCAGACAACAACAAAAAGGATTTTTTAAACATCTCAAGAGCAAGAGGAGGTCTAATGGGAAAACACTGAACTGGAAAAAAAAAGAAAGGTAGATACTTTTTTTTTTTTCTTTTTTTTCTTTTTGTCTTAGTTTTTAATATTAATGATAGATCCTGAGCTGACTGGTCCTCTGAGTTGGATGACCAGAACTGGAAGAACAGTGACTTTCCATCTGTGGTCAAGGAGACTATAAGCGCAATTTGCATCAGTTGAAGGTTTAAATCATAGAATCATAGAATGGTTTGGGTTGGAAGGGACCTTAAAGATCATTTAGTTCCTACACTTTGGGCATGCCCATGCCCATGGCCATGGGCAGGGACATCTTCCCCTAGACCAGGTTGCTCAAAGCCCCATCCAACTTGGCCTTCAGTACTTCCAGGGATGGCACATCCCCAACTTCTCTGCATAACCTGTTCCAGTGTTCCAACATGCTTAAAGAATTTCTTCATAATATATAATCTACATTTCCTGTCTTTTACTTTAAAGCTGTTACCCCTTGCCCTATCACTACACTCCCTGACAAAGAGTCCCTTTCTTGGTTTCTTGTAAGCTCCCTTTAGGTGCTGAGAGATTGTTAAAAGGTCTCCCTGTACTGGGTCTGGCTGGAATGTTAACTTTCCCGGCAGCAGCCCATTCAGTGCCGTACTCTGTACTTGTAGCTGGAACAGCAGTGTTATCACACCAGTGTTGTGTCTACTGCTGAGCAGCAGTGGCACAGCATTGGGCCTTTCTCTAACCCTCCTAGGGGGTGGGCAAAAAAGTGAGGAGAGAAACATCACTAGGGCAGCTGACCTAAACCAATCAAAGGGATATTCCATACCATGTGGTGTCACACTCAGCAATAAAAGGTGGAAACAGGAAGAAGAGGGGGGGGGTGGGCTCTCGTTGAGAAGACGTCGGTCCTCCTCTCGAACACCGGCTGCGTGCGTTGAGGCCTTGCTTCAAGGACGTGGTCAATCATCGCTCATTTGTGGGAAGTAGAGAGTAATTTCTTTCCTCTGCACTTCCATATCGCTTTCATTTATTTTGTTTGTTTGTTTTCCTCCCTTTTTCCCCTTTCCCTTTTATTTCCCCTTAGTTAAATTGTTTAGTTCATGGTAGTCTTTATTTAATTATTATAATTATTTCCCTTTAATTAAATTATCCTTATCTCAACCCGTGAGTTGTTCTTTGCTTTACTTCTCCCCCTCCTTATCTAAAGGAGGGGGAGTGAGAGAGCGGTTGTGGGGTTTAGCTGCCCAGCACGGTAAAACCACCACAGTCCTTTTTGGCGCCCAACGTGGGGCTCGAAGGGTTGAGATAACAATAGAATTGATTAAACGCATACAACTAACACACTTGCTTGGTAGTAACCATGTTCCTTGCCCTGTTAATAATAATGGCTTTGTTCATATGTCATGCAATTCGTGTCATATTCTCCTTTCTCCTATATATCCGATCCGACAAAGTGCTACAATCTGTGTTCACTTTTTTTAATTCGTTGTGCTGCCAAGCACTGACCTTGGTTTTACTCTGGAATTCAGGCTCTGCGCTGTTATCATTTGGGTCCCATGGAAACTATCTTTCAGAGAATATTCAGAACTACACTGCCTTCCTTTTCTCATCTGGACACCAGTTTATTAATAATATCAGGAATGGTACCTTTCCCTTCTTTCACAGTGGGATAATTACAACAGTTTGGGAGTATTTTGAAGATCCATCTGTAACCCATGTATTGCTATTTCTAATTCTGAATAACAGGTGTCATTTTCTCTCTAAGATTAGTCGATTGTTTAGAAAACTTATTTGGGAATCTGTCCCGAAACAGTCTCGTGGTGAGTGGCACGGTGTGTGGGATGATGTTAGCAGATACCTGTCACGAGTGTCTCCTCCAATAGTTTTGAACTTCACCCCTGAGCAAGTGCTAAATCCTAAAAACTTGGTAGAATGTTTGAGAGTTGTATGTCCTGATCCTGATAATGCCGGAGAACAACAGCTTGCAGCATTGTGCTGGGTCCTGGTTTATTCCTATCAAACACTGTTTAACATCATCCAGCAACTTGAAGAGAGGGAGGAAGTCTCTGAATCTGATGACCAAGTAACACATGCTGTGGCTGACCCAGAGGACCAACCAACTATGGTATCAGTCGCCCCCATAGTCAAGTCAAAACAATGGAAACGGAGGTCAGCTCGTTTAGTAAGGGAAGAAGGCTCTCCTAAGAAGGAGGGAGAAGGGGAATTGGCAGGCACCTCTAAAGCAGAGCCATCACAAAAACAGCAGGAAGACGAGACGGAAATCATAAAGGAATCAGAAATCACTCGATCCTTATCCCTGAGTGAGATGCGAGAAATACGAAAGGATTATGGTCGACGCCCAGGTGAACACATCCTCACTTGGCTGCTCCGATGCTGGGATGCTGGGGCCAGTAGCCTACAATTAGAAGGCAATGAAGCCAAGCAGCTGGGATCCCTCTCTAGAGAAAGGGTAATCGACAAAGTAATCGGGAGAGGAGCACAGGCCCTCAGCCTCTGGAGACGACTCCTGGCAGCTATCAAAGAAAGATATCCCCATAAGGAAGATATTGTATATCACATAGGCAAGTGGACCACTGTGGATAAAGGTCTCCAACATCTGCGGGAATTAGCTGTGCGGGAGATGATTTATAGTGATTTGGACAATGCCCAGACACCTCAAGACCCCGATGAAGTCCAGTGCACAACATCCATGTGGCGTAAATTTGTGCGGAGTGCACCAGCAGCACATGCCAGTACCCTGGCAGCAATTCACTGGGATGAGGGGATGGGACCAACAATGTATGATGTCTCCTGCCAACTTCAAAAATATGAAGACAATCTCTCTGCTCCGCTACAGTCCTGTGTCTCAGCTGTGGAGAAATTGTCTAAAGGACTTGACAAGCTTGTGGAGAAAGTATATTCCCCCTCATCTAGACAGAGTGATACTTCAGCCACTAAGAATCAGCATTCGCCTGCTCAAGAGAGAGAGTACCCAAGACGTACACCACGTGGCACCTTGTGGTTTTATCTGCGTGACCATGGGGAAGATATGAGGAAATGGGATGGTGTACCTACTTCAACCCTAGCTGCTCGGGTACGTGAACTGAAAGGAAATACAGCAGCAAGAAGAGGGGCTCCTAAGAGAAATGCTGCTCCAGTTTCTATTGGGCAGTACCCCAGAGGCAGTAGAAGAGCTGATGTTATTCCTGACCACGATGAAGGGACCTCTACCTCTCATTTGCCAGAATTTGTGCATTTGCAAGAATTAAGTGGCAGACGCTCCAGCCAGGACTAGAGGGGCCCTGCCTCTGGCCAGGTAGAGGAGAGGGATAACCGGATTTATTGGACTGTGTGGATCCGATGGCCTGGAACATCAGAACCACAGGAATACAGAGCTTTAGTGGACACTGGCGCACAATGTACCATAATGCCATCAGGCTACCAAGGGACAGAACTCACCTGTATCTCTGAAGTGACAGGGGGATCCCAACAACTATCTGTACTGGAAGCTGAAGTGAGTCTAACTGGGAATGAGTGGCAAAAGCATCCCATTGTGACTGGCCCAGAGGCTCCGTGCATCCTTGGCATAGACTATCTCAAGAGAGGGTACTTCAAGGATCCAAAAGGATACCGGTGGGCTTTTGGCATAGCTGCTTTGAGCACAGAGAAGATTAGGCAGCTGTCTACCCTGCCTGGCCTTTCAGAAGACCCTTCTGTTGTAGGATTGCTGAAGGTTGAAGAACAACAGGTACCAATTGCTACCACAACGGTGCACCGATGGCAATATCGCACCAACCGAGACTCCCTGATTCCCATCCATGAGTTGGTTCACCGACTGGAGAGTCAGGGAGTAATCAGCAAGACTCGCTCACCCTTTAATAGTCCTATATGGCCAGTACGAAAGTCTAATGGCGAGTGGAGGCTAACAGTGGACTATCGAGGCCCGAATGAAGTCACGCCACCACTGAGTGCTGCAGTGCCAGACAGGCTAGAACTTCAGTACGAACTAGAGTCAAAGGCAGCCAAGTGGTATGCCACAATTGATATTGCTAATGCATTTTTCTCCATCCCTTTAGCAGCAGCATGCAGGCCGCAGTTTGCTTTCACTTGGAGGGGCATCCAATACACCTGGAATCAGCTGCCCCAGGGGTGGAAACACAGCCCTACCATTTGCCATGGACTGATCCAGTCTGCACTGGAGCAAGGGGGAGCTCCTGAGCATCTTCAGTACATTGACGACATCCTCGTGTGGGGCAACACAGCAGAAGAAGTTTTTGAGAAAGGGAAGAAAATAATCCAAATTCTCCTGAAAGCTGGTTTTGCCATTAAAAAGAGCAAGGTCAAGGGGCCTACACAGGAAATCCAGTTCTTGGGGGTAAAATGGCAGGATGGACGTCGCCATATTCCAATGGATGTGATCAATAAAATAACAGCAATGTCTCCGCCAACTAGCAAAAAGGAAACGCAAGCTTTCCTAGGCCTCGTGGGATTCTGGAGAATGCATGTGCCAGGCTATAGTCAGCTTGTGAGTCCTCTATATCGAGTGACTCGAAAGAGAAACTATTTTGAGTGGGGCCCTGAGCAACAACAGGCATTTGAACAAATCAAACAAGAAATAGCTCGTGCAGTAGCCCTTGGGCCTGTCCGTACTGGACCAGCTGTGCAAAATATACTGTACACTGCAGCTGGGGAGCATGGGCTCACCTGGAGCCTTTGGCAGAAAACCCCAGAAGAAACTCGAGGTCGACCTCTGGGCTTCTGGAGTCGGGGCTATCGAGGATCAGAAGCCAATTACACCCCAACTGAAAAGGAAATACTCACAGCATATGAGGGTGTTCGAGCTGCTTCAGAAGTTGTGGGTACAGAGGCACAGCTCCTCTTGGCACCGCGGCTACCTGTGTTACATTGGATGTTCAAAGAGAAAATTCCCACTACACACCATGCAACTGATGCTACATGGAGTAAGTGGATAGCGTTAATTACACAGCGGGCTCGAATGGGAAAACCCAATCGCCCAGGAATCCTGGAAGAGATTATGGACTGGCCGGAAGGCAGAGATTTCGGAGTGCCAACAGAAGAGGTAACCCGTGCTGAAGAGGCACCACCATACAATGAGTTGCCAGAAGACAGAAAGCAGTATGCGTTGTTTACTGACGGATCCTGCCGTGCGATAGGGAGCCATCGGAAATGGAAAGCTGCTGTGTGGAATCCCATATGACGAGTTGTGGAAGCCATGGAAGGGGAAGGTGAGTCAAGTCAGTATGCAGAAGTAAAAGCCATACAACTAGCCCTAGATATCGCCGAAAGAGAAAATTGGCCAGTATTGTATCTTTATACTGACTCATGGATGGTGGCAAATGCTCTGTGGGGGTGGCTGCAGCAATGGAAAGAGAGCAACTGGCAGCGCAGAGGTAAGCCTATCTGGGCTGCTACCCTGTGGCAAGATATTGCTGCCCGGGTAGAAAACCTGGATGTTAAAGTACGTCATGTAGATGCCCACATGCCCAAGAGTCGCACTACTGAAGAACATCAGAACAACAAAGAAGTGGATCGAGCTTCGAAAATTGAAGTGGCTCAGGTGGACCTAGACTGGGAACGTAAGGGTGAGCTGTTTGTAGCTCGATGGGCCCATGAAACATCAGGACATCTGGGGAGAGATGCCACTTACAGATGGGCTCGTGATCGAGGGGTGGACTTGACCATTGAGGCCATCACACAGGTTACCCATGAGTGTGAGACCTGTGCTGCAATCAAGAAAGCCATGAAGGTAAAATCTCCCTGGAACAGGGGGAGATGGTTAGGGTTTCAATATGGTGAGGCCTGGCAAATTGACTATATCGGACCACTCCCAAAAACTCGCCAAGGCAAACGGTACATACTCACCATGGTAGAAGCAACTACTGGGTGGCTGGAAACATACCCTGTAAACCATGCCACAGCCCGAAACACTATCTTGGGCCTGGAAAGACAAGTATTGTGGCGTCATGGTACACCAGAGAGAATTGAGTCTGACAATGGGAGTCATTTCCGAAACAATCTTGTTACCTCCTGGGCAAAGAGGCATGGTATTGAGTGGGTGTACCACATCCCTTACCACCCACAAGCCTCTGGGAAGGTTGAGAGGTACAATGGACTGTTAAAGACTATGTTACGAGCATTAGGTGCTGGGACGTGGAAACAATGGGACACAAATCTACCAGAAGCCACTTGGCTAGTTAACAATAGGGGGTCTGACAGCCGTGCTGGTCCTGCCGAAACAAAACCCCTACACACTGTGAAAGGAGCTAAGGTTCCCGTAGTGCATATAGGAAGGTGGATGGGGAAGGCAGTGTGGGTTGCTCCTGCCTCGGGAAAAGGCAAACCCACTCGTGGGATTGTCTTCGCCCAAGGACCAGGGTATACCTGGTGGGTCATGCAAAAGAATGGGGATATCAAGTGTGTGCCTCAAGGAGATTTGACATTGAGAGAAAACTAATCTATAATCTAAGTTATATGTTGTAGGAAGATGCTGTAGGATCAACGACAGGTCAACTTTGCAAGGAGCCGGGCAGTGCAACAAGGACTTGAGCTAAGCTGGTGCTGGTGTCCAGACATCCAACTCCGCCTGCCTTGAGTGGCCACTTTGGCAGATGAAGACCTAATCATCAACAGTTCTTATGAACATTTTCCAAGAAAGACCTATGGAATGAAAAGATACATCTGCCTATTAATCCTGTCCTGTTAAATCCTTGTCCTGTTAATGATGAGAATGCTTGTATGCTAAAGTATGGGGATCTGAGTGTGACACAAATGTTATGGAATAAGGGGTGGAGGTTGTACTGGGTCTGGCTGGAATGTTAACTTTCCCGGCAGCAGCCCATTCAGTGCCGTACTCTGTACTTGTAGCTGGAACAGCAGTGTTATCACACCAGTGTTGTGTCTACTGCTGAGCAGCAGTGGCACAGCATTGGGCCTTTCTCTAACCCTCCTAGGGGGTGGGCAAAAAAGTGAGGAGAGAAACATCACTAAGGCAGCTGACCTAAACCAATCAAAGGGATATTCCATACCATGTGGTGTCACACTCAGCAATAAAAGGTGGAAACAGGAAGAAGAGGGGGGGGGTGGGCTCTCGTTGAGAAGACGTCGGTCCTCCTCTCGAACACCGGCTGCGTGCGTTGAGGCCTTGCTTCAAGGACGTGGTCAATCATCGCTCATTTGTGGGAAGTAGAGAGTAATTTCTTTCCTCTGCACTTCCATATCGCTTTCATTTATTTTGTTTGTTTGTTTTCCTCCCTTTTTCCCCTTTCCCTTTTATTTCCCCTTAGTTAAATTGTTTAGTTCATGGTAGTCTTTATTTAATTATTATAATTATTTCCCTTTAATTAAATTATCCTTATCTCAACCCGTGAGTTGTTCTTTGCTTTACTTCTCCCCCTCCTTATCTAAAGGAGGGGGAGTGAGAGAGCGGTTGTGGGGTTTAGCTGCCCAGCACGGTAAAACCACCACACTCCCTGGAGCCTTTTCTTCTCCAGGCTGAACAACCCCAACTCTCTCAGCCTGTCTTCATAGAAGAGGTGCTCCAGCCCTCTGATCATCTTTTGGCCTTCCTCTGGACTCATTCTAATACTTCCATGTCCTTCTAGTCCCGGGGGCCCCATGGCTGAACAGTACTCCAGGTGGGGGCTCATGAGATCAGAGTAGAGGGGGAGATTCATCTCCCTTGACCTGCTAGCCACAATTCTTTTGATTCAGCTCAGTATGCAGCTAGGTTACAAATGCACATTGTTGGCTCATGTCAAGCTTCTCTTCCACCAATATCCCCAGGGCTGTTCTCAATCCATTCTCTGTACAATCTGTATTTGTGCTTAGGATTACCCCAGCTCAGATGAAGGACCTTGCACTTGGCTTTGTTGAATCTCTTGAGGTTTGCACAGGCCCACCTCTCAATCCTGTCCAGTTCCATCTGGATAACATCCCTTCCCTCCAGCATGTCAGCCACACCACAGAAATAGTAAGGCCTTTGATACCATCTCTCACTGTAACCATCTGTACAAATTGTCCAACTGTGAAATAAACAGGTTCACTCTGTGCTGGGTGACAAACAATCTGAATGGCAGAGATCAAAGTGTTGTAGTGACGGGGCTACATCTGGCTGGTGTATGGTCACTAGCAGTGTTCCCCAGGCCTCAATTCTAGGGCGAGTCCTAGTTCAAAATTTCTACCAGTGATCTGGATGCAGGATCTGAAAGCATGTTTAGCAAGTTTGCTGACGATACTAAACTTAGAGGTGTTATTGATTCTCTACAAGGATGAGGGCCCTTTTCAGTCTATATAGATTAGAGCATTGAGCAGTTAACAATAGTCAACTGTGGCATGAAATTCAATGAAAGTAAATGCTGGGTGCTGCATCTGGGACAGGGTTATGTCAGCCACAAGTACAGACTGGGAGACCTGGCTGGAGAGCAGCTCAGCACAAAGGTATGTGAGGGTGCTGGTCAACAGTAGCTTCAACATGTGTCAAGTGTGTCTTGGCAGCCAAGATGGCAAACTGCATGTTGAGGTGCATTAAACATACCTTAGCCAGATGATCAAAAGAGGTGATTCTCCCACTATATTTAGTGTTGACGCAGCCTCATCTTGACTATTGTGTGTAGTTCTGGACTACACAATATAAAAAAGGATGTTAAGGTTCTTGAAAGTGTCCAGAGGAGTGCCACAAAGCTGATAAAAGTCCTGGAAAACATGTCCTGTGAGGAAAGACTGAGGACACCTCTAACTGTCTAGTCTGTAGAAAAGAAGGCTAAGAGGTGACCTCATCACTCTTTTCAACTTCCTGAAGAGGGGAAATGAAGTGGGAGATGCCCGACTTTTCTCCCTGGCAAACAGGACACATGGGAAAGACACACAGCTGCACCAGGGGAGGTTCATGATGGATCTTAGGAAAAAATTCTTTACTCTAAGGGTGGTAAAACACTGTAACAGGCTTTCTGTCAAGATAGATGACACCCCATGCCTGTCATTGTTCAAAAAACATTTGAATAATGCCCTCAATATCATGCTTTAACTTTTAGTTAGCCCTGAAGAGGTCAGGCAGTTGGATTAGATGATATTTCTAAGTCCCTTCAAAATGAACTACTTCCATTCCATTCCATTCCATTCCATTCTGTTCCGTTCCGTTCCGTTCCGTTCCATTCCATTCCATTCCATTCCATTCCATCCCACTTTATTATATTCTAAATAAAATACTAATTCATTTGTTAAATACCTTGACAACAGTTGGACAATCAGACAATACAAATGAAGATCTGAATCAGCTGCAGCACATTTTATTTTTTTTCTCAGTGGAGATGAAATAAGTAAAATAGTGGAACAAGTAGATAACTGTTGCAGGAAGAACGGCTGAAAATACAACAGACACTAGTATGGTCAGATCATGATCTCTCTTTATTACCCGAATAGACTGACTTTTATAGTAAACTTAACAGGGGCGGGTAGTGTCTCACACAAGATTATTGGTCAAAAGCACTCAGACAAACAACTACAAGAAAACAACCCCACCTGCAAGAAAACAACCCCCTTGTGATTAGCAATCACGTAGATCCCGTCCTTGAAGCCAGCTGCTGGTAACAATATTTTTCTAAATTCCTCAATTGGGTGATGTGGGAACACTGTCATAGGAACTTCTCATAGTCGTCCTGGTAGCTTGGTTTGTTCAGCTGCAGCAAGTCATGGGATCTTTGCTGTTTCAAAAATCCCTCAATAGATAACAAGAATTGAGATTCATACACCACACGTACCTAACCCCTCAATTGTGAAAGAACAGACTTAAACTCTACAACACTGTAAATGAGTTTGAAATTGTAATCCAACTATGTGGATGTTTTTGATTTATACTAAACTAAAAAAGAACTGAAGAAAAAACAGGAGACGCAAGGGTCAGGAGTAAGTTAAGGTAATCACCAACTTTCCAAGGATGGAGATTTTTATAACAAAGAAAATTCTAACCAAAACCTGGAAGTATTTTCCTGCATATTTTCCAGAATGCGTTAAAGATTAATCTCTCACAAGCAGTGTATAATGCACATCATACACCAACTATGGGCTTTGTAAAACTATGTGTTACATATGTAGAAAAGAATGAATTTGAAGGCTGTCATATTATGCCTGCAGGTGGCCACAACTCTGAAAGTAGAATGAAAAATTTTATATCAGTAAATTATTCTATGACAAGACAGATGAATTGCTTCATATTCCTTTCTTCCAAATTTATATTCAGTATGTAACAAAAGATTTTTTTGGTTTTTTTTGTTTGATTTGTTGTTACCAAATCTTCCCTGTCAGCATAAAAAAAGGATAATACTACTTCAAAAATGTAAAAAACTTTTATATTGCACATATGGTCAGAGCACTGGGATTTTATACGGTGAGTCCATTAGCTGAATCCATTTCTTTCTAAAACACATTGCATGTACTAGTGTTATAGAAGGGATATATAGTAAGGTCACTTTATTTATAAATTTAGTAAGGTCAAATATTTATAAATACAACTTACAAATACATACTAAGCACTTAAATTGTTACTACTTGCCATGTCCCTGACAGTATGTATACCTATGTACAGAAAGCAAAAATGATAAAAATCATCAGCAAGGAATTTTAATGTTATTGTTTCTTTTGTTTATTTTTTTGTTTATGAATAATCAGTATTCTAGTTGTTTGTTTACTTTTATTTTCATAGGTAAGCTTCAGTGAACTTCTACCAGAAAACCATTTAAATATTTTTCTAAGATTTTGCAGGATTTCACTGTGCTTCTTTAATAGTCACTAAACAAATTGTAAAGTGGAACCTGGGTATGAGCAAGGTAGAAAAATCTTTTAGTCTGAAGACAAAAGTAGTGTGTAAGCAACAGGAAATTCAAGCAAGTTCAATGTACTTACATATGGACTAAAATATACTGACTCATTTGAGAACATCTGTGTCATCTATAGACCTGGAGAAAATTTTAAGGCCAAGAATTGTGTTTTTAACAAAGAAGCAAAATGGAGCTAAAATTCAGAGTTCTGTTCTGAGTTTATCATAATATCATAAATGAACCCATAGAAACATGACTTCACTGGCTACCTCCACAGAACAGAAAGCACACGATGTAGATGATTTTATGAAGACAGAGACTCAGTGTCCTCAGGTACTGATAAGTACCATTTTAAAGCTAAAATTGAAGGAATCGGGAATTATGAAGAGATCTCTTCTGTCTGTGAAGAGCAAATTCCACATATAACACAGCAAGCGAATTGAAACATCAGAGAAATTGAGGATATACAGTATATTTAGAGAAGCTCCTGATAATATAATTAGCTATTAAATCATCTATTTAGTCTACAAAGGGAAAAGAAGTGATTAATTTCCTCCTACTATTCTTCCAAGGAATACCAGTGAAACATTTTAACTTTTATTTTGTTTTTATTTCTCTTTTAAGAGGCATGAGGCATGACATGGACCCAGCAAAACCATCAAAAATGTCAACCATGATGCTTATACTACCATATGCAATTGTGACACCAGTGAAGATAATGAAAATGCTCCCATTAGTACCAAGTGAGTAAGCATGTCCCCATTAAGTAACTTGTCACCTTATCCCATATTTAAAATTTTCCATTTGTTCATCATATGTGTATCTTTTTTTATTATTATTATTATTCTAAAAAAAAAGTTTAGCGTTTATTGATCTACATATTGGCAAAAAAATTGGATATTTTACTAAGTAAAATTAAGTTACTCTGTTGTGCTATGTAGTCAGTTATCAAAAAAAAAAAAAAAAAAGAAAACCTTTTTCTGCAGTGTTGCAGTGTTGCAGTGTGAAACATATCTAGAAATGTTTCTGAAATTGAGTGTTTTCTATACTCAGATCCAGTTACAAACTCATTATATTCTAAATATGGAAATCTTTATTTACATTCAGGGCCTCCTTTGATGAGTGCTATTGATTCAAACTGGACTGGAGACAAGAATTAGGTCCTCCTAAGAGAGGGCCTAAAGCAGTTTTCTGATGTGATAATAAACACAACTTTGAAAATGTTTCTGTGGAGCAAGGTTTAATTCCTATTGTCCTCTCAGTCTTTCTGAGAAAAGTACAATTCTTAATCTATAGCCTATACGTAGTACTATTCTGTAAGAGAACATTTGCTAACAAAAGTCTATACTCTGTGTCGTATTTGGAATGGAAATACAGTTAAAACTGCAGCATCTCTGAGTAACTATGATTTTTTGTCTCACGAACAGCTATACTAAAATGCTATAGAAAAAAAAAAAAATCTACATCTCTTGTTAATTGTTAGTATTATAATAGAAGAGAAGTGGGGAAAAAATAGTATCTTTAGGATGTGGAAATTTTATATCTCTATGTATCATTTTCCATCTAGTCTGGACTTCACACACAGCCAATCATTTTTATATAAAAGTTGTGTGTTCTGTATGGCAATACAGTGAAAGATCAAAGAGACCAACTGATTAATTTTGGACTGATTTTTATGCAGGAAATGTTGTGGAACAGCACCATCTGCAGGTGTACTATCATAAATTTAATTTTCTTGGTGTAGTTAGACTTTGCTAATGTCATCTGGTTTATTTTTGGTACAGATTTGCTGTTTGCTTTTGAACAAAATCCAGCAGCAACTGAGGCACGTTTTTTGTTTGCTTGTTTGTTTGTTTGTTTTCTTTTTTCAGTAGATAAAGTGCTGAACATAATAGAAAATTAAAAATAATATAGAAATACATATCTTTTTTTTTTTATTTATTTATTTTTTAGCAAAACTTTTGTTTGAAATACTTTAACCATTTTTTTTTTCCAGCAAGTCTTTTGTCTGAAAGACTTCTCTTGTTGGAAAATACTTTTGTTTCTAAGAACTAAACAAACCAACCCATTTTGTTACATGCTCAGTGTAACAATTTCTTATACAATTATACAATATATTTTTTCTGTGTTATAAATATATATTTTTTATTTGTTAAATGTTAGACACCATAATTCTGAGACCAACCAGAAAAGAAAAAAACAAGTCAGTATGATTCTGTATGACATGCTTGGGAATAGGTGTTATATTGCATTATACTGCTTCATAATGTATCATTGAAAAGTAGCATTGTTGCTTTAACAAACAAATAAATAAATAAATAAAATAAAACTCATGTGATACTCCCAACAGAGAGCTTGCTATTCTTATAGAAACTATTTTGCCTCACTTTCCTCCACCTCCACACACTCCAACCTGTTGTAGTTGTTTAGAGTAAAAATATAGTAATACTGTGTACTTTGAAAATGGGTCAAATTACTATGTTGTAAGTTTTAAAGAGCAAGGTAATGGATTATGTCATCCATTTATGCCAATGTTCATGCATATTTACATTTTTAAGGAGCTCTGGCCACTAATTTGGTGCAACAGAATTTATTTAGCAGTAATATAACCTGAACACAGGCTTGGGGGAGAGTGGCTGGAAAGATGTTCAGAGGAAAAGGCTCTGGGGGTGTTAACTGATGCTCACCTGAACATGAGCCAACATTGAGCCCTGGTGGCCAAGAACAGCATTCTGGCTTGTATCAGGAACAGTATAGCCAGCAGGACCAGGGAGGTGGTTGTCCCCTTGTACTCTGCTCTGGTGAGGCTGCACCTTGAGTACTGTATTCAGTTTTGGGCTCCTCAGTACAAGAAGGACATTGAGGCCCTGGAGCATGTCCAGAGAAAGGCTACGAAGCTGGTCTGGAACACAAGTCCTATGAGGAGCGGCTGAGGGAACTGGGGTTGTTTAGTCTGGAGGAGAAGAGGCTCAGGGGAGACCTTATTGCTCTCTACAACTACCTGAAAGGAAAGTGTAGGAGATGGGGGCTGAAAAGAAAGGAGCTGGGGGCTGGCCAGATAACTAGTGTTAGGACTAGAGGGAATGGCCTGAAATTGCACCATGGGAGGTTCAGGTTGGAAATTAGGAGAAATTTCTTCTCCTAATTTGTTAGTAGATCTCCTAATTTGTTGTAAAAGAGCAGTCAGGCTTTGGGATTAGTTGTCCAGGGAATTGGTGGTGTCACTGTCCCTGGGGGTGTTCACGGAAAGGTTGGATGGGGTGTTTAGGGACATGGATTAATGGGTGACATTGGTAGTAGGGGGATGGTTGGACCAGATAATCTTGGGCTTTTCCAACCCTAACGGTTCTATGATTCTTTGATTCCATATCAGTTCAAGTGATGCAAATGCTTCATGCTGTGATTGTTATAATGTAGAGCTTTCCATGTCAGTACAAAGCCTTCCAGAAAATATACAATAATGTCCCTAAATCCTATTTTGGTGTACCTACACATCCTACACATAGATTTAAACTCCACAACCTTCTGAGCTGGTCATTATGTAATACGTACAGAAAGAACAGAAATTCGTACAGAAAGAATAGAAATGGAAAAACAAACAAACAAACAAAAAACTTTCATACTTGTATGTTATTACTTGAGTTTAATACAATGCAGGGCTCAACCAGTCCCTAACAAAACACAGAGGAAGCAATGCAGCACTTACTCCCTGAAATAACACTTCAGGGCTTTAATCCTTCAGTGCTCTTTGTTTATGCCTTTGTAAACCAAATGCAAAGCAAAGGTAAAGATATAAAAAAATAGCAATGTTTTACAGCTATTTTCTCAGTTTTGTAGTACATACTTCAGAGAAGTAACATTTTGACTATTCTTTACTGATTACCTAGTTACAAATAAATAAATAAATAAATAAATAAACAACTCAGTTAATATAAACTGCTTTTAGTGTTTGGAAATACAGAACTATTTTCCAATGTATGTGTGTAAGACTTTAAAAATAGACAAACAAAAAACACTGCCAAGAACATGTGTGGACTGGAGACTGAGGCAGCTGGACATTTCTCAAGGAAGCTGATTTCTGCTGGAAGGCAAGACCCATTAAAATGGAAACTATGGCTATGGAAAAATACATAGGATGGAATGCAGTTCATCTGGGAAAGCACATTACTGTTGTTTCTAATCTGTAGTTCTGCAGTTGAGGAGCAGAAAGCACATCTTTCTTCCTCTACCACATTTCTCCATGTGTCTCCTTTCCCTTTCTTCATCTTAACCTGTTTTAGCATAATTTTCTACCATCCATCATTCTACCCACCATACTGCTTGTTTTAATATGGAAAGAAAAAGAAAAAGGAAAAAAAAAAAAAAAAAAAAAAAAAAAAGAAAGGAATGCAGAATACCACTTTGGTAGTTTGGAAATGCTGTAATTGCTTAAAGAGAAATGGATTCAGAGAGTGAGGGAAAGACTAAACTGTATTTCAGTTCAATACATTCAAGGTTCTTTCATGACTAATTTGGTCCAAGAATTTAATTTGAAACATTTTTTTTTTTTTCTGTAACCTCTGTCAACATCTAGCTGATTATGCTTTTATTGTCCACGTGCATTGTGCAACACCTGAAATCAGGAAAAGATTAACAGGAAGGAAAAATACATTTCCTTCCAGCCCTGCTAGGAAATAAAACATAAAATTTGTATTTTATTTAATTTTATTTTATTCACTAAAACATGACCAATATAAACAAGTTAGTGCCAGAGTTTCAAGGTGCAATGACCTGACTTGGAAGTAGTTTATATTTCTGAAGCTATTACATTGCAGTAGGATCTTTTTTTTATTATTATTATTTATTTATTATTATTATTATTTTAATTTTCTCTTTTACAAAACAATTTATCTGAAGATACAAACCTAAAGTTATTATTATGTGACACTTTCAAAGGCTCCTGATAGAAACTAAAAAAAGTTTCTCAGTTGTTTTGTGAGATGTGATTTCAATAAAACAGTTTATTTCACTTTTCTTGTGTATCTTACCAAGTTCTAGCATTTCTTATTTTCAAAATTAGAGAAATTAAATCATAGAATGGCTTGGGTTGGAAGGGACCTTAATGATCATCTAGTTCCAACACCCCTGCCATGGACAGGGACACCTCCCACCAGACCAGGTTGCTAAAGCCCTATCCAACATGGCCTTGAATGCCTCCAAGGATGGGGCATACACGACTACTCTGGGCAACCTATACCAGCTCTTCTTTGCCCTCTAAGAATTTCTTCCTTACAACTCATCTCAGTCTCCCCTCTTTTAGTTTAAAACTGTTCCTCCTTGTTCTATCATTATCTGCCTGGGCAAAAAGTTGTTCTCCATCTTTTTATAAGACCTCTTTAAGTACTGAAAGGCCACAATGAGGTTCCACCAGAGCTTTTTCTTCTCCAGGCTGATCATGCCCAGCTCTCTCAGCCTTTCTTCATAGGAGAGGTGCTCCAGCACTCTGGACATCTTTGTGGCCTTCCTCTGAACCCGCTCTAATAGGTCCAAATCCTTCTTGTCCTGGGGGCCTCAGACCTGGATGCAGTACTCCAAGTGGGACCTCACAAAGGCAGAGCAGAGGAGGACAATCCCCTCCCTCTACCTGCTGGTCACTCTTCTTTTAATGGAGCCCAGGATGCAGTTGGCCTTCTGGGCTGCAAGCACACACTGCTGGCTCATGTCAAGCTTTTCATCCACCAGAACCTTCAAGTCCTTCTCTGCAGGATTGCTGTCAATGAGTTCTTCTCCCAGCTTGGTGTCATCTGCAAACTTGCCGAGGGTGCACTTGATCCCATTATTCTAAAGATAAAGAACAACACCAGTTCCAGGACAGACCCCTGAGGGTCACTATTTGTTATTGGCCTTCACCCGGAATGTTTTGAATGGAAACACTTTCTCAATGATTTGCTTAGTTTGAAATTATCCCATAGCAGTTCTTACTACATTTTTATGTTAACTCTGAAATTGTAAATAAACTTTATTTTTTTTTTTATATCACCGGCCTCCACCTGAACATAGAGACACTGACCACCAGCCTCTGTGTGTGGCCTTCAAGCCAATTCTTTATCCACTGAATGTATTGAATCCCCTTCAAACCCATATCTTGCCAATTTAGAGATCATGATGTTATGTGAGACCATGTCAAATGCCTTAGAGTAGGTAGATGACATTGGTCAGTCTTCCAATGTCAACTGATGCAGTCACTCTATCATAGAAGTCCACCAGATTGGTCCAGGACAATTTGCCATTGGTGAAGCATCCTAATGATTTTGAGGTGCATTTTATTATAAACCAAAATGAAGTGCTATAAAAGTTCCATACTTCTAGAGGGAAAAAATTAAAAGACTAAAAAATGTCTTATGTGATGACAGATTATGCTTGAGGATTGATTTTCATTTATCACTTTTTGCCAATTTCAAATTGGGAGAATATTAACAAATCTAAAAACTTCAATTTTTATTTTCATTCATTTCTCTTTTTATACTTGTCATTTTTAAAATGTACTTTAGAAACTGACCTTTCTGATTTCTTGCTTATTTGGTGACTTCTAACCTCTTTCTAAATCAGTTTCTAATAACTTTCTTATAACTTCTTTTTAATCCAGGTTTCAGTGCAGGAAAAACACTTCCATTAGAATGCATCATACATCAGAATACTTAGTACATGCATGATGCCTTACACATGTGACACAATTAATAGATTCAGTGATATTCTGGATATATCGCATTCTTCTATACATCTTAAAATCAGAGTACAAGTAGCCAAATGGGCCTGGTGTGTCTGTGCTACCACGGAACAATTGTCACTTTTCTTTCCAAATTTCAAATGGAAGTGTGGAACCTGAATCTGTACATTTTCACATACATATAATGCAACTACTTGTTTCCATACAATCTGTATTGGTGGGGACAGTGGATTTGTGTCCCTCTCCACTATTCATCAGCAGTCAGGATAAATCCTTATGTATGAACATTTCACCACTCCTTAGGTATGGTTCCTGACTCAATGAACACATCATGTGTAATCCAATGGAAAACAGATGATCAAAGGACAAGGAATTTAAGTCATGGAAGTTACTGGTTGTCAAAGTGCAGTTAAATCATCATTCTTTTTAAGGAGGGAGTATTTGCTTTGTATGTTTGCTTTTAATTAATATATTATAACAAATAGTAGGGAGAATGAGATAGTAGAAGAGATAAAGTAATGCCATCAACAAAGAGATTAAAAAAAAAAAAAAAAAAAAGACAATGGGAAAGAAAGCATTTTATGTCTCAGAACTACAGCAGTGTTTTAGAGATTGTATACATAAGTTTACAACACCTTGCTGGATCTACTGAAATTCTGTATGTTAAATGTGAATCAGAAATGATTCTTGAAGACAAATTTATCATATCATGAATCCTTAGCAAACAATTTTACAAGGTCTCCCCATACATTGACTTCTAATATTATTTGTATCAGTCTTCATACAACATCACACTAATGTCTTCACACATTTTTATGTACACTGCTTAACTATTTTGACATCCTAACATCATTCCATGGTTTAGATGACAAGGCTTTGATAACTTTAAGGCAATACTTAAATCAAACCAATTTCACTCTAAGCCTGACAAGACAAAATGTCAACAGCTTAGTTAAAATTAAAGGGATAGGGTCTGGAGAGGAGGTGATAATAGTTTGAAGGTTAAAAAAAATATTGGGGAAAGATGGAAAGATGTTGAGAAAAGACAGAAATCTCATACACTTCCATCTCTGTATAGACATATTAGTAGTAAGTTGTCCTCTATAAAAAGAGACATGAATAGATACACTCATTTACATATAATTATTTATACATATCAGTGGGTGCTTTCATGTCTCACTCCAAGAAAAAATTCTGTATTACATTTGTTTTGATAAGAATATAATTTTTTAAGAATATTAAGAATATTATAATTCAAATTATAAGTGAATCTAACACCTAACTGCCCGGAAGGACATCTGCTCTAAACTGGTAACGTTAGAGATGAAGATGGGCATCAAGTGGATCAATGGGTTTACCGAGACCTTTTTTTGGGGAAAAAATAAAAAATAAAAATAAAAATAAAAATAAATAAAAATAAAAATAAAAATAAAAATAATAATAATAATAATAATAATAATAAAGTGATCCTGAAAATACCTTGAAAGAAATGCAAAGATTTGTAAGTTGGAAGAGACCTTGGGGAGCAAATAGTGTTAGCGGTGCTTGCTGCAGCACCAGGGCTGCACAACACTGGTACCACCTCTCAGCAGCATCATGAAAATGGCAGGGACACCCCTGCAGACAGACCACTGCCCACAGTGTGTGAGGGCATGAGGGCATCCAAATACTTGCAGAAGGACTTGGGAGAGGGGTGTGTGTGTGTATACATTAGAAGGTTTTAAAATTAGTTATAGAAGGATGTTTCAAGAAATTAAAATGTTAAAGTTTTATAACTGTCTAGTATTGTAATTTATCTCTTGACATCGATCTCTATAGTTAACTCATTAGCAGTTGTTTTGATGTCATTAAGAAATCAATACAACAATTTGATCCTGATTTGTTTTAAACTATATGCAATAGACAATGCAACACTTATGTATCCATGTGGACTGAAAAATATATATATCTATCTGGTATACATATTGAAACAATGCCATCTATCTATTCATCTATAAAAATTAGATTTTTTATTTATTATTATTTTTTTTTAACTCCAAATATCATCCGAGCTTCATCCATATGGCAGCCTAGATAAGAAAGTTATTAAACCTGGGAAATCATTATGTACATTAGAAAAGTAAAGTTGATTTTTGGACTATCACTGTTAGTACATTGCTTGTGATGGAAGCTCAGGCTTAAATTCTGAGACATGTTGCTTCCTTTTTACTACAGCTAATCCTGCATGTACCCTACACAACCTGGCCACCTGGATATGTTATGAGGGAAAATGTACTTTCAGGGATCCTGGCAGAATGATACTCGTGCATGAACATAAAGGACAAGATTACAAACAGCCTCAGTTTAATGAGTCCTCTCGAGAAATGGACATTTCAGCTCTGGGCTCTCTGACACTCTTCATTTACATAAAGAACCAGTTTTAAAGCCCAAGGATATGCCAAGTACCAAAAATATGCAACATCCAGAATTTCTTTCCTTGGGAACACACACTTGACAGAACACCTCACAATACACTTATGTACAGGGAAAACTTAAAGCTTTCCCAAATAAGTAAATTACAGAGAAAATATGGATAAAACTGCTTTGACATTGGCATTAAGCCATTTTAATTTTCTATAATGATTTTTATTCTTTTGCGGTATCAAATTTATAATTAAACACTATTTTCAATAACCTATAAGTACACTTAAATATTTGTATTACCTTCCATCTGGGAAGATAATATTCTAATATATCTGGCTATAAGCAAAACTGGAACAGGTGATTATCTTACTTTTTTTTAAGGCTCCAAATAATTGGATTTGGGAGCAACCCATTGTAAGAAAAAAAGAAGGAAGGAAGGAAGGAAGGAAGGAAGGAAGGAAGGAAGGAAGGAAGGAAGGAAGGAAGGAAGGAAGGAAGGAAGGAAGGAAGGAAGGAAGGAAGGAAGGAAGGAAGGAAGGAAGGAAGGAAGGAAGGAAGGAAAAGCTAGCAAAAAAATACCAAACCAAACAAACCAACCAAGCCAACCTAAAATAAAATAAAATAAAATAAAATAAAATAAAATAAAATAAAATAAAATAAAATAATTATATATACTGGAGAAGCAAATAGAGTTAATTCAATTTTCACAGATGTATTGATAATGGTTTTTCAATACATATAAATAATGAAAGCTTTTTGTTTGTTTGTTTGTTTTTTGATGGATGTTAAAGTCTATTTTTACCCAGATGCTATACTCCTAAATATATCTTGTACATTAACAGCATCTCTTGTGCAATTCTATAATTCTTTTATGTGGTTGCTCTTTTTTAGGATACTGTATCAGTGAACGTGAATAACAACAACAAAAAATTAGATAAACTATTATGGTGTTTAGGTAACAGTAAATACAATTTAAAGTTAACCATATTAAAAGTATATTTTTCTATTTCCAGAACACACAGTGAGTAAGAAATTTGTTAGAAAAAGTTAGAAAACATTTTGGAAATGTTAGGAAATTACCTGTTGTAGTAATAAGATAGTTACTGGTTTTTGTTTGTTTATTTTTTTAAAACAGTGTATAAATGCAGAGATTAATTAAATTGTTTATTAATAGTCCAGTATATTAGAAAATGTCTTGTAGTAGTGAATGTGAACCAGGAAAGAATTTTTCAGGAAAACAGTCTCTTTTGCCTATTTTCTTCCAGACTGGAATGCTCTAGTCTCTTTCAAAGGCACCTCTTTTCTATGTTTCATTAATTGATTTTGTTACAGACAGCTCTTCAAAACTCTCTTCAGTGCTCTTTGCATTTAACTCTATCCTTTTGTTTCTGTCAGAGCAGCATTGTTTCATACAAGTATTTCATTTTCTCCTTGTATTTCCTTGTTGTTGTTGTTGTTTCTTTGTGTTTTGTTCTTTTTCACTCATATTTTATTTTTCTGAGTTCTTTTTGAATACATCAAATATAAAAAGGAAATGTATAGTAATATATTTCCATAAATCAATTAAAATGTTTTAATGGATTTGGTTTTGCCCAGAAAAAGCCTGATTTCCCTCATGAATAGGCTACAAATAACTGTCATGTGACTGGCCTTAGAGAAACAGCAGATAATCAGAAAACTGCAAAATAATACTATAAATTGGGAAAACAAGTCAGTTACTTCACCTGAGCTGATAGGATCCTGAAAAAAAATATTTTGCAGAAATCTGTATGCAAGTAGGACCACACTTAGAAGATCTAAGCAAGCACTGATATTCTTTTGAACTGATCCTTAGGAATGAGTGACAAACTTTGGGCTTATATTCTTGTAAAGGTGGGGGAAAAGGTTCCTACTGCAACTGTTTTT
Source organism: Netta rufina (assembly GCF_964035555.1). Taxonomy (NCBI): domain Eukaryota; kingdom Metazoa; phylum Chordata; class Aves; order Anseriformes; family Anatidae; genus Netta; species Netta rufina. Next base: position 188,118,680 of record NC_140123.1, on the reverse strand, counting down.
GTTTTTTGTGTGTGTGTGGTTTTTTTTTTTTTTTTTTTTTTTTTAATATTTCCATGTAATTATAGTAACAAGATTTTGCTACATCTTTAGCACTGGAAATTGTAGATGGGGGCCACTGAGAGATAGAAGTGAAAAAGACTCTTTCCTAAGAAACCAGCAATCATGCCACCAGAGGGGCTAAAGGGACTGAAGAGTGACAAAGTGTTGTCTGCTTATAGCATACCAAATTTTAGTCCCTAATATGTTTCACTTCAGATTTCTTCTCACATTCAGCTGGAACATCTCATGCTTCAGTCTGTGCCCCTTGCTGCTTGTCCAGTCACTGGGCACCACTGAAGAGCACCCGTCTCCATCCTCCTAACACCCTCCCTTCAGACATTTGTACACATTGATAAGATCCCCTCTCAGTCTTCTCTTCTCCAAGCTAAACAGGCCCAGCTCTCTCAGCCTCTCCTCATATGAGAGATGCTCCAGTCCCCTAATCACTTTCATTTCAATTTTCATTTCAATTTCGATTTCAATTTCAATTACTGTAGATCATCAGAGTGTAGTGAGTAGAAAATAAAAAGATAGGACTAAAATTCTCTGTCTAGAAGACTAGAAGCTACTGCTTCTGAGTTAGACTGTTAACTGACAGGTCTGGTTAAGTTCCCAGTTTCAGGCTTGAAGCAAAGAATCACACAGCAGTACCAACTGAGTTAATTTCTTACTGATGCTACCCAAGCTGTGTGCTGGCAGAAAGATTTGCCCTCACTTTGGTATGAGACTTGCAGTCGTCACCTAAGCTTTTATTTACACAGCTTCTATTCCAGTGGAAACATAGGACATTTTTCAAAGATGTTCAGGGCTTCACGTAGTTTTTGTATCTAGTTAGAAAAAATGTGATGTCTCTACAATCCTATACCATTCCCCATAAATATAGTGCAATCACTAAAATTAAGAGTCTTATTTTTTCTCTTCTTCAGAAAAGACAACGTGACAATAACTTGAGAAAGAATGATATTCACTGAGCCATGCAAACTGTACAGAATTCTTACACTATTTTGCTTAATGATACATCATCTGCAGGCTTTAGTTTCCTCTTGTGATTAGTTTTACTGCAGCAGTATTTATACTCTGGCTTACAGGCTACCTTAGAGGATTCTTACAATCTGTTGGCTTATTCATATGTGGAACTCTGCTCTGGTCTATGTTTCATAATATTATAAAAACAAAATATGTAGATTCTATGCATATCACAGATGTTTAGTACATATATTTAAAAAGTTGTGTTTTTTTGTTTGTTTGTTTGTTTGTTTTAATATATATATATATGCTATTTTTTATAGCTCAAGTGATCTTATCTCTGTTTTAGAATTTGATGAGTTTTGTTTTATTTTCCAAATAAAAATCTGATAAGGTAGATAATACTTCTTACCAAGCATGAAACAAAACATCAGCAAACTACATAACAATTTGTCTACAACAAAGAATAATTTATCCATGTTTTTTTTTGTTTTTTGTTTTTTTTTTGTTGTTCCATTTTTCAGTCCAACAACTGAAAATAGTAATGCTTATGCTAGAACCAATTCTCTATGAAATAGAAAACTATTTTATTGTTTATATATATATATGTATACACAAACACACAATTCTACTGCAAGGATATTCTGCTGTGTTTGATGAATATCAAAGACATCAGTGTAAGGAAAACCAAATGAGTTTGTAGGTAGGATAAACATCTTGTGGGCCCTCCTAAGAATACACAAAGTTTCTGTTACTGTAGAGACTGAGCAACAATACTTTTGCAGGATGTCCAATTATGACATCTGTTGTTTTAGTTAAAACTGTATCTCTAGGTTTCTTCTTTCCAGTATTTCAGTTCTGTACAAAGGTGATACAAATATATTTTGCACATTTTACACCTCTCTGTTTTGAAAAAATATATTAGAAATGCTTTCCAGCAAGTATGAAACATCTTTATTGTTTTTGTTCAAGTCCAATATGCTTATTTAGGCTCTATGATCCCAAAAAGCTTTTGATGTGAATCTCCATTTCTGCTATAATGGTCTACATATATTATTCATAAAGGAGAATTAGTCACAACTATGTAAAGTACTGTACAGCTAGGAACTTTGGACTCTGTTCTAGAAGAAACTTGTGGTCCAATAAATATAATATCCTGTTTCTGGCAATAGTTGATGCATAACATAATAACATTAATGCAAATTAATACTATTTGCAGCCTTCTGAAATATATAATAATAATAATTAATAATGGTAATAATAATATAGGATGCTAAACATGAGAAATTACTGTACTTTCCAATAGGAATAGTTTTTGTTAAATGAGTTACTGGCATTTCTTTGATTTAGAATTCAGCAATTTACAGGAGTTTCCGGTCTTCAACGCTGAAGCACATACATAAACATGAGAAAGAGTTTGTTCCTAACATAACTTCTTGTTTCCACTCTAACATCACTGGGTAAGCCTAATGTGTTTTTTGATTGATTTTCATTTGGTTGGTTTTGATTTCATTTTGTTTGTTTGTTTGTTTTTCCTTGGCTATTGAAGTCAGTCACAATGAAGTCACAATCCCTTCATGACTGTGGATTTGTATTTGGGACTGAATGCAAGTTTTTAATTTCTTCATTTAAGTTTTTCAGCAGGCAGCCACACAGCCACTCAGTCACTTTCCCCAAGTGGAAAGGGGGAAAGAATGGGAAAAGTGCAAGAAATCCTGGTTTGAGATAGGGACAATTTACTAAGTAAACAAAAGTCACACACACAAGCAAAGCAAAACAAGGAATTAATTTGCTACTTCCCATTGGCAGGCAGGTATTCAGCACCTTCCGGGAAAGAAGGACTCATCATGAATAATGGTTTCTTGGGAAGACAAAAACCATCACTACAAATGTCCGTCATCACCCCCTTCCACACACACACTCCCCCCTTCCTCCTTCTTTACCCCAACTTTTACTGCTGAGCATGACATCATACAGTATGGAACAATACCTTCGGTCAACTTGGGTCAGCTGTCCCGGCTGCATCCCAAATTCTTGTGCACCCCCAATCTCCTTGCTGGCAGGGCACCACAATTAAAAATATTGGTGTGTTATCACTTCTACTTTCATCAAAAATCTAAAGCACAGCTCACATTGTGTAAGCCTCTATGACAAAAATTAGCTCTATCCCAGCCAAAACCATGACATGTCCTAAAGAAATAATTCCCCTAATTAAAACAGTTTCTGGTTCAAAAGAAGCCAGACCCAAAGAGTATGATTTTAAAATGTTTTAAACAGAAATCAAATCACATTTACTAAAATTCAAGGTGGGGGAGCAAAAACAAACCTTTATTCAGAGCTAAACAAATACTTACACAGCTACAACTGAGCCAAAACTACAACACCTATTTTGAATTACAGAAGAATTGTAGAGATTTAATTATACGTATTCAATTAAAAAGTTAAAAGAACTGCATAGTGGTCATAAATTGCCCCTTGCAAATAGCTACTAATTAGTCTATGAAAAAATGTAATACTTCCAACAAATATCTTGCACAGCCAAGAAGAAAGGAAGGATTAATGGCATTTTTACTTTCAAGTGTATGTAATTTGACGTAGGTGATATCTAAGCACTGAACATGTTTCATAAGTAAAGAAAGGCTATGCAACTCACCCTACTGGTCTGCTTTTGTTCACTGTTCTCCTTTTCACCATTCTTTCTAATGATTTGATCCATTCAAATAGCTTCAAATCATCTCTGTAACCAAACTGAATAAAAGAAAAGGTAGTATGACAGCACATATTTTCAGTACGTTTCAGACAATTCTTGTTTAATCATTTTTAGTATTTTGTGTATTTGAGCATTGGCTACATTCTCTTACTGAATATAATTCAGATCTTTCCTTTTAAGTGAAGAGAGAGGAAAGGCAGCATAATTTAAGGTATTTTATGTTATCCTCTGAATATTATGATCCCCTGCATGCTATATTCAGTCTTTTTCTCATGTATTGAAATCAGTGCTGCATTGCTACTCAATGTCTATAAGACAGTCATAGTGGGTTAGAGAAGTGGTGCTGTTAATCTGGTGTCCTGCTTTTATCAAGCAGACGCAGCAGATGCATACCAAACACTGTAAGTAGGTAAGTATAAAATGATAGTTCCCAATTATTTTCTCCCAACTTCTAAAAATTATCAGTTTTTAGACTTCCAGAAAAATGACATTTTTGTTGAGAAATTGAGTTTTTGTTTATGTTTCTCCTGTCAAATAGTATCACACAAATAGTTCATCCCTAAATCCAGTCCTCAGATTAGGTCACTCCCATGCTACCTTTCTGACTGATATATCTACTTTTTTTTTTTTTTTTCAGATAAATCCTCAATGATTGTTCTCATGTCCCTCCATGAACCATTCCTTCAAATAATTATAGACAAAACTTCATCAGTCTTTGCTCCCTCTAAAATCCTATCATACTGTCCCAGTGAGTTCCTAGTCCTACCTTTGGTCATGACAGCCCACACTTCCACCAAGGCTGTTTCCAGACAACACAGCCCTCTCAAAACCCCGATTTGTGCTACTTGAAACAGGGGGTTTGGAAAGGGTGTATACATATATATATTAAAAAAGTCTAAAATTCTAAAATTTAATGTTTGTCCTGGAGTTATCCGGGACCCAGTATGGTGTACTGACTGGGTCCCTGATGATACTTGGGACTGGGAACACTCAGTATGCAAGTACCAGCCCACAGTTCATCTTCTGGAGTGGGTTTCTTTACCCGTGGAGAGGTAGCCTCTGAGCTTAATAGTACCTGAGGGACATTTCTTTCACAAATTAGCCAAATGAATCAGTTAAATGTCAACTGGAGATCTAAGAAAAAGAAAGAAGGAATAGTAAAGGTTATGGAAACTATTTGGCAGGGTATGATAAATGTACAAGATAATAAGCAAGCAAAGTTGAAGAATAAAGAGAAGTCCTTAGGTGCATTAATTTGTGTTACCATGAAATGTTTTCATTAAAATTTACAATTTTTCTACTTATCAAGCTTTTTTTAGATTGTTGGGTTTTCTGATTCAGTTTTGTTTCCCCTTGAGTTATTTTTCTTTTTTCTTCTAATATTTCTTTGAGTTGAAGAGATAGAATTCAGTAGCACAAGCTCAAACCATTCCCTCTGAATTTCAGATTGTGCAATACTACATATTTAGAATGTACAGTGTAAATTCTCTTTTCTATTTAAAAGCAATCCCAGGGAATTTTAACTTTAATTAACCTTACAGTGGCCTTCCAGTACTTAACAGGGGCCTACAAGAAAGCTGGAGAGCTCCTTGATCATTGTCAAGGAGGGTAGTGATAGGATAAGGGGTAACATCTTCAATGTAAAAGAGGGGAGATTTAGATTAGATATAAAGAAGAAGTTATTTACTTTGAGGATGGAGAGGCTCTGCAGCAGGTTACCCAGAGAAGTGGATGCCTCTTCCCTGGAAGTGTTGAAGGCCAGGTTAGACGGAACTTTGAGCAATCTGGTCTAGTGGGAGGTGTCCCTGCCCATGGCAAGGAGTTGGAACTAAATGATCTTTAAGACATCTTCCAATCCAAGCCATTCTATTATTCTATTTATTATTTTTAATATTCAGCATAAATTACTGTAGGTAAACCTTGTATGTATACATGTAAGATGATCTTTTATCCCAAAAGGATTATTTTATATGAACAGGCATTAATACAACAGAACGCAGCAAATTTTTTGGCATACATTCTAAAAGCTATTCCAAGTACAAGAAAGTTAATTCTGCACCATGTTACAAATTCTTTACCACTGAAGTTGCAGTTGCAAAATAGTGCATTTTTTTTTGGCTAAGTCATCAATACTGTCTTTTGCAAAAACTACACCTTTTCAATTTGTAGGCCTTCATATATTGTATAAGTAGGCTTTGCAGTAGTTGAGAGATGAGCAGATTTGCTATCACTTTGCTGTTTTTGTTGGATTGCTCAATGCAGACAGAGAATAATAGGTAATTTCCATCTCTGCTTCATGGACTGGCAAATTTCAAAACTGAATTTTCTGTCACTTGGGAGTGCACTGAGACAGGTCATTTAAGGAGCACAGTAGAACAATAGATTTAAAAGATCAAGAAGAATTGTTAACTTGAACTATTTGTTTTAGACAGTTTGTAAGGTAGAGGAAAATAGAAAATTGCAAGGTACAAAATCTTCTGTGGTATTTATATATATATATATATAACAGCAACTTTCAAAAACGTTATGTCTTAGAATGTATATGAATTCTGATCTGAAGAGTATTCACAGAATCACAGAATCACAGAATTGTCTAGATTGAAAGAGACCTCCAAGATCACCTAGTCCAAACTCTGACCTAACACTAACCAGCCCTCCACTAGACCATATCACTAAACTCTACATCTAAACGTTTTTTTAAGACCTCCAGGGATGGTGACTCAACCACTTCCCCGGGTAGCCCATTCCGATGCCTAACAACCCTTTCGGTAAAGAAGCTTTTCCTAATATCCAACCTAAACCTATTCTTTATTTATATTCTTTATATGCCCAATGTTCTGTTCTTTCAGGTTTAGCTTTGCCATGATGAGCACGACTGCACTTCAGGTACCTAAGAATATGTATTTTAACTCTAAGGAACAAAAAAATTGTTTTGATAACCTTGTTGTCTGTGAGAACTTTTAGCATTCCATGAGAAATGAGTTGCAGTGAAAGCTGTCAAGATTATCAAGTCAACATCTTGATGAGCTTGTCCATATCATGATATTCACTATATAATGCTGTTCAAATATGAGCAAAAACCATTTGTTATAACATTTAGGGAAAGTTCAAGAAGCCATTCCAACAACTTGATGCTATCAGAGAATAGGAATCAAGAGACCTCCCAAATGCTCCTGTAGAGATCAATGTGTACAGAAAATTCTGTTTATATGAGAATGGTGAATTGTCAAAGGTCCTATCTAGTGTTCTGTGTCTGGTATTGATGAAGGAAAAATGTTATTGAAGTTATTATATTTAGAAAATAAGGAAACTAGTAGATTAATAGTAATTGAAAAGATGCTCTGTGAACAGAATTGTATCTGCACATGTATCCTGTACGGTATGTCTTATATACTGAATGTCTTACATACTGAAACAGATTGCTGAAACATTGTTGGCTACTTATTAAATATGTCTGATTTAAATATTGAAGAAATTGAACTGTTTTTTTTTTTTTTTGTTTTTAACTCAAATCCCAGCCTTATGAATTACTGGCATAACATACCTGAAATGTTTGTAAATGCTCATTCAGATTATTTTTTTTTTCTTAACATTTTGATATGAAAAAGTTTTTTGCTTCTCTTATGCCAGTACACTGCCACTCACTTTGTTCTACTCGGTTTCACAGAACTGCAGAATCACAGAATGGTTGAAGTGGTAAGGGAATCGTAGAGGGCATCTTGTCCAACAACCCTGGTTAAGAAGAGCCACCTAGAGCAGGTTGCCTAAGATACATGTCCAGACAGCTCTCGAATGTCTCCAAGATAGACTCCACAACCTCCCTAGGAAATCTGTGTCAGTGCTCAGTCACCTGCATAGTAAAGAAGTGTTTACTGATGTTCAGGCAGAACTTCCTGTTTTTCAGTTTATGCCTGTTACCTCTTGTCCTGTCAATGGGCACCACTGAAAAGAGCTTGGTTTTGCACCCTCCCTTTGGGTATTTATAGATATTGATGAAATCCACCTGTAGTTCCTCTTCTGAAAAGTCCCAGCACCTTCAGCTTTTCCTCGTGGAAGAGATGATCCAGCCCTTTCATGATTTCCATGAACCTTCACTGGATTCCCTTCATTAGCTCTGTATCTCTCTTATACTGGGAATCCCAGAATTGGACACAGTACTCCAGATGTGGCCTCACCAGAGCTAAGCAGAAGGCAAAGATCACACCCTTCAACCTAGCAACAATACTTTGTCAAATGCAGACAAATATACCATCAACCTTCTTTGCTGCAATGGCACATTGATGACTCATGTTCGCTTAGTGTCCACAATGACCCATAGATCCTTTTATGCAAAGATGCTTTCCAGCTGGGGACACACTGTACTAATGCCTGGGGTTGTTCCAACCCTGGTGCATGACTCTGCACTTCTTGCTGAACTTACCATAGAATCATAGTTTGGGTTGGAAGAGGCCTTAAAGATCACCTAGTTCCATCCCCCTGATATGGACAGGGATACCTTCCACTACACCTGCTTGTTAAGGACCCATCTGACCTGGCCTTGAACACTTCCAGGGATGGTGCATCCACAGTTTCTCTAGGCAACTTGTTCCAGTGCCTCACCACCTTCTGAGTAAAGATTTTATTTTATTTTATTTTATTTTATTTTATTTGAAGCTATTACCCCTTGTCTTATCACTACACACCCTGATGATGAAGAGTCCTTCTCCAGTTCCTGGAGTTCCAGAAACTTCATGAGGTTCCTGGCACTCCAGCCTGACAAGGTCCCTCTGGATGGCAAAAAGACACTGGGGACACTGGGGACTCAGATAGTGTGTCATGTTGTGTCCCCTCCCTCCCTCTACCCCCTCCGCCCTCCCACCCCCCACCCCCAGTTTCTCTGTTGAGGGTAGGGAGGACTTGCAGACGTATCTTCACAAATTAAGAGAGCTGGGTAATCACCAACAATGTAAAGTTTAAGAGGATCAAGTGCTGGATTCTGCACCTGGGAAGCAGCTGCTTTCTGTAAGTGGGGTAAATTGTAGCATACTTCATTAAAGTGTCTTTGACGTTCATAGGTAAACCCTGAAAAACTGCCTCACACTGATATTTTTTATTCATGACCCTAATTATATGCAATCAGTATAATCTGGAGAAAGCAAATTGCAGTTCAGTTCCCTGGCCAGATACATTAACTATATGTCGTGGTTCCGCTCGAGTGGGCAGCCGAGCTCCACCACAGCCGCTCTCTCACTCCCCCTCCTCAAAGAGGAATGGGGAGAAAATATGTGAAAAGGGCTCAAGGATTGAGATAAGGACGAGAAAATCACGCAATAATTATTGTAACGGGCAAAACAGACTCAGCATAAGGAGATAGTAAGATTTATTGCCTACAACTAACAAGCGAGAGAAGTGAGAAAACAAAGGAAAAAAAAACAAAAGCACCTTCCCCCCCCCCATCCACCCTCTTCCACCTCCTCCCCCTGAGCGGCGCAGGGGAACGGGGAATGGGGGTTATGGTCAGTCTACAGCACTTCTTCTCTGCCACTCCTTCTCGGTCACTCTCGTCCCCTGTGCTGTGGGGTCCCACCCACGGGATGCAGTCCTTGATGAACTGATCCGGCGTGGGCTTCCCACAGGCAGCAGCTCTTTCAGAACTGCTCCAGATATGGGTCCGTACCACGGGGTCCATCCCTCAGGAGAAAACTGCTCCAACCTGGCTCCCCTACGGGCAGCAGCTCCTGCCAGGTCACCTGCTCCTGCGTGGGCTCCTCTCCACGGGCTACAGGTCCGGCCCAGAATCTGCTCCGGCAGGGGTCTTCCACAGGCGGCAGCCTCCGTCGGTGCAGGGCCACCTGCTCCACCGTGGTCTCCTCCACGGGCTGCAGCGTGGAACCCTGCTCCACCGTGGTACTGCATGGGCTGCAGCAGGACATCCTGCTTCACCATGGTCCTCACCACAGGCCGCAGGGGACTTCTGCTCCGGCACCTGGAGCACCTCTCCCCCTCCTTCTACACTGACCTTGGTGCAAGGCTGTTCTCTCACTCCCTTGACTCTCCCGGCTGCTGTGTGGCGCAGCGTTTTTTCCCTGTCTTAAATATGCTCTCACAGAGGCGCAAAACAACATCGCTTATTGGCTCGGATCTGGAAAACAATGGGGCCCTTCCCAAACATGGGGCAGCTTCTAGATCTTTCTCACAGAAACCACCCCTATGGCTCCCTGCTACCAAAACCTTGCCACGTAAACCCACTACACTATAACACCAAAATGTACATTGGGTGTGGGGGTGAGCTATGACAAATATAACTACAACTATAACCATGAGTATTACTTTGTTTACATCAACATTTCTGAATCAAAGCAAATGTTTCTTAGAAACTGATATATAAAACACCAGGCATTAAAATAATTAATTTTTACACAGGAGATAAAATTAATCTTGGACTAAACAATGTCACCTCCATAAATTTCTAATACATCATTAAAATCACGAAGCTGTAAGATCAAAACCATAAAAGGTACAGATAAATGAACAGATTCAAGTTTCAAATAACTAGTGAATATTCAAGTTTTTGTTAAGAAAATTTTCTGCTGCCTGAGGTCAGAAGGGGGTACCAAAATATTGCCTTAGGTGAATGCAGGGTCAAGTAGTCACAGGACCAGAATCACACCACTGGGTGACATAAAATTCCAGATTAATTTACTAAATAAGATGTGTATAGAGGGTAGCTACTGATTTCTATTCTAAGATTTCAGTTCTCTGTGACACTGTGGCATATACACATTTGTGCAGGATACACACACCATTCCTGGCTTCTGTTCTCACTGCAACCAGCACCATGGACTCAAGATGCCCAAGTACTGCTGACTTTTACTCCTCAGCCTCAGTAGTCTACACAGTGATGGATGCCTCTAGCTGGGTTCTTCCTTTGCTATGCCCAAGGGGATTTTTAAATTTTATTTTTAGTTATTTATTGCTTCCTAATTAAAAAGAGTGGTTAAAAAACAATGCTTCCTGATCAAATAACCTAGGAAGAGTCTCAATGATCTATTTCTCCATATCTGAATGCAAAAATTGATTTACCACTTTGGTCATTATCTCCTTCTGGCCTCTTGCACTAGGTGTGTTACAAGGGTATAAAGTTGTTAACCATTCCTCTGAGATTCCCTGCCACCACCCATACTTAAACAATCTGCAGGGCAGATGAACTATAAGTGCAGATGCAGTTCAGATCTTTCAAGCAGGGGTGGCCCCACAAGACAACTATCTGAACTTCAATTGTTTTCCCAGAGCATATAATTAATTTCTGATGAGTTAGAGCTGGGCAAGCTCAGTCACAATCTCATTATATCTGAGCATTTGTAATCAAGCTTCACTTCATAACAAGTATTACTATGGAATACTTACCATAGGTGGTGGGTTTTTGTTTGTTTTTTTTGTTTTGTTTTTAGAGCTATGTGAACTGCCAACTAAACACAAAATAAAACCTACTCAAAATGTTCAGAATATTCAGCATAAATGTAACATTTTAGCTAAGCCTAAAATATTGAGTACATTACAAAACACAGTTTATGATATTTTACCAGTTTTATGATTCAAAGGAAAAAAAAATAAAAAAATTCATGTTAAAGCTATTCTATAAACAGAGATGTCATATAAATAACATCTCTATTAGAAACACAAATCATTTCATCTTAAGCACAAAAAAAAAATCTTTGCCAATGACTAATTAAAATCAGCTGCAGTTTACACTGGTGTCAACGAGCTACGTAACTATTGAGAAAATTTACGACTTCACATCTCTAACTTGTGTCAATAACATCTGAAAATGTTGCACATTAGAAAGTGTGTTTGATAGCATTAACTAGTATTTGACAAATTCTTCTAAAATGTTTTGGAAAATTCACAGAATCCAAAAAAAACTGTGTTGAAATGAAACGGGTTTTAACTATCAAGGTCAGAAAGAACATTAAATGAGGGACATAACAAACTCTGAAACATTTATATTTTAATTAGTTTTCTGAAGAATCAAGATTTTATGGGCAGATAAATCTCTGGTGACTGTAATGATCTGGAACAAAAGATGGTGGTAGTCAGCAGAAAATTAATTCTGTGACAAGAGTTACAGGTAAGAAGAGTTGTACAATATTAAGTACCACAATGGCATAGCATGAATTCTATCCTGTTTCACAAATCCTTTTGTACCATCTTCTCTCAGTAGGTACACACATGAATACTTGGTTATTTGACATAATGAATATTACATTTTTCAATTTTTAATATGCATCTACAAGAGGCTGTATTGCTGTAGTGGGTTTACGTGGCAAGGTTTTGGTAGCAGGGGGGGCATAAGGGTGGTTTCTGTGAGAAAGATCTAGAAGCTGCCCCATGTTTGGGAAGGGCCCCATTGTTTTCCAGATCCGAGCCAATAAGCGATGTTGTTTTGCGCCTCTGTGAGAGCGTATTTAAGACAGGGAAAAAAACACTGCGTCACACAGCAGCCGGGAGAGTCAAGGGAGTGAGAGAACAGCCTTGCACCAAGGTCAGTGTAGAAGGAGGAGGAGAGGTGCTCCAGGCGCCGGAGCAGAAGTCCCCTGCGGCCTGTGGTGAGGACCATGGTGAAGCAGGATGTCCTGCTGCAGCCCATGCAGTACCACGGTGGAGCAGGGTTCCACGCTGCAGCCCATGGAGGAGACCACTTTGGAGCAGGTGGACCTGCACCAACAGAGGCTGCCACCTGTGGAAGACCCTTGCCGGAGCAGATTTCGGGCCGGACCTGTAGCCTGTGGAGAGGAGACCACGCAGGAGCAGGTGACCTGGCAGGAGCTGCTGCCCGTAGGGGAGCCAGGTTGGAGCAGTTTTCTCCTGAGGGATGGACCCCGTGGTATGGACCCATATCTGGAGCAGTTCTGGAAGAGATGCTGCCTGTGGGAAGCCCACGCTGGATCAGTTCATCAAGGACTGCATCCCGTGGGTGGGACCCCACAGCACAGGGGACGAGAGTGACCGAGAAGGAGTGGCAGAGAAGAAGTGCTGTAGACTGACCATAACCCCCATTCCCCCCGTTCCCCTGCACCGCTCAGGGGGAGGAGGTGGAAGAGGGTGGATGGGGTGGGAAGGTGCTTTTGGTTTCTTTCCTTTGTTTCTCACTTCTCTAGCTTGTTAGTAATAAGCAATAAATCTTACTATCTTCTTATGCTGAGTCTGATTTGCCCGTTACAATAATTATTGTGTGATTTTCTCGTCCTTATCTCAACCCTTGAGCCCTTTTCACATATTTTCTCCCCATTCCTCTTTGAGGAGGGGGAGTGAGAGAGCGGCTGTGGTGGAGCTTGGCTGCCCACTCGAGTGGAACCACGACAATTGCCATTTAAAATTAAAACAAATTTAAAACAAACTAACAATAACAAAATAACAACAACTAACTCTCTGGAGTTCTGTACCTCATTTTTTACTTACGAACCATTTCCTTTGAAAGTTAAATTGTGTTTGTTTTCTTATAGTAATTCCTTTTTACCATTATAAGACCTCCCAGACAATATCAAACAAAGGTTTAAACCTGAAATTATGAAGACTTTATTCATGTTATACAAACACACTTCAAACATAGTGTGCAAGTCTTTTGAGACTGAATAAAGAGATCAAGGGTAACTACATATTCTACATTATAATCCCATTCGTGTCAGTGTTAGTTGCCTCCACTGACTAACTTTCTCACTATATAGCTTGAGTTCTATGGGTCAAGTATACAAAGAATGGCCCACGCTGGTCTCTGCCTAAAGCTCCAAGGTGATCTAGGTCTAGGCACACAGTATCTGAATTTTATCCTGATTTTTCTTTCTCAGGAAAGCCTCACAAACCAGTAAGTGCCCAGAACAATGATTAGCCTAGTAAGAAGAAAATACAACTTCTGTATTACAACGTAGTGATCACAACATCCTTGAGACAAACAGAACTGAACATCACAAGCTCATAAATCTTGGGCTACGAGGTGTTCGCCATATGATAATTTTGCTGAATCCATTGCTGAATACACTATAGATACGCCAACAGTTGTTTTTGATGAGTCTGCACTTTATACAACCGTACCTAGCCAGAAGAAGTTTTTTTAAAGGTATTCATCTTTATTTTGGAAGAAGGAAAGTGATCTTTCTCTACCATCTTCCCATCTGAATGGAGACATCTGTCATCTGTGGTAGCAGTATTACGGCTACGTATGCTCTTCTGCTGCTTCTCCATTTTACCTCTCCACTAAAAAACCTCCATGTTTAAATTACATTGTCTGATTTATTTATTTATTTATTTAACTATTTATTTAATTATTTATTTCATGATACTGTAAAACTACAGAAGTTAGCAAAGTTCTGGGGGCCCTACTACTACAGCTCTTCAATGTCTTGTATAACAAGAACATGTGAATAGAATCTGACTTGTTATTTACAGACATTATAAGCTTAAACAGTTTAAACAATTAAGTATGTTCTCTAGCACTATATTGCTTTGTAGCAATAATTACAGAAGCATGGAAATACTCATGCTCATGCTCCTTGTGCTCAGTGATTAATGCAGAACCACCTCTGGAAGCAGACATACTGCTGACTGTCTCAGCTGAGAACACATGTACATCCCAAATTAGCACAAAGCCATGGCAAAGCAATGGGTAACAAATGGGTGTGCTGTTTTTTCTATTAGTTTCTATTAGTTTCTATTACTGCAGCCATGGTAATGAATCAGGGCAAATTGATGTACAAGCATTGCACAAGTTTTTGAAAAAAAAAATATATATATATGGAAAAACAAGAAGAAAACCTGCCCTACTGAAATGACAGTGATACAGCAACAAAATTAGACAAAACTCTCTACCCCGTTTCCTCTCCTTATTTCTGTGCCATTCAGGTGAGTATTCTCATTACAAAGTATCAGATTTCCAAGTGCCAGAGAGAAGTTTTACTTGTCTTTCCTAATTAAAATCTAACCAGTTCCAAACTTTAAATTCATTAACTGCACTATATGTAAACTGAACATAAAAGTCTGCAACTTAATGAGAACAGCATTCATTAATTTCCAAATATGAAACATAGAAATAAAAACATAAGGACACTAGAATTATTTTATAGACCAATAAAAATAAATATTTCTCAGATTTTTTTCCCAATTAACCATTTTGGAAGAGAAGCAAACAACCAAAATATTTTCCTTATAAATGAAACATTAAAGTAGACATCAGAAAGAGTAGTCAGGCATTGGGACTGGTTGCCCAGGAAGTGGTGGAGTCACCATCCTTGGGGGTGTTCAAGGAAAGGTTGGACCTGCTGCTTAGGGACATGGGTTAGTGGGTGACATTGGTAGTAGATCTTGGAAGTCTTTTTCAACCTTAATGATTCTATGATTCTATGATTTGGCTTTTATCTTGTATGCTCCCCACTACCACTCCATGATTTTAGTGGCATATCTCCATGTGGAACATTTAAGCTAAACACCCTCAAGTCAAACGGGAAACAGAGTTATGAATCAGGCAAATGTGGATCTCTGTGAGAAATATTTGGTAGCTGCATTTGGAACAGAATTTAGTGGTTGACAATCAGTAAGACACTTAACTGATCAATTCTGGACTATGAAATATAGAAAAAATAAATCACAGAATCACAGAATCACAGAATTTCTAGGTTGGAAGAGACCTCAAGATCATCGAGTCCAACCTCTGACCTAATGCTAACAGTCCCCACTAAAACATATCCCTAAGCTCTACATCTAAACGTCTTTTAAAGACTTCCAGGGATGGTGACTCCACCACTTCCCTGGGCAGCCTGTTCCAATGTCTAACAACCCTTTCAGTAAAAGAAATTCTTCCTAACATCTAACCTAAAACTTCCCTGGCGCAACTTAAGCCCATTCCCCCTCGTCCTGTCGCCAGGTACGTGGGAGAATAGACCAACCCCCACCTCGCTACAGCCTCCTTTAAGGTATCTGTAAAGAGCAATAAGGTCACCCCTGAGCCTCCTCTTCTCCAGGCTGAACAAGCCCACCTCCCTCAGCAGCTCCTCATAGGACTTGTTCTCCAGGCCCCTCACCAGCTTCGTCGACCTTCTCTGCACCCGCTCAAGCACCTCGATGTCCTTCTTGTAGTGAGGGGCCCAAAACTGAACACAGTGCTCGAGGTGCGGCCTCACGAGAGCCGAGTACAGGGGGGACGATCACTTCCCTAGACCTGCTGGTAACACTGTTTCTGATACAAGTCAGGATGCCGTTGGCCTTCTTGGCCACCTGAGCACACTTCTGGCTCATATTCAGCCGACTATCCACCATCACTCCCAGGTCCTTCTCTGCCTGGCAGCTCTCCAACCACTCATCTCCCAGCCTGTAGCTCTGCTTGGGGTTATTGCGCCCCAGGTGCAGGACCTGGCACTTGGTCTTGTTAAACTTCATGCAGTTGACCTCAGTCCATCGGTGCAGCCTATCCAGATCCTCCTGCAGAGCCTTCCTACCCTCAAGCAGATCGACACACGCGCATAGCTTGGTGTCATCTGCAAACTTACTGAGGGTGCGCTCAATGCCCTCATCCAGATCATTGATGAAGATATTAAAGAGGACCGGCCCCAGCACTGAGCCCTGGGGAACGCCACTAGTGACTGGCCTCCAACTGGACTTGACTCCATTCACCACGACTCTTTGGGCCCGGCTATCCAGCCAGTTTCTAACCCAACAAAGCGTGCGCCAGTCCAAGTCAACAGCAGCCAGTTTCTTGAGGAGAATGCTGTGGGAGACGGTGTCAAAAGCCTTGCTGAAGTCAAGGTAGACCACATCCATAGCCTTTCCCTCATCCACCCAGCGCGTCACTTTGTCATAGAAGGAGATCAGGTTCGTCAAGCAGGATCTGCCTTTCATAAACTCATGCTGACTGGGCCTGATCGCCTGCTTGCCCTGCAAGTGTTGCATGATGACTCTCAATGTGTAATCGTGGCATCCTCCAGCTTTTTAGCGCCTCTTTTTTTTTTTTGCTTTTTTCCCCACAAATATTATTATTTTTTTAATCTGTCAAATCTGTATTCAACCTATTATTTTTTTAAACTGTATTCAAATCTGTATTCACATTGCTTGTAAATGGTACTATAGAGTATACAGAAGAGATACTTTGACCTTTTCCCTATTGTTCGTATTCCTCCATCTGATTCTCTGATTCCATAAGTAAAACAGGCAAAGAAAGAAAGATCATTGTTTTTAACATTGAGGAAAAAATAAATTAATTAATTAAAAAGACATATTTTGGTTCTAATATATATATATATATTTATTTTTTTTTCTAGCAGTTTTGCATTTTGGACAGGAATAAAGAGTTAAAAGTTCTTTTGCTCTTATTGATCAGACTAATGAAATTATTTTAAATTGACTAAAGCACCTGTGTGACAATCAGCCTAAGCAACACTGGATATAAGACTTCCTGAAACTAACAGCTAACCAAAAACGTTATAAATAATCAATATATTGATTAAACTACTAATTCTTTATTTAGACTAACAATACATTCTTGGCTTTATTTATATAGTGAGTTCCCTTTATCCCATAATGAGACTAGAAAAGCTTAAGCCGCCTAAAATTGTTTCTTTTTATGATTGTGTTGTCTTCATCTTTATTTAGCAGTAACAATCCTTGAATCTTTGCAACCTTTATTCATCTTGATTATATGAGTTTAGCTCATCTTTAAAAAGTTAAACTACAACAAAAAAATAGAGTAATTGCTAATGCAATTCCCTCTTCAATCAATTAATTGGGACATATCAGTTTGGTAGTTTCAGTTAATTTACACTATGTCATGTTGATTTTGTATTTATTTATTTATTTACTTACTTCTAAACGAAAAATGTTTTCCCTAAGTCTAACGTCATTTCTAGTACATTTGTCTTCCAGACTTGCAACGCAATTTCCCCAAACTCTTTTAGCTTGAACTTCACTATGTATGCATGAAGAAAGTGTACATGAATAATGATTACTCAGACCTGAGCCATCATATTTTTTTTTACTTCTATGATTAATTTAAAAGATCAAGTTTCAAATTCCCTCTTCATTTTGAATACAATGTATTGTGAGTTAATAAATTGCCATTTAAGGTTTTGTGTATGACAAGCAATTGGCAGCAGGATCTCTCCATTTTTAACAACCATTCAGTCATCAAAGATACCAGTTTTCCTTCATCCTGTAAATTCTCAGGAAGACCTAAATACCCGTAAGTAAATGTAGCTATAAGCTTTTTAGAAATTTCCTTTAGAAATTTCTTTTTTCTAAATACTTACTTATTACTGATCCACTTTCTGCTTTATGTATTAGAACATTTATCTGTAAACACTCAGAAATCTTGCTTCTGAGTTGTTACTTGGGAAATGATGATGCCATTTTTATAGAGACATGTTACTCTTGTTTCCTTACACATGGTGTTCACATTCTTACCACACTAATAATCACACTAGTAAGCAGTAAACTGTACTTCTAAAGTTTCTTTTAAATGATCTTCCTCAGTGCACTGGAAGTTGAACTAGTTAGACTTGAACAGGTTGTGTGAATTACAAGGTAGGTAAAAATGGTTTATTCATCAGAATCAGAAGTTTAGCAGACAACACATGGAAATCAAACTGGTAGCTGGTCACTGTTGGCACTCCTCAGGTATTAACACTGGGACCAATATTGTTTAACATCTTCATCAGTGATGGGAAGAGAGTTAACTCTTGCCACTACTGTGTACAACAGTGTATTGAAGAGAGTGATTTAATAATCACTAGAGGAATGGTTTCCATTCAGAGAGACTTCAACAAGCTGAAGGAATGGGCCATTGGAAACTGAGGAAGTTTTATCAGAGAAAATGAAAAGCCCTGCACCTGGGATGGAACAATCTTATGCATCAGTATAGACTGGGGATCAACTGGCTGTTTCACAGCTATGCAGGCAGAGGTGAGGAAGAAGACTAACTGATGAAAAAGAGGAGAAATCATAAAAAAAAAAAAAAAAAAAAAAAAAAAAAAAAAGGCAAATAGATCATCCATGTACTTAGTTGCAGGATGTGGAAAGGCAGTTATGCAAGTATTATTCCAGAGATCTTAGAATTCAGTCTGGGTGGATTTCACTTGGCCTACCTTGAGGTATCTGGAACTTGATTTATGTATGAATTACTTGTCTCAGGTAACATCATAATCAATTGTAATTTAGTCAATACAGGCAGGAGAATCTAGAAAGCGATTCCTCAGAAAAAGGGGAGAATCCATGCAGGCTGGGACTTCTTACATTTTCAGTGTAATAATTATGCAATTGATCTCTCTTGCCTCTTCCACACTTTACTCTGATCAAGCCGTGCTGTTTACAAGTTAAACTGCTTCTGTAAGTGCTAAAAGGAAAGAAATTTATTTTCCATAAGCACAGAAATACATTTTTATAATAAATATATCCTCAGGGAGGACTTCTGCTGACACTGCTTTCTCAGTGCCATGGTAAATCAAGAATATTATTTCTCTAACTTACATAGTGAGGCTAGCAAACATCTGTACTGTAGATATGAAAGAAAGGGTCATATTGCCTAGCTTTAGATGTCTGCGTTGTTGGCACTGCTCACTTTCAGAGACCAAATGAATCACTCTCAAGACCCCATTAGCTAGTCTCCATAGACTATCACAGCAGATTCCTAGATAATCAGAAAGCTGATGTTTTATGCAGTCTTATTTATTTTTTTTTTTGCTCAATTTCTTTTTTTTCAGCTCAATTTCATAGCTATGAAACAGCAAGATAGTTATTTCATCAAATGGATTTTCCCTTTATATAGAACTGAGAAGTCTGGGTCAGTATTCTTTAAAAATTAAATTAAATAAATAAATAATCAGCCTTATATCTAAGAATATGAGGAATTTATGAAATTGCTAGAAGACCAAAGCTACAGTTTGAATAAATGACTAGTTATTTTATTAAGGATGGCAAAAAAAAAATGTTATTTATAACTAATTATGTCACCGTATAGCTTAATATCTGAGTTTTCATTAAAATACAGACATTACTTAAACACAAGCATTTTCAGATGTGTATATGTAAATAATATTTTAAAATATTATACGTGTATAATAATAATTTAAAATATTATATATGTATAATATTTTAAAAACAATCCTTTTCTTTCAACATCAACAAAAACTCTGGTAAATCTCACAGAAATGACTGTCTCATTTTCTTAGTGTAGGAATTACTGAATTAAACAGTATGACTTGTCTTACACAGCAAATCTATCCACATGTTCTTTTGATTATGTCTTCCAAATTAAAAGGTCAACATATTAAGTAAATTATCTGCTGTAATATTTTCTCCTCTGATAATTAAGGTTCTCTGCATATGTTGCCTTACAGAGTAGTGGTTTCTACTCTTAACTAAAAAAGGTAAACTGATTTCTTAGAACTACCGTCTTGTAATGTGAAATGTCAATAAATCAGTTCACATAAACCAAGATGTGTTAGGAGTGATCTTGTAACCAGTGGAGGTAAAAGGACTGATAA
The DNA here is from genome assembly GCF_964035555.1 of Netta rufina. Lineage (NCBI taxonomy): Eukaryota > Metazoa > Chordata > Aves > Anseriformes > Anatidae > Netta > Netta rufina. Next base: position 188,098,466 of record NC_140123.1, on the reverse strand, counting down.
CTTCAATTAGGAGGAAACAAGAATGGTCATGAGTAGCTGAAGTCAAAATGTCAGCACTCCTCCAGCTATGGAAAAGGACACTTGAAAAGGGACTAACAAAGATATACATGCTCAGCTGCCAGTGCCATTTGTTTAGGACAAGTCATGTGAGAAGTCATACTGAGGTACAACTTCAAAGTTCTGTGTCACTTCAATCTCTAAATTCAAATTAAAGTCATATAGAATCATAAAGTTTCCTGAGGATGTCCTGAGCTGTTTTTATTGCAATTTTATACCAAACCTGTGGCATAATTCATCTTTCTACTGCGGAAGATATAACGTACAAGATTCTTCTCGTTATGTTCATAATAGATGTGTGTTATTTGAAGCAAGCTTTAGGGTCAATGTGATCTTGCTTTACTTACATAACAGCAAAGTCAGCTCTAAGGTCATTGTAAATTGCTTTTACCAATAAACTGAATTATACAATACGAATGGGAAAAGAGGGGGAAAGTAATTTCCTCTTAAACTCCTTTTCATTTCCTGTGCATACAACAACAAAAAATTAAAGCCTGATAGCACATACTGTAGAAATAACGGAAGACTTCTTCAGATTTCAGTCTGATTAATTACACTGGAATATACACAGCTATTCATAAGGTAAACTAGGTATGCCTTTTTCTGTTTTCAGTAGCGCAGTAATTGTAGTGTCAGTTTTTTCACTAAAAGTGTGAAACAGAATTTTACCTGTTCTATTATATACAATCGTTGCTAAAATTAACTTCCAGTTAATTTTTGAGCTCTGGATCATGAGTTTTTAAATTAAAATGATCAGGGATGTAATTAAGAACTGGTAGAAGCAAACCACATTAAAAAAAAAAAAAAAAAAAAAAAGTTTCCTGTACTAAAGGCACACTTGGGAATATTATAGAGACAGCTGGACAATTTGTCTCTCTTTGACATGTTGATGATAAAAACAATAATATGCAATACACAGTCAATTACTTGCTTATACAATTCTGGATATGCCAAAACATTATCAGAATCACAACTAGATAGCACCTTCCCTCACACCCAGTGTTATTGTGTTTGTCTTTGTGTGATCACTGAACAAACAAATGTACCTTTTTGCATCCGTTCCTAATTTAACTGTTCCAATCTGAAAATCCGAGCTTAACAGAGAAACAATGGATAGATCCAAAGCTTATATTTAGGAGATTAGAGTAAGAATTAGAATTTCCTAACTGAAATTTCATATTTCTGATATCTTCAGTTTTTGCTTCTTAATTGTAGAACTGTCAAACAGGCTAGATTCCCAACTTTTTAAGCTTAAAGAATCTAGTTCCTGAAATTTCTACTTTGATTTATAATTAAGCTTAGAAAGAATCCATGTAGCTGAGAAAATTTTTTAATTTTTTTTCTCACTCCTAGTAAAGATCCATCAGCTGTGCCCTGAGCTGTAAGCAGGGGTCTCAGGGCTGGCCTGGGCTTCCCTTGGCTGCAGCTGGGCTGAGCTGGTTCCAGTGCCTGCCTTTGGGCCAAGTGCCTCCTGCCTCCCCTGCCAGTGCCTCCATGGGAAGGGTCTGGTAAAGCCAGGGAGTCGCTGCCCAGCAAAGAGCCCCTGGGTGGCTGAGCCTCGGGAAGGCTGTGGGGCCATGCTCACCTTGCTGGGATCAGCAACCTGGGGTGAAGGAACATTTAGAAACAGGCCAAAACAGTCCCCAGACTGAGAAAGAATTGACTCCTAGGTGTTGAATTCCTGCTTAGGATCCTTGAAGCCATCTTGGGACACCTCACCATCTTCTTGCCTGAGAAAAAATCTAGTGCTTTCCGTGTTAGGAACATTGAAAGTGTGAACACAATACTGGAGAAAAATCATGGATATTAATATGTTTTCTTGTATAAAAAACTATTAATGAGTCTTTCTTGTTATAAATTAGATTATGAAAATTTAAAATATTATAATTTAACTAAGAAATATTACCTTCTAATAGAACTTTATTGAACTTTAATCAGGTTAATGATAGATTAAAACCATAGAACATTTTATGTTGGAAGTGACCTTAAAGATCATCTAGTTCCAACGCTTCTGCCATGGGCAGGGACACCTTCCACTAGACTAGGTTGCTCAAAGCCCTATCCAACCTGGCCTTAAACACTTCCAGGAATGGGACATCCACTACTTCTCTGGGCAACATGTCCCAGTGCCTCACCACTTCTGAGTAAAGAGTTTCTTCTGAATATGTGATATAAATCTCCCCTCTTTTAATATAAAAACTCTTATGTCTTGTCCTATCACTACACTCCCTGACAAATAGTTCCTCCCCAGCTTTCCTGTATACCCCCTTCAGGTACTGGAAGGGTTTACTGAGGTCTTCCTGGAGCTTTCTCTTCTCCAAGTTGAATAACCTCAAGTCCCTCAGGAGACCAGGTGTCCCTTGATCATCTTCATGGCCCTCCTCCGGATTCATTCTGATAATTTCATGTCCTTGCGCTGGAGGCCCCAGAGCTGAATACAGTACTCTGGGTGGGGTCTCATGAGAAACCCCACCCAGTATAGGGAGAGAATCACCTCCTTTGACCTGCTGGTCATGCTTCATTTGATGCAGCTCAGGATATGATTGATTTTCCGGGCTTTTGGCATGTTCCTTTTACCCCAAAATAAAACTGAGTGTAATACTGGGAATCATATTGTCCCACTGTTCAACAGTAAGTCTGGATGCTTTTACGCACAAGCTGTGCAGAATACTTCAGAGATAGCCATGGGCATTGAAGAGAGCCAAGGGATATCTGTTGAGTTCAGATGCAAGCCAAGTGTCCTTCTGAAGAAAGGCAAGAATTTCTTGAGAAAAAGAGAAGAGATATGGAGGTAAGCCTTATTATTTTTTTTTCTTGATATTGAAATCTTGTATCTCAGGTGCTAATTTATTTTTCTTTTAAATAGTGACTAGCATAGAGAAAGATTATAGTATATACTGCCCTTCAACGTCATTTTGTCAAGATTTTAATAAAAATAAATTTATTTAAGCTATCCTTGTGGAAAAAAGGGAACAAGTAGAATGCTTGGAAGCAAACAGAAAAGGTTGGATTAAAGAAGGAGGAAAAAGTTTAAAGATTAATATGCGTATTACTATTTATGTATCTGTATTTATAGACACACACACATATATACATACATGAATAAAAAGACCAGCAATAAGAGATGCAGAATAATCTGGATATTATAAAGTATTTTTACAGTACACAGAAATGCATGAACTCCACTCAAGGGAGACTAGAAAATACATGCAGATAAGCCTGTGTACTAGCTTATAATTCATATTGTCTATTATAGTACACCAAAGCTAAGAGATAAAATTCCCCTATGGGGAATCTATTGTATTGTAATATAGGATGAACCTTAATTAGTTATCTAGCTGACCTCTTGAGATTAGGCATTCAACTTCTGAATGAGAAAGGTTAGGTGCAAAAATCCCAGCCCTGTGTCTACTTCTTTAAGGAATAACAAATCAGGTAGGTACTATCAGCTAGGGATTGTGTTGCTTTATGCCAGCTCTTATGTAGATAGAAAGTTTGAACTAGTTTTCACTTATGCAAGACAGTAGAAGCACCTTTACAAGATGTCAATATTTTGTCTGAAAGATGCACTATTTTCTTTGCAAAAAATATATATATAAAAATAAAAAATATATAAAAAATAAATATATAAATATAAAAATAAAAAATATAAAAAATATACATAAATATCATATTGATATCAAATAACAAAACTATACATATCATATTGGATATTCACTGTCATATAAGACTTTTTGGGGAACTCACAAATACAACTCTCCAAAGAAATACTTAAAGTTCTAATTTAGAGGGCTGTCATGTTGAAATAATTTGCCAAAGAAACAATAGCCTGAAAGGTAGAATATATTATATATAATTTATTTTGTGTTGATAACCGGTGTGTTGGATAACAGATTTCAGTGATAACAGAGAAATATTTTTGATAATGATCTTTTTACAGAATGTTTGGTCAGAATTACTAGAATTGAAACACTTTTATCCTGGAGATTAGGAGTATCAAACAGAAATGTAGAGGTGAACAAAAATATTTATTCCAGAAACCTGGCAAAGATCATGTTTTTTGTACACAGAACCCATTTTTGTTAATTATTCATTCTTAAGTTGCAAGTCTTACAACTGAAATTTCTGTGGAAGAAAATAACAATTTACTGAAATGAGTTCCATTGTAAACAATGTATATATATTTTTTACAGTTCTAACCAAAGTTAGTACTCTAAAACTGACATAATAGCAGCTTCATTTTGTATTAAAGTGCTCCAGAGGAAAATGTTCTGTATATATGCAAAGATTACTTCTGGTGACAGAGATCAAGGACAATATTAGTGAATTTTGTGGACAAAAAAAAAAAAAGTTTTATTTATTTGTTTATTTATTTATTTTTATCTCCCACCTTCAAGGCAGTTGTGACAAAGGAAAATATTTTTTAGGCTATCAGACCTCTGCAGTTTCCACAGACAGTGGGTGAGGTCCATATGAGGAAAGAATTAATTCACTTCAATATTTTTATTACTCATAACTCATAAATGAAGTCAATGAGAAGAAAAAATAATTTTGATCATATGTATATATATAAATTACAATTTAAAAAAAATATCAAAGTTTTCTCTCATATCTCAAAACAGACACCTAAGGCAAACTGTTCATTTGGTACTAACCTTTACACTGAAACCACCCTCTATCTTCTGACCCATGTGAATTTTACGCATATCCTTCACTTTCTTGCAGAGATATTATCCTACAGAAGACAATAAAAAGGCATTGGCTTCATATCACTGCAAGACTTATAATTCTAGACTATTAACTTCTGTGGAGACACTCTGAGAGTGCAATACAAAATTTTAATCGTTAATTTGGGTTAACAAAAAACATAGCTTTAAAAGACATATAAAGTCTCTGATCTTTGTAAAGAGTGATTCATTAAAAAAGAGCCTGTGGCAAGTCTGGAGATGATGATTAAAATTATGTTTTATAAGGAGGGTTCTCAGTGGAGGAAATGACTCCAGACTTGCTATCCAGCATGCTATTTGAATAGGACTCCACAGAGGTAACAATCTGAATTTTCTATTTTAATAGAATTTAAAGTAAATAGTAAGGTTTATCAGTGAATTTTAAAGACAAAGTAAAAAGGTTATGTCTGCGTCATTTACCTGGTAAGCAGTGAAATGTAGTAGGTGTTTTCACCTTTTCAAAAATAGTTGGAAATCTGATGTTATGTAAATGGGAAGGTATGATAAATGTGAAAATTAGAATTTGGAAAATGGTAGAAAAACTTGAAATATAAAATCAGTCAAGAACATACTGGCTTTTGGAGGTTATTCCATTATTTTTTTATCTGTACTATAGTGTATTCAGAATTAAGGAATTTTATATATGTCTGAATAATATAATGTCTAATTATTTATGCAACTTGAACATTTGAGACTTTATCATTTACAGGCAACTAGATAACAAAATAATGAGCAGAAAACCCATAGTGCATCAAATGCACTATGCCAATGTCTACATAATATAGCTTCAATAATGTCTGCATTATATTGCTTCAATATTGTCCAGTGACAACATGTAAAATATTAAAGAGCATTAAAAGACATAACTGTATAGCAAGAACTGAACACATAAGATAGATAGCAATTAATCTTAGAACATATTTTGAGATTATAGATTATAGATTGAATTAACCAGTTTAAAAATATGCATAAAACACTATAATATGATATAGATGGAATTATATAGAAAGAGATATGGTAGAATCCAATACCTCAAGGGGGTCTATAAGAAAGTTGAAGAGGGACCCTTTATCAGAGAGTCTTGCCTCTTATGAGAAGCTTAAAACTAAAAGAGTGGAGATTTAGATTATATATAAGGAAGACATTATTTTCTGCAAGGGTGGTGAGGTTAAGTTGCCCAGAGAAGCTGTGGATGCCCCTTCCCTGGAAGTGTTCAAGGCCACTGGGGCTTTGAGCAACCAGGTCTAGTGGAAGGTGTCTCTGCCCATGGCAAGAGGGTTGAAACTAGATGATCTTTAAGTCTCTTCCAAGGCAAGCCATTCTTTGGGATTGAACAACTAGAATCTGCTTGCAATTTGGTCGTCATTGCCATTGCTTTTTTTTTTTTTTTTTTTCATCTACTTTGACAAGGTTGTCTGCTCCAAGGGAATGATTCTTCAGCTCCAGACCAAATGCCAAACAATTGTTTATGCCTACAGTACTCTACTATTTCTGGAACAGACTGGCTACAGCCATGAAAGCACTATGTCTGTCATGCTCAGTTATCATTATGGTTGTAATTATTTTATATCTTTATATAGATAGATATTTACTATTTTCAGAGTGCTTAAAACAATAAGGACTCTGTCACAGACCACCCATGTAGTGCACTATCATATGATGTGTCTGCTGACTACCCAAAGACCTGAGCTGAGATCATTTGGGAGTTTTCCAGTGTTCAGTAGCTGCTTGGATGATTCTGTAAAACTATAGAGGGGAAATAATCAGACTAGTATGGTATGTCCATACTGACTTTGAGGAAAGCTTTCTCATATAATTATTTTCTAGAATTAGAAAAGCTTAGTTCACAAACAAATTTAAGGGGAAAAGACACAAATGAAATAATGATAGGCAAGAAACTCTAGAAAAAAATATATATAAAAAATACAATCTTAAGTAGAACAGCTCACAGTGGCCGCAGAACAAAATCAGACTGGCTTAGTTTGTAAGGAGTAGGAAAAGGCCACATAATAGATTTATCTGCCTAAAAGCAAGGTGACATCCATTTGCTATATCTACAATAATGTTGCTTTGCACTAGATACTAGATAAAAGCTCTTCTTGAAGGAATGCTCATTTGACACTAAATTTCTCCGTCATTTTTTGTGATAAGGCTCCCACATACAGGTGCAATAAGACTTAATTCCTTGCAGTTCTATATCTGAAACTTGTTCAAGATTGAACTTAATAAACTAACACAAATTAATGTCTCTTTTTATTCTAAAACACTGAAGATGAATACATATTTTTTTTCTGCATGTTAACATTATAAAATCATACTACGGATACATTGCTTTTACAGAAAAAATGCATTGTGTTATTTATTTTTTATTCTTAATGGTCAATATTTTTGGTAAGTTTATTTTAAAACCAGTTCTTTAGAAACGTTTTTTCTCTTGCATTAGGTCCTCTTGTGACCCAGTTCATTTCTGGATGACAAAACCTTCTTGCAGTATTCATAGTGGTAAAAGCAAATTTGCAAAAATTAGGAAAAAAAAAATATATTGTGCTCAATGTAGCCTATGTGTAGAAACGTGGAAAAAAAATAAAATCTGGTTTGTGACATTTTTGTTGTTTTTGATTAAAAAAATATATAATTGGAATTTTCAACAATTGCTATATTCTATTCAGCTTCAGTTTTGAATTTTTATTACCTGAATCATTTAATGTATGAAAAGGTATCAACTACTTGGTTATAATATTTTCTGATGATGATGTTTCGCTTTTATATTACACATATAATCTATATGCACCTAACAGATTTTGCACTGGGCCTACTCTGCTTCATTCCTAAATTTAATTACAGTGCAAACAGGACTTATATCTATAGAATCACAGAATCATAGAATATCCTTAGTTGGAATGGACCCATGAGCATCATTGAGTTCAACTCCTGGCTCCACATAGGACCATCCAAAAATCAGACAGTATATTTGAGAGCATTGCCCAAATGCAGCCTGAACTCCAGCATGCTGGGACCAGTTCCAGATCAGAGCCTGCTTCAGTGCCCAACTGTCCTCTCAGTGAAGAACCTTTTCCTGATACCTAACATGAACCTCCCTTATGATAGTTTCATGACATTATAGCTGCACAAGACCCCTGTAACAGCATAATGATCCCTATGTAAAAGACTCAAATTTTGAATTTTGGGATAACTGAAAAAGTATCTTCCACGACCAGAAGTAGTTTAAGCAACTGCTGAGTAGTGCTTTTGGTTTTGATTGATTGTATCACAGATCTTTAGCCATTATCAAAGTTCTAGCCAACTAAACACTTTTTCTGCACCTTGATCAAAAAGATTACTCTAACACAAAACTTAAAAATAAATAAATAAAAGAGAAAGGAAAAAAATACATTCTGTAACTTATTTTTATTGAAAATATAAAATAACTTGTTATAAACTTATTATAAGCAAATATGAGCTTTTTAAAATTCATATTAAGAACATGTTATCCTCGTGCTTATTTTAACTTTAAATGCTAACATTCTCTTCTTACAAGTGTCACAACATTACACCTTACATTTCACAACAGGCACAGAAATGCACAATACGTTGACTTCAAACTAATGCTAGCACATTCTAAAATCAGTTTCCTTAATGTTGACTAGTACCAACATTTTAAATTTGTCTAAATGTTGCATTATGTTCATGCTAGGTTTTCAGTGACGAGTAGTATATTTCCTGCCTGAATCTATCCAAGTGAATTATACATTTAGCAACCTGAAAGAAAAACATATTGTCCTTTTATGTTTTCCTTTGTGTTATGTGAAGTTTCAAAGCCTTATTACTATCATTTTGAAAATATGTTTTGTCTGACTTCTCCATTATATTCTTCTTTCCTATGGGTTTTCAAGTATCTCACTCCTGTGCATAGTCATGTTCTCAGTCCCAGAAATTCAATCAGGCAAACTAAAAAGCAATGACGTTGCTCTGTAAAATCTCTGTCTTTGTTTGGGTTTGTTTTTATTGTTGTTTTTCCATTTTTTTCCCCCACCAACATCTAGTAAATGTAATGTGTCTTTGGGTAATGCAATATTGATTTTTTCAGGTTTTATTGCTTTGTGTGATTTTGTGCAAAGTATGAATTCCAAATTCCATTTCTTGTTTGGAAATTCATTAATGTTTGATGTTCCAAAGTGTAGAAAACTACATTATAGGCCAATCTTTGTGTACTAGGTCTGGCTGGGATGGAGTTAATTTTTCCTGCAGCGGCCCATGCAGTGTTGTGCTCTGCACTTGTAGCTAGAACAGCACTGTTGTCACACCAATGTTTTGTTTACTGCTGAGCAATACAACAGCATCAGGACTCCCTTTGAACCCCTCCAGAGCCAGCAGGCTGGGGGTGGGCAAGAGGTGAGGAGGGGACTCCTCCAGGGTAGCTGACCTAAACCAATCAAAGGGATATTCCACACCATATGATGTCACACTCAGCAATAAAAGGTGGGGAAGGGGAATGAAAGGCAGGCTCTCGTTATGAAAACATCTGTCTTTGCAAACAACCACTACATGTATCGAGGCCCTGGTTCTCAGGACACGGCCATACGTCTCTCATTGATGGGAAGTAGAGGATAATTTATTTTCTCTCTTTCTGTGCTTCCACTTTGCCTTTGCTTGTTTTTTTCCCCTCTTCCCTTTAATTAAATTATCCTTATCTCAACCCATGAGTTTTTGTTTGTTTGTTTGCTTGCTTGCTTTTTGTGTCTTTCTGGCATAATTTCTTCTCCCCTTCCTCATCTAAGGAGGGGGAGTGATAGAACAGTCATGGTGGAGCAAAGCTGCCCTGCAAGGTAAAACCACCACACATAGTAAACTAAGGACTGTTACAATAACAGCTTTCTAAAATAGATATTTGTGATGGATCACTACGTTTCTTGTGTCAGTACAGATAATACTAATGCTTAGTACTTGCCCATTTAAATAACAGTGATAAAAGATAGGGGGTTCCAAACCTGGGTTAAGTGTTTCAAGATAATGATCTGAAATAAGGAGATACAAAATAATGAAGAAATATTGTTAGACAAGAACTCCAATATCTTGTACTTTGGATGCTTTCACTAATTCTTGAAAGTAGTGGAAAGAGAATGATTGGTTTGTTGCCCCTGTGTCGTTCATATTAATGACTGAGGAAAAGCTGGATTAATTTATTATATATATATATACAAATATATATACAAATATATATATATACAAATATATATATATACAAATATATATATATATATATATACTAGTATTATGATTCTACTTCTCTGGTTTCACCTTTTAATTTTGATTCCTATAAATTAAATCTTTTCTCCACAGGAAGGAAAAACTTTTTGGATTCCTTAGGGGAATTTAAATGGCAGAAGCTCTATAAAACACCAGTGACTGATAGGATTGTTAGAGATCTGCAAGTCCTGTGATAACCACATAGGTGCTGCTGCTGCTGCTGAAAAGCTACTACTATCATATTCGATGAGTCACTTAAAATTATATTTAATGTTATGAGGCAGTACCACAATTGGAAAGTTAGAGGGGACTGATGCTGATTACCGATAGACAGAAAGGAGAAGAAAAACAAAACAAAACAAAACAAACAAAAAAAACAACCTGGTTTATGAAGTTGGAAAGTTGGAACGGATTTATTACTAAATATACCTAATCTGAGTGCAGGATTTCAGCAATTTATAGTTGCTGAAATTAATCAAAAAGAGCAGAATATTCCCCAAATAAATAAGAATTCTCAACATATTTCAGGTGAAAAACAATTTTAAAAGAACTGTTTATTTCTGTTTTTAGTATAAGGTGATGACCTGTTTAAAAGATCATCAAGGAGACTGGAAATTAAAGATCTTTTGGCACAGCTAAAGCTGTGGCTCTACAGCTGTATGTATTTTGTTCTCCTTGACTGAACAGCATTCTCAGTCATTTCATCACTATCATAAAAGCAGCTTGACCCAAACATCAGAAACAACAAAGTTTGGGAAAAGATACTGATTACTCCAAGTCTCTGAGCAGCCCATATCACATCAGATGCAGATAGTACATTTTTCTATAATATAGATTTTTTGAAGAGTTAAAGTACCATCATGAGAAATGCATAACACATCATAATTCCAAACATCATCTGTTAGTGCATTCAAACTCTCATCAGAAGACTGTGGCTTACTGGATGAATTTGGAACATTCAAAACCCCTTTTCAAATGTTTTATACATAAATCCTGTTCATAAGCTTTTTCAAATCTTTAAAAGGACAATTTCTTTTGTCTATTCTTGTCTATTCTGAGCTTAATGCAGGACAATACTTTAAATGGTGGCCTATGGTCCAGATCTATTTTGTGTGTTGATTTTGCATTATTTATCAGTATGTCAGGGTACAGATTATAACAGTTGAATTCTTTTCATAGAATTCATATGTTGCAGATTATTTTCTATTTAAAAAGCAGAGGCTGAGCAGCAGAAAGCTACTTGTCTGCATTGTCTATGCAGGGCCCAACTGGTTTCTCAAACCTGCTTCTTCCTGAGAGCAAAGAGGACTTCTCAGCTGGAAGAAAATGCCTGGATATAGACTGGATGAAAGAAGTCAAGGAAAGACATAGCATACCTGTAAGATGACACTGGAGAAGAGACCTTTACTTAAGACAAAAAAAAGAGTACTGTGTAAAAGTTGTAATCAAGGAAATTATTGAATGTCTTTGGCCTAGAAAGGAAAAAGAAAACAATTGACCCTAAAAGGATGCAGTGATCAAGACATCAGTTTCAAGGCCTGTTGTGGCAAAGTTTTGTCAGCAGGGACAGTGCAGAGGCAACATCTGTGATGAAAGGACAGGGGCTGCACTATGCCAGACAGTTCCAGCCAGAGACACCAAACCCATGGCAAGGTGTGGGTAGGCCCAGTAGCCAATATGGTGGTATTTGGGCAGAAACATATCTAAGAAAGGGTAGAAAACGTTACCCATCAGTAAATGGTGAGTATAAAAAGTGTGAGAAACAGCCTTGTGAACACCAAGGTCAGTGGGGAAGAAGGAGAACATATTCCACGCATTGGATCAGAGATTCTCCTGCACCACATGGAAAGGATCCCTTAGGAGGTAGAGGACTTGAGAATAAAAGAATAAAGTTGAGCCAGGGAAGAACGAGGTGAAGGTGTTTTAGTTTTAATTTTATTTTTTTTTTCCCAAATCTATTTTAATTGACAGTAAATTAAATTACTTTTCCCCAAGTGGAGTATTGTTTGCCTAGGACAGTAACTGGTAAGTGATCTCCCTGTCTTTAACCCAGTCCAAGAGCTTTTTGCATATTATTTTCTCCATCCATCTTGTTGAAGAGGGGGAGTGAGAGAACAGCCGGGGATTTATTTTATTTTATTTTATTTTATTTTATTTTATTTTATTTTATTTTATTTTATTTTGGTAGTCAGACAAGGTCAACCCATGATAACAGGATCTGGTTTTAATAAGGCTGAGCAAAAGAACTGTTTTACCAGTTTCAAAACTCCCTTTTTCTTCAGCTAGTAATCAGTAATGTAAGGTTTGTGGTTAAGAGTCATGCAACAGTGCCAAAGCCAAAATATTTCTAAATCTGACTCAAGAACAGAGGAAAACTGGGTCTGTTATGCTACTGAAATGTCAATACGCTATATGACAATGCAGAAGGAATCTTCCTTAGTTCCTCTGCACTTTACAGAGAGAAGGCATGATTACTTAATTCACATGGACCAAGAATTGTTTATAATCTACATACATATAGGAATATGTCTATGAACTCATGTTTGCCTTCCCATATTTTGTTCCATTATTTACAAGGGACACAATATACATACATACAATATACGATATAAACACTACACTTGTTTTTCCTGTTCCTAAAATTACAGATTTAAACTCTATTCTTAAATATATGTATATATATATATATAAATCTCTTAAAAAGTAGTCTGTACTATAAAATATTTGTTACCTAACTCAGTAAGTTGAGAGCAATTAATTCCATCAGAGTCTTTATATCAGAGGCATTCTATATGTTTTCTGTATCAAGATTTGATAATGACGTTTCATTCCCAGTGGCTTTTACTGTTGCTCATTTATGCAAAATAAGAACCCTTGAATGTGTCTCACCTTTCATTCTCTTCCCTGGCGCTACGTTCTTTCCATAGGAAGGAAGGAAGGAAGGAAGGAAGGAAGGAAGGAAGGAAGGAAGGAAGGAAGGAAGGAAGGAAGGAAGGAAGGAAGGAAGGAAGAAAAAGCTAGCAAAAAACACCAAACCAAACAAATAAAATAAAATAAAAACATTATATATACTGAAGAAACAAATAGAGTTAATTCCATTTTCACAGATGTATTGATAATGGTTTATCAATACATATAAATAATGAAATTGAGAAAAGAAAGTAGGGAATAGGGGTTTTGTTACATTGAGTAAATAATGACACCAACTTTTTTGACTGGATTTAGAGAAAATTTGTTCATTTGTTGTTGACTTCATGGTGATAATTTTGATTCTTTAAACAAATTTTCTTTAGATATGACATTGAAAGTAGGTGACATATTATGCAATTTAACTTAAATCTGAATAATTTACATTTATTGTAATGGCCACATCGCAATACAATGTGGCAATTACAAACCTGTGGCAATTATTTTAATGGCCACAATGGGGTAATGGCCACAAGATCACAGGATGTTCAAAAGCAGATAAATGGAAATAGAAATTCTGAAAATCACTGAAAAAATAACCAATCTGAACAACAAAAACAAAAACAAAAAAAAAGAAAAAGAAAAAAGAAATCAAAAGAATATAGAGTTTTGATACTAATTCTAAAATTAGAAAAATATAACACAGTATCACACAGAAAGTTGGTTTTGGTCACTGTGATCCTGAAAACTTTTATTGTTGAGTTTTTAAATGAAAACAAAAGAAGTAGGAACAAAACTTTTTTTTTTTTTTTTTTTTTTCTAAATAAGGAAAAAATTAATTACTTCAAGCAGGTTGGCCACACCCGATAAATTATGCTCTTTATGAACTGTGGAATGCTTTTATTCAAAACAGTTTGTTACATACATTTGTTGTTGATTGAAACCTCATAACTAATATTAACCTTCAAATGCCATCTGGTCACAAGAAGGCATGTTTTAAATTAAAATTATTTTATTACTTCTAATCTAAAAAGGAAATAAATCACTGAGGGTTACATTAGGCAGGAGAATAGTTCCAGTTTTCAAGCAAAGAAACTTAGAAACATCTGACAGGATTGTTGAAACAGATTATTATGCTTGTTCTATCTGATTGTACAAATATGACCTTTTAACAGAAGGTTTGTGAAGAAAGACTTAGATGAACTACAGCTTTCCTTGACACATCTCCCTTCTTACTGATACTCTTTTTCAATTATACTGTCAAGATATCTGATAGGGTGATGGTGGTAGTCAGACTGTGGAGAATGGAGGAGGGAAACTGATGGAAACAAAAAAAGCAATGGTTGAGTTCCTTTGAAATGAAAGGAACTACCTATATCTTAATATAATGCACATAATAATGTGACTTGTGAGTGAGGGTTAAAGGAGAGCTTATAGTATATAAGTATATATACTTATAAGTATATATACTATATATATACTATATATATGTATATACTTATAAGTATATATACTTATAAGTATATATACTATATATATATAGTATATAGTATATGAGTATATAACTCATCCAAAAAACTTACCAATTTTTACATGTTAGTGGTCTGAGCAAATCAGAAAAAAAAAAAAAAAAAAAAAGAAAGAAAGAAAGAAAAAAAAAAAAAGCTGTTTTCATTGCAAGTTCTCTGAACAAACTGGTGAATAGATTACCTAAACAATGGAGAATTTTTAATACCAGTTTTAATACTAGTTTGCAATACTAAATTTTATAATGCCAGAAGAACTTTTAATAATTGAGCAGAATGAAGAAAGTATCACCCAATACCTGCTGGCAACGTGTTTTCTAACAATATATTTTTAGTGAAGATTTACCATGGTGTTAGGCTTGTTAGGCTAGTTTGCCTTCATTTGTACCAAGGGTAGTCTGGGTAGTTTTGTTTTTAATCAAGCTTTTTTTTCTAATTTATTAATTTTTATTTTTATTTTTTTCTAATTAGTTTTTAACTGAGTTTTGATATTGAACCTTCAATCTACTTATTATATCATGCTGTATTCTATAGCAGATTTCTGCTACATGTGTTGTTTGAATCTACTATAAGATCATGTAAAATGTCCTTGCATAGTCTCAGTTATTAATGATTTGAAATCTGAGAAAAATCAGTACTTCTAGAAATAATTCATTTGTGCTAAGGAAAAAAAAATAAATAAAATGATGATGTATTGGAAAGATCTCCTTGATGACTGCTTCATAAAGAGACAACAGAACTGAGAAAAACTGAAATGGACAGTTACTAGGTAAAAGTGGTAAAGTGAACAATAGGGTTTTTGTTTTGTTTTTGTTTTGTCTTGTTTTGTTTCTTTGCTTGTTTGTAAAATCTGTTTTCCCTGAAGAATGGTTAGTGAAGGAACACAAAAAATTCTTGACCAAGTCTTTACATTTTTTGAGCTATTTTTTTTTTCAGTAATTTCAATAATTTTAGTTGGATTTAGTAAGTCATTCCAATACAAAGAGAATACAACCCTTAGTTATCTATGGTGAAACTTCATTGTGCAGCAAAAGAGGAGGACCCCTACAACCACAGTGTGATATTCAGTTACTGTTTCCTAAATGGTTCATACATGAGTGCTTTAGTGGTCTTATTCTCTTTACACACACTTGAACAGGTTGCCTTAAACTTTTGGGTTGTACTGACCAACTGACCTCAACAGAAGGCAAAAATAGGATGTAATGTTGCTGCCTCCCAGATGTAACACAGTTTGAGCATTTCCTTAATTTTAACCCACTGAGAGGAAGATGGCTTTATCTTTTAGGTTTATCATCCAAGCCTGTATGATATGCTAGAAAAAAATGTCATACATAATACCCTTTGTCTTAACCGTACAAAAAAGACCTTTTTTTTTTTTTTTTTCTTTTGTAGCTGCAATTCTGATATGCCTATTCAGGACTTCTGAAGAAAAGGCACAAAGAACTTAAGAGAACAGCCTGTAACAGACTCCAGGCCTTAGCCAAGCAACACAAGGTGGCTGACATTCATTGCTATGCTCCCCAGATTTCATTAAAATTGGTCCAGTACTTTTGGAACTCTATACGTTTATAAGTACACAGCAGATCATAGAATAGAATGAATTTGGTTGGAAGGGACATTAGAGATCATCTAATTCCAACCAGCAAAAAAGCACTAGACTTTGTTTCTCAATTTTTTATTTTATTTTTTTTTTTCCAAATCCTGACTTACATCAGTGTTTCCTTTTACAAAATAAAGCTATATAAAAAAAAAAAATAAAAATCAAACCCAAGTAATTTTAAGTTGTTTTCAGTTTAAATGCTTGATAATGTGTTGTGTTCCTTTGATGCACTTCAATTAAATAGTTCTTATGAATTCTGATTTTGGAAAAATGAGTTAATCTCTTAATCCTGCTCATAATGCCCATAATGCTTCATACTTCGACTCATTCCCTTAAGTTTTGTATTATTATTCTTTTAAATTATCTAGGGAGGGTTTTTTGTTGTTGTTGGTTGTTTGTTTCTTCTGTACCTTCTATTTTCTATAATCTATCACGTTTTTAAGCTAAGAAGATTTACAAATTGTAATGGTCCCCAGGCAGAACTCCTATTGCTGTTCTCACCTTTGCAGAAAAAGACAGATACTAATTACTATTTCAAATGCATCACAGTAACTTAGGGACCTATAACTCCATTTTCAATGAAAAGCTTAAAATATGTTTAACTTTATAATAATTCTGGAAAGATAAGATCTGTGGTTCCAAAAAGAGAAAAAAAAAAAAAAAATCTGGACTCTTATCTTTTTGAATGTACAGGAAAGTAAGATGCTGATGTGGCTCTTCAGGCAGAAATCAAGGAAAAATGAAGGGATATTTAGTGAGTGGATGACAAAGATGAAGTTAAAGAACATTGGAAAATTTTGGCAAGTCTCTAACAATGAGTGGAATCTGGCCATCTTTGACACTAATGAGTGCCTACACACACAAATTTTCCATTGAAAGTTTATGCTTACAACTAGCACTGCCCAGTTCATTTGTTTAACAAGGCTTTGTCTTGCTAAAGAACATTAAAAATGTTTGGCAGGTCTCTGAAAACGAGCAGCATCTGGCATTCTTTGATACTAATGAGTGCTTATGTATTGAAATACTCTGCTGAAATCTTATGCTTATAGCTAGTACTGCCCAGTTCATTTGTTTAGCAAGGTTTTGTCTAAGTTAAATAAATAAATAAATAAATTGAGCATTTGACACTGTTTCAAATACAATAGAAAAGCTGATAATAAGGAAATGGTTTGACTGAAGTTCTTTTTCAGATTCACACACACACAGAATCACACTTTTCATAACATTACCTCATGTTCTTATATTTAACAAAGGATAAACACAAAATGTAATATAAGAATGGATATTTAAAACACCTATTCATGAAATAGAAAGATTTAATTTTAAATCTCAGTATCTTTGCAATGAGATTCTTCATCCTGTACTTAGACATATTCTTATAAGCAATTGTGAAGTCTGAATTGGAGTTCTACTGATTTCAATAAAATCGGTAGTTTTTGTAAAAGATCAAACTTATTCTCAGTATTTGACTTTTGATAATCTCTGTTACTTTTCTCTTGTCAGTATTTCAAATAAATCAATGGTATCAGACATTAAATAAGAAGACATTTAGCATTAGAAGAATGGCAAATAATATCTGAGAACTTCAGTTTTACTCTTTATCTAATTCATTACTTAAATATATACACATGCATATATGCATATAAAGTATATACATATATACTTTACCATTAATGGTGGCTACAGAACAAGACTCCATACATGGCTTCTCATTGCATCTAATACAAAAGCATATTGGATTATGTTTACAATGAAAGGTATCATTGTTCTAGAAAGAAAGGGAGGATGGGGTGGTTAGGAATTGAAAAATTAAAGATATGACATCAATCACCCTGAGCTGTGACAATTGCACAGACAACACATCTTGATGTTGGTTGTGCACTGCTGAAAGCTTTTATTCTATTCACAGAATCACACAGAATCACAGAATTTCTAGGTTGGAAGAGACCTCAAGATCATCGAGTCCAACCTCTGACCTAACGCTAACAATCCCCACTAAACCATATCCCTAAGATCTACATCTAAACGTCTTTTGAAGACTTCCAGGGATGGTGACTCCACCACTTCCCTGGGCAGCCTGTTCCAATGCCTAACAACCCTTTCAGTAAAGAAGTTCTTCCTAACATCCAACCTAAAACTCCCCAGGCGCAACTTTAGCCCATTCCCCCTCGTCCTGTCACCAGGCACGTGGGAGAATAGTCCAATCCCCACCTCGCTACAGCCTCCCTTGAGGTACCCATAGAGAGTGATAAGGTCGCCACAGAGCCTCCTCTTCTCCAGGCTGAACAAGCCCAGCTCTCTCAGCCGCTCCTCGTAGGACTTGTTCTCCAGACCCCTCACCAGCTTCGTCGACCTTCTCTGCACCCGCTCAAGCACCTCGATGTCCTTCTTGTAGCGAGGGGCCCAAAACTGAACACAGTACTCGAGGTGCGGCCTCACCAGAGCTGAGTACAGGGGGACGATCACCTCCCTAGCCCTGCTGGTCACACTGTTTCTGATACAAGCCAGGATGCCGTTGGCCTTCTTGGCCACCTGAGCACGCTGCTGGCTCATATTCAGCTGACTATCCTCCATCACTCCATCACTCCCAGGTCCTTCTCTGCCTGGCAGCTCTCCAACCACTCATCTCCCAGCCTGTAGCTCTGCTTGGGGTTATTGCGCCCCAGGTGCAGGACCCGGCACTTGGCCTTGTTAAACTTCATGCAGTTGGCCTCAGCCCATCGGTGCAGCCTATCCAGATCCTCCTGCAGAGCTTTCCTACCCTCAAGCAGATCGACACACGCGCATAGCTTGGTGTCATCTGCAAACTTACTGAGGGTGCACTCAATGCCCTCATCCAGATCATCGATGAAGATATTAAAGAGGACCGGCCCCAGCACTGAGCCCTGGGGGACGCCACTAGTGACTGGCCTCCAACTGGACTTGACTCCATTCACCACGACTCTTTGGGCCCGGCTATCCAGTCAGTTTCTAACCCAACGAAGCGTGCGCCAGTCCAAGCCAATTTTATGCTTCCATTGTGGCTTAAAAACAAATAGGAAAGTAAGCGAAAAAATGAAAAGGAATCAAACCATTATAATTCCATTAAGCACACTCATTTTAAGCAAGAAAATCCCTAGCATACTTCATAATGCAAAAGGAAACCAGGCATTGCATTATACTTCAGGGTATGACATGATGGGTGGACCCCATCATGTCATACAGAAGTGGTTAAGGAGTTGTCTTGAAGGTCGCATACAGAGAGTAGTGGTCAACGGCTCTATGTCCAAGTGAAGGCCAGTGCTCCTCAGGGGTCTGTCTTGGGACAGGTGCTGTGTAACATCTCTATCACCTAGACAGTGGGATCAAATTCACCCTCAACAAGTTTGCAGATGACACCAAGCTGAGTGGTGTGTTTGATACAATAGAAGGAAGGGATGCCATCCAACACGACCTGGACAAGCTTTAGAATTGGGCCCACATGAACCTAATGAGGTTCAACAAGCCTAAGCATAAGGTGCTGCACCTGAGTACAGACTGAGAAAAGAACTTATTGAGAGCAGCCCTGCTGGATTTAGGGGTTTTGCTGGATGAAAAGCTCAACATAAGCTATCAATGTCAAAGAATAAATTCAAAAGAATAAATTACTTCACTTTAAATCAGCATTATTATTCTTCAAGCAGTTCATGTTGCACTTCAGTTCTGGTATGTAATGAAATCAAAATTGAGTGTGCACTTGTACATGACATGTCTGCCTGAACCTGTGAACTTCTTTCAGCAGTTTATAATTTAGACAATCCCAGGACTAGTCAGTTATCTGCTTGTAAACAGAGTAAAAAAAAAAGTCATAAAATGAAAACAAAAAATCAAAATGCCAAGGGGATGACTGAGTGTTTCATGTTTCTCTAATACTCTCTCTTTTTTTTTTTTTTTTTTTTTGTCTTTATGGGTATGAAGTATGCAAACATCATAATATCATCTGCGAATCTACATCTCAGTGTTATCTAGGATCTAGTTTTCCACCTAAATATTGAAAGGTAAAAGTTGAGAGTGTTGCTTTCTGACAGTATTTTACCCATCTGTTATCATATAACTTTTACCCACCTGTTATCATATAACTAGCCATAAAAATGATCTGTTCTTACTTCTTTAAACAGTTTTCTCAATTTATCATTCTGGAGGGATATATTCTGCAGTCTACACATCACAAATACACTTTCCAATATTTAGGCAAGATTCAAATTACTTGCTTTTTTTTTTTTTCGATATTACTAAATATCTGGGACTAGGTAATTCTTGTTAATGACAGGTGTGGTGCTGGTAGTAAACTTTCTGAACTGCAGTATTTTAGGCATTATGGTAATGCAACTACTGAAAAGATTTGTGAGAAAAGTACTTATTTTTTCAATAAAAAAATAGTGATATTATAAAAAGTCTGAAAATTTTTCAACTTACTACCTCTGTTGTCTGTTAAATGCTTTGTTTCCATACCAAAAAAAAAAAAAAGCTGCAAAGGAAGCAAGCAGACAACCACAACTGATAGAAATAATAGCACATCCAATGTCTGCTCTATACTGTTTCGTATTAAAACTAACATCTTCAGGCATGGGAATCCTCTTTGATGAAGAAACAGAATAACGTTACTGGTTCTGGTGTGCCATGTAGACACTCATTTTATTTATTAGAAGGTTAGGATCCAACACAGGAACTTCACATTTTTCTTTCCTCTAGGGTTGTAATAACACTTACTATTCATTATTAGTTTTTATTTCAAATTCAAATCCAGTAATTATTTCGGGTGGAAGAGACTTTCATTGCAGTGGTTTAGTGAAAGCAATATAAATGCAGGATATTGATATTCTCTTCTTGATTTATAATTCATACAACTTATCTGCAGAAAGCAAAATTGCTATATGTTTAGCTACAAGATGTCACAAAGGAAGATCATTTCCAGACCATAACCAGATTAGAAGTGAATGGTTAACACTTTTAAAATCACTTTTTTTCTTTTTCCTTAACACCAATTCAGTACCACAGGAATGGGAAAAAAAAAATGCTTTCAGAAGCCAATCTTTCATTGATGTCAAGCCATACAAGCAAATATATTTTAAAGATTACTGCTAGAAATTGCAGAAAGATTGATTCAAACTTTAATTGGCACTACGCTTGAAAAGAAACATTGCTATTCTTCTGCATAGTTTTGCAAATATGGTGCATGATTATGCTACAATGAACTGCAAGCATTGTTTTTCTTATTTTATTTTATTTATTTTATTTTATTTTTCCTGGATATAGAACTGACCTAAGTTAATTCCCAGGACAAAATGACAGTCAGAAAGGCTCAGCTGGCTGTTGTGATTACATACTAGGCACTTACTTTATTATATGTTTTCCCTTAAGGATCAGGTATCCTGGTTCCTATGAGCAAGTTTATTCCCTCAAGCTCCAGAACTGTCACAAAGGAAACAGCAATTATTAGCAGAGATCAGTTAGCCTCAATCCCAATGTTTCCAAGACTTGTGACTATTGTTTATTTGCACCTGAATAGAATAGAGGAGTTGTAACAACAACAGCAGCAAAAGCAAATATATATATATATATATATATATTTTGATATTTTGGTATCAGAAATAATGAGAATGCCTATGTAAAAAACAAACAAACAAACAAACAAAAATCTAGTGGCTACACTCAATATATTTAATAATCATTGTTTGTAGAGTATGTCTCTTATCATCCTGTGCAAAATTTCATAAAGAAAACCATCATTCAACTAGGAAAAATGAACAATCATATGTTTACAATCTATAGAAAGGCATAATAAAGTGCAGAATTACATTCCATTAACAGTGAAGAACCTGATTGATAATTCCATTTTAAGTGCAAATTAGTGTAAGCATTCTGCTCATTAATTGGAATATGGCTAGTAAGCGTTATATCTTTTTTAAAGAAGATGGAGATGAATTTGGATTGGCATACTAATTCTTCCTGAGGATTGAATATGCTCTATGAAGTACTACTATTTTAAACAAATTTGTTTCCTAGTGTTTCCAACAGTGTTTGTATTGCTGCACTAAAAACTTACTAGTATTTATGTTGCCTTGGGGACAAGAATGTGCCAAATATTCCCCAAAATGTGTTTAGTATCAATGACTTTCTCTGTTTTTTCTGTGTTGTTTTTTTTTTCACATCCTTCAGTCATGAGCTCGGGTTCCCCACTTCAGTGAAGCAACTTCTACCTCACAAAACTTACTAACAATTTAAGATCTGAAGGCCAAATTATGCCTACAGCTTTATCTACAAATATTATAGTTATCTTTTGAGATAGAAAAACCTTCTTTATTTTGTGCCATTCTGTTTGTTTCTGAACTCTGAATCACTTAAAAGCACATTTAAGAAAAAAAAAAAAAAAGAGGAAGTAAACGAACTGGTTGGTGACCTGCTACGGCACTTGGATGTGCACAAGTCGATGGGGCCGGATGGGATCCACCCAAGGGTACTGAGAGAACTGGCAGAGGAGCTGGCCAAGCCACTATCCATCATTTATCAGCAGTCCTGGCTATCGGGGGAGGTCCCAGTTGACTGGTGGCTAGCAAACGTGATGCCCATCTACAAGAAGGGCCGGAGGGCAGACCCGGGAAACTACAGGCCTGTCAGTTTGACCTCAGTGCCAGGGAAGCTCATGGAGCAGATCCTCCTGAGAGTCATCACGCAGCACTCGCAGGGCAAGCAGGCGATCAGGCCCAGTCAGCATGGGTTTATGAAAGGCAGATCCTGCTTGACGGACCTGATGTCCTTCTATGACAAAGTGACGCGCTGGGTGGATGAGGGAAAGGCTGTGGATGTGGTCTGCCTTGACTTCAGCAAGGCTTTTGACACCGTCTCCCACAGCATTCTCCTCAAGAAACTGGCTGCTCTTGGCTTGGACTGGCGCACGCTTCGTTGGCTTAGAAACTGGCTGGATAGCCGGGCCCAAAGAGTCGTGGTGAATGGAGTCAAGTCCAGTTGGAGGCCAGTCACTAGTGGCGTCCCCCAGGGCTCAGTGCTGGGGCCAGTCCTCTTTAATATCTTCATCAATGATCTGGACGAGGACATCGAGTGCACCCTCAGTAAGTTTGCAGATGACACCAAGTTAGGTGCGTGTGTCGATCTGCTTGAGGGTAGGAAGGCTCTGCAGGAGGATCTGGATAGGCTGCACCGATGGGCTGAGGCCAACTGCATGAAGTTTAACAAGGCCAAGTGCCGGGTCCTGCACCTGGGGCGCAATAACCCCAAGCAGAGCTACAGGCTGGGAGATGAGTGGTTGGAGAGCTGCCAGGCAGAGAAGGACCTGGGAGTGATGGAGGATAGTCAGCTGAATATGAGCCAGCAGCGTGCTCAGGTGGCCAAGAAGGCCAACGGCATCCTGGCTTGTATCAGAAACAGTGTGACCAGCAGGGCTAGGGAGGTGATCGTCCCCCTGTACTCAGCTCTGGTGAGGCCGCACCTCGAGTACTGTGTTCAGTTTTGGGCCCCTCGCTACAAGAAGGACATCGAGGTGCTTGAGCGGGTGCAGAGAAGGTCGACGAAGCTGGTGAGGGGTCTGGAGAACAAGTCCTACGAGGAGCGGCTGAGAGAGCTGGGCTTGTTCAGCCTGGAGAAGAGGAGGCTCTGTGGCGACCTTATCACTCTCTATAGGTACCTCAAAGGAATCTGTAGCGAGGTGGGGGTTGGTCTGTTCTCCCACGTGCCTGGTGACAGGACGAGGGGGAATGGGCTAAAGTTGTGCCAGGGGAGTTTTAGGTTGGATGTTAGGAAGAACTTCTTCACTGAAAGGGTTGTTAGGCATTGGAACAGGCTGCCCAGGGAAGTGGTGGAGTCACCATCCCTGGAAGTCTTCAAAAGACGTTTAGATGTAGATCTTAGGGATATGGTTTAGTGGGGATTGTTAGCGTTAGGTCAGAGGTTGGACTCGATGATCTTGAGGTCTCTTCCAACCTAGAAATTCTGTGATTCTGTGTGAACAAACAAACAAACAAAATGTTTGAATGTCAATGACAGTATCATGCTACCTTGCTCCCTATAATTTTTCACCAGACATACAGAAAAAATACAGAGATTCCCTGGAGGGAATCTACCAGAGAAAGTACTTACTTGCAAATCGTTAAGGTCTAAATTTCTCTATAGAAATCTATTAGATGAAAATAGAAACTAATTTCCCGTGAAAACAAAACAAAACAGAAAACTGCAGAACTTTTATCTGAGTTGGAATAATAACTGCTACTTACCCTAATTGTTAATATCATTATTACAGATGTGAACACATGTAGTTTGGAAAATGAGCCTATACCAGAACTTACTCAAATGTATCCAACAATAGAAGTTACACACATGTTTATACAGAAGCTGTTACTAGCAGAGTCAACAGGTGTTTACATTACAGTGGTTTAGTTCTGCTTTCTGCTACAAATACTAGCATTCACACAGAACTTCAAGAGAAATTTTGCAGGTCTCAAACACTTGTCAAACCTTACATCCACAGTTGTCATTTTGTGTCCACTGACTTCTGTTCTTCTGTCTGGGATATTTTGCCCACAAAAAAATGTCAAACTCTTTTAAAGTAGGCAGCTTGATTATTTTGTATTAAATAACAAAAAGACTAAGAAAGAACGAAAGAACGAAAGAACGAAAGAACGAGAAAGAGGAAGGAAGGAAGGAAGGAAGGAAGGAAGGAAGGAAGGAAGGAAGGAAGGAAGGAAGGAAGGAAGGAAGGAAGGAAGGAAGGAAGGAAGGAAGGAAGGAAGGAAGGAGGGAAGGAAGGAAAAATATGTGACACTAAAGGTTTTGATTAGTATTAACGATTCTGTAAGCATAGGGCATATTTAGTACTCCCATTCACTTTGACCAAAAATAAAAAAATAAAAAAAATTAATGGAAAAGTGCAGATGGAAAATCCCAGAAGGAAATGTCAGCAGGGGTAGGGTTTGTCATTTAGCAATTATGCTAGTCTAGCTAGTGAGGAAATTTCAGTTATTTCAGTTTTACATAAGAACATTGCAACCTTCCCCAAGTGTATTCTTCATCTATGTGTTAGCTGCAAAGAATGTAGATATGATTAATTCTACTATATAGATAATGGTTCAGTAACATAACTTTGATCTATTTATAACAGTTTACCTAGCCAGTAGCTGTGGTAACTTCTTAAATCACAAAGATGTAATTAGTCACTGTTCTGATACATAGGAAAAAATAATTAAAAATAAATAAAATAAAATAAAATAAAATAAAATAAAATAAAATAAAATAAAATAAAATAAAATAAAATAAAATAAAATAAAATAAAATAAAATAAAATAAAATAAAATAAAATAAAATAAACAGTTAATGCCATTATTTAAAAACCAAGTTCATTTTATTCCTTAGTGATCTGGGATGTAGCTGCACAAAATACAGAGACTAAGATTTCAGGCGTATGCCCTGCAGCAATGAAAGTTAATCCCTGAGGTTATTAGAAACTCTTTAGGTAAACGGGAAACAAAGGTGAACATTCATCAACTGAGAATAGCTTTTTCTTATTAACTAACAGCTTTTATGCATGGCACTTTGAGATTCATTCTGTATTGCATTACTGTACATAAAATAGAGTCTAACTGATTGATGGATAACAAGACTAAGCTCAAGTAGAGCAGAATTCTGCCTTGAGAAGCTGGAAAGCGTTTAATGCTTTATTTTCATGTCATGGGATTGTAAAATGGGAAAATTTAGCAATAGTGTTTGTAAAGGAAATAAAATCAGAATTCAAAATTATTATAACCTTTGATGAAAAAATAATACAACTTACCAAATGTCAGTTCCAAAGTTATAGTGAGAAAAATGCTCTAATTTCATTTAATAAAGGCATATTATATAACATATTAAAATAACATATAATGCATAAATAACATATATAAATAACATATTTTGTAACAGACAAAATCAGTTACAATGTTCAACCTGTCAGTGTCACAGAGCCAAAAGCCATAACATGAATCCCAACTCTTTAAAGCCCTGTCCTGACTCTAGCCTCCCCATTTGTTTGTCTTAGTTGTAAAAGTAAAGGTAGACATTACCCTACCATTATGTCAAAGGAATGTCCATCGAAGTAGTGAATACATAGACTAAGGAAACCACAAAGAATTCCTGGATTTTGGTGGAGATGGAAAATTGGTCATATGTTTTAAAAGTGGTCACATGGGAGCCCTATACATTTTCCGGGTAAGTGCACATTTTTTAAATCCTATTGTTATGAATATTCAATAACAGAGTTTAAAGACTATCCTTGATAAAGCATTGTTTCTGTGCAGAGACCTAGAGTCTCTGTAGAATTAAATAAGAGCAAAATCTTATCAACAGTGGAATTTTCTTCTCCTCAAGACACTTCCATATCTTTCTTTCCTTTTAAGATACAATCTGAAGAGATTTCTTCTTTCTAATCAGTAGTCAGAAAATTCACCTAGAAGTTTTACATGTAAAGGAGGAAGAATGGTTTTATAACCCCTATGTATGGGATGCTAGCTTGGTGGAAGATCCAAAGATGATCAGAGGGCTGGAACACTTCTCCTATGAAGAATAGGCTGAGAGAGTTGGAGTTGTTCAACCTGGAGAAGAGAAGGCTCCGGGGAGACATTATAGGGTCTTTCAGTACCTCAAGGGGACCTACAAGAAATCTGGAGAGGGATTCTTTATCAGGGAGTGTAGTAGTAAGACAAAGAGTAAGGTTATAAACTAAAGGAAGGGAGATTTAGGTTAGATATTCAGAAGAAATTATTGACTCAGGGGGTGGTGAGGCACAGGAACAGGTTGTCCAGAGAAGCAGTGGATGCCCCATCCCAGGAAGTGTTTAAGGCCAGGCTGGATGGGGCTTTGACCAACTTGACCTAGTGGAAGGTGTCCCTGCAGGAGCATTGGAATTAAATGATCTTCAAGGTCCCTTCCAACCCAGATCAGATCAATGGATCAGATACTAACTTCAGCACTGATACTAAAATCTGATACTAAAATATATTTAAGATTCTATTTTTCACTCACCTTGAAAAAAATATTTGCCTTTGAGTAAAAATCTTTGAGGAATATCACCGAGTTCTCTCTATTGGTAGAAGACAATAAAATACATATAAAGGTTATGTGGAAATCAACAACAACAACAACAAAAATTACAAATGTCTTAGAATAGGATATTAAAAGAATTAAAGAGTTGGAAAGAGAAGCTGTGGGAGAAATGGAAGAGAGGATGAGGCAAAAAGCATAAGATAGGCAAAAAGCATAAGATGAGGGGAAATGATGTCTGAATATTTTGTTGTTTCTATAGGGTGCAAGGTGTTTGTTCTACATCTGTCATGTTAGAGTTTAGCTATATTTCATAATGATGGGCAACAGTAAGATGGTACTCTGCCTGAAAACAGGATATTATTTTAAGTGCTTAAATCTTATAATAAACATTGCTATTTTATAACCAAACAAGGCATCAACTAAGAAACAGATTCAATAAGATTTTTTAGACTTTCGCCATCATCCATGTTTTACAGACTTTTTTTTCCCATATATGTGTGTATATATATATATATATATATTATTTTATTTTTTCCCAGAGAGATTAGGGAAAGGAGGTTTGCTGTTGAAGTGTATGCACAAAAATATTATTCATGGCACAAGAGAAAAACGCCATCTGTTCATCTTCATCAGGGACACAGTGTAAGCTTTTTTGGTTTACTTCCACCACTGGACGTAAAATCAAAGAACAGAATATTCTCTTGATGAATGCAGTCATTTCTTGTAAACATGTTTTTAAGTGTTCCAATTACTACTGTCTGGTTTTCCTTGGTGGGACGTCCCAGGCACTAAGGCATAAGCTGCTCTTCATCCCACCTGAATTTAGAATTCAGTCATCACGTATGTTGAGGGGCTGCTTTTTCCCAGAGATAGATAATTCAGGGTCTCTTAGAGTCAGATTATATTAATCATTGAACCCTCAGATGCCTCTTGTTTTACACTCATTGCCCCAGCACGAGGGGGATTATTAATTGCTTCACAGTTGTTTACAGTTCTCTCACATTCAGTATGAGTTCTTTTACTCAGAAATGCTGATTTCTGATCAGCATTGGAAATTCTGAACTCACTGATAGTGAAAAAAAATGAGATTTCATTGATAAATAGGCATATGAAAAAATCAGAACATGTACAGACAATATGATGAATCACAAGTGCGAGAGCTACCACTTAACGCAAACTTTACAATACACAGTTATGACTAAGAAAACACTAACAAACAAAGCATCAACAAGGCAAACAAAATCCACAGCAAAGTGCTGAAAACCTGTACATCTGTCAAAGAATTATGGGGAAGTGGCTTGGCCATACTCCTCATTATTATTTTTATTTTTCATTTTACTTTTAAAGAGTCATCAGCTGACTAGAAAAAAAGTTAGTTGTAAATAATATTTTCATAATATTTTATTTTCAGATTATTTTTGAAAGAGTTTTAATAAGCTCGTAAGAGACTATCTGAATAGTGTCATCTCACAGCCTTCTGTCATGTGAACCACATAAATTCCTTACAGTTGTTCTTTCTTTCAGAAAGTTGTTCTTTATTACAGAAGATCACATCCTTTTCATAAAGTAGAATTGAATTATTGCCCCAAGACTAGCTTGACATTAGTTGAATTCCATCTTGAATTCCACATCATGGGCTAGGACATATTGTTATTGAAGATCCACCCTCCTCAACTAGTCAGTAAACATTTTTTATTTTGGATTCTCTGCTAATATTCCCCTTGTTGATTTTCTATTTTGCTTGTGTAAGGAGAAAATTAGGAATGACAAAAAGATCTGACATCTATATCAGGAGAAAGGATATGCCTATTATCCAAGTAAGGATAGACGAATAAACCTTAATATACTGCTGTTGTGGAGAAAATAAAGTACTGATCTGAGATGCACCTTAACACTTGGCTAGCCAGCAGCGAAAAGGTGACCGCTGAAGTCTAGGTGAGCCTTGGTGTGATTTTTGCTAACGCTATACAAACAACTTTAGTGTTAGATAAGGATTAACAAATGCTGATTAAACATAAATTTTAGATTGTGGTATATCTACAGACTACAATAACTGTTGAACTAATGCACTTCTGAACTATCATAATAAATTGAACATTAAAAACAAACAAACAAACAAACAAAAAACAACAACAACAACAACAACAAACTGTGGTATAATGATGTAGTTAAGTCAGCTGCAGAAAAAAAGGAGGAAGGAACGCTAAATTCTGGTTAGTATAAAGGAACTGAGTCCCCAGAGGGTCATGCCGAGGACAAAGACACAGTGACTGAGGACACAGTGATCAATTATCTCAAGACTGAGAAGCTAACTCAGCAAAAGCAACAGTCAGTCTGCAAAGCTGAAAAAGTAAGGAACAGAATAAAATCGATCAGTCTTTTGACTGGATAAAAGACAACTCAAAAGACTACTAAACTTTTGAATTAAGGAGGATCAGGATTGAAGATATCAGTGGCTGAGAATCAACTGTTGTGGAGGCAAATACTTTCTCCAAATCACCTTGACACTCCAGCAAGGTGCTGCTGGCTCACTTGTACCAGGACTGTGAACTCCAAGGACCAAAACAAAGGTTTTGTGAACTTGTGTGAGCTTAGAGAGCTCAGGGACTTTCAACTGAGGGTACTTGTCATAACCACACAATTTTTCTACTACTATTTTGGTGATAGTGTGATACTGTGTTCATAGCAGTTATCCATTGTTATTGACATAATCTAGTTAGTTATATTATGAGTTGTATGACTATATATATATTTTTATGCTATTACATTCATAATTGTCTTGTAACCATGATTGCCAATTATTTATTGTTTTCTCCCACATTTGAATGTTACTGAACTGTAGTTGTATTTGCTAGCTATGCTTCCAATCAACATAAGCTATTAAATATTATACATACCTCCTCATATTGTCAGTCATCAACCTATTTTCTTACTAGATACCTTTTCATGCTGCTGAATATTATCCTGCTGTTTGCCCATTAATTTCCACTTTCTCTCCTTCCATTTCTTCATGATTCCTTCATTGACTTCTGACCTTCAGTTGTGTCTTTCCAATAGTCCTCAGCTAATAAAAAAAAATCTTAATTTCTGGGTTCTACATCTAATCTCACTTATTTTCTACTATATATTATCCTTTTTATTTTGCATAGACAGTCTCAGATCTGCAACAATGATACTTTTTCTTACTATACTATGGCCATAAACATTTGTCTAACCTTTACAGATTTCCTAAATTCCATTTATTTCTAATTACTGATACCTGAACTGCTCTTCTGAACTTATGTACCCGGATCCTGTTAACATTTTGAATCACGGAGTCATAGAATCATAGAATGGTTTGGGTTGGAAGGGATCTTAGAAATCATTTAATCCCAATCCCTTTGCCATTTATTTAATATGTCTCATTTTGCACCATAGTATGCATTTTCCTTGAAGCTGAGCTTCCTATGCCCTTCTTAATTTCTGTCTAGTCATCTAGCTTCCAAAATATATCTTTTATCTTGACTGAATTCAAATAGGGCAGTTTGCACCCTCATCTTCTGAATTGCCTCTCTGCTGCTGCCTCAGTACATATCTAAACCTGCCACTGGTTGTTCAGGAGGTACAGTCCTTTTACATCCTCTTACACATACAGCAACTGTGATTCATGCTGAGTGCATGTGGAACATTTAGGGAATGGAGCTGTCAAATTCTGTTTGTTTGTTTGTTTTTTTTTCAATGTGAATTACATTTTTTTAAAACATGTAATTTGACTAAACAGTGTGTTTCTTCACAAACGTAGAAAAGTCCTTATTTTTTATATTTCCTGAAAAATTTCAACTCAATGATGCACAATTTTTTTTAAGAACTTTCTAGATTTATTTAACATGGATAAATACCCATATATTCACCTGCCTCTTTCAGATAAATATCTAACCTATTTGGGCTTGAGTTTATTGTTTGTTTTTCTCTGAGCATACATAACGCTAGGAGTTGAATGTTCAGGTGACTTCAGTTTAGGTAATTTTGTTTAATTAATCAGATTGGTAGAAAGGTGTGTTATTCTTGGAAACATTAGGCAACTATAGGAAATTATACTAATATCTATAATTGCCATAATTACTACTTTATTGAAATAATTTAGCTGTTGTGAAAAGAAATGTGTAGTTCAAAAAAATTGTATTTAAATAAGTTGCATAATATCTGTATGGCCTCCTATAAAAACAAACAAACTAAACAACAACAACAAAACACATAGCATACAGGAAAATTTGATCTGAATTTTTAAATGATGTTGCAATATTTCCACATAATACAGTTTGTGGAGGAGTGACCTTTGTGAGAAGAGAGCAGTGGCTGTCCTGTGTCAGGTAGATCCTGACAGTAGAGCCATAGTTTGACCACAAGGACTGATGAAGACAGGATTTTAAATCAGTGCCAGCTACTATATAGAGAAATGTTCTGTTCTTTGTTTAACACCAGAGTGATTTATCTGAAGATTGAAACAAAATTATTTGCTTTCCCAGCAAGTAGCAGTATCGTGTTTTACCAAATTGACAATTGTGTTTGAAAGACAGAAATTACTTCAGAAATTGTTATCAATGCCCTGACAACTAATGTTCATTAAGAAATCTCAAGACATTTTCATAAGAAAAGGGGTATTGATCCCATTTTGCTGGTGAAAATCCAGGTTATTTAAGTCATTTCTATCTGTTTGAAACACACCTATACTTCTGTATGGAGAGGTTATTCATCGTTTTCTATCTCATTATTTTATTTTATTTTATTTTATTTTATTTTATTTTATTTTATTTTATTTTATTTTATTTTATTTTACTTTATTTATTTTATTTTATTTTATTTATTTTATTTTAAGTTTTGTTATAGAGAATAACTACAGTGCTGCACCCCAGAGAAAGCTGTGTTTAAGCAGTGAATGTTCCCTTCACACAACAATAACATCTCTATTGAATGAATAAAAGTTGACAGCAAATAATATAAGGAAAGTGTCATTTGCTTTCATGAAAACTCATAAAATAAAGAACATTCCAGTAAATACAGTAAAATTCTGGTGTGTAAACCCACAGAAAGATAAGAAGATATAATAGTACAAGAATGATAGGTAATTTGTGGGATGATATTTTAAGGTAGCTTCTTAGTACTTCTTAGCCTGTTTCCAAAAGTCATTTGCAGACATGAATGAACTGATGCTGGCTGATGCTAGTGATGCAATAATTAACACTTCACTCTTTCATGATTGTAGTTTGGATATGTATTTTTTTATATTTTTTTTTGTTTGTTTTAGAAAACAAGAACACTTTAAACTGTAACCAGCCAACAAGGCAAGCACATTACACTTCGGAGGTAAATAGAAATGCTATCAAAAACAGTCTATGCATTTTCATGCTAACATTAATACTTGTCCCTTTACTTTTTTTGTTGTTATCAGACTCTAATGTCAAAGACCTTCTAAAACATGTATGGTAGTGGAGGGAAATGGAATAATCAGGATCTATTTATGTCTACACAGATGTATTTTCATGGGTACATGAATCAAGTATTCTTGATTATCAAATCAATTATCAAATGTTATTAATAATTTTCATACAGAAATATCCATTCATGTAGATTTATATATCAAAATTTCTAACCTTTTTATTTACACTTGACCTAGATTGGAATAGTTTTAATTTGGAAAAGGTAACTTTGTCAGAATATAATTCTACTTAAGCTGCATGTCTTTGCAGAAACGAACTATGTATGCTTTATAATCTTCAATATTTTTGTTAGTAAACTGTTTTATACATGTTTTTAAAATAATATACGTGATTTTAAAATAATATGTATTTGGGGCACAGATTGTTTTGTTCATTATCTGAATTACTGGCTGACAATTCCATATGTATGCTGTCATGTGTGTACTCACTAATGGAAATCTTTATTTCATCTGTTCAAAGTTAGCAAAAGTGTAAACTTTCGTACTATTTCTAAGCAATTGACTGAGAATCACTTATTAAATAACACCTATACAGTAAAATCATGACACATATAAGTAATCACATTAAAATCAATAATTTCAAAGATTTATTGCTAAGCAGAACTCAGCTGGTTTAATGTGATGGAGGTACATTGACTGAAATTTTAGCAACTCTCAGCTACACATCTGAGCTGTAAACATAAACAGAAGAAGGCACTGAAAACTGTTAGCAGCAGAATAAGTGTGCTTGCAATTCAAGAGCATGCTTCACCAGAAGTGGGAAATTGACTTAATAGCATCTTAATTTTGATGAAGGGAAGTAGAGAGAGTGATTTTGTGGAGAATTTGGATGCTTTGCCCATTTCCTGCATTTTCCCACATATGCTGCTACCTCGCTTTTTGAGTTAGCACACTGAAGGCTCCCAACTGATGTGCATGTTTAATATGTGAATTTCCATTAGCATTCTGACACATAGTTAATACTTTTGGTGACTGAAGGCTGTCCAAACACTTACCATAAAATGATGGAAGTGAAGAAATGGTTTTCAATGCTACCATACAGAAACCATGCTCGCCGGCTCTTCCCTCTTTGATATTTGGTTCTTCCCTCATCCAAGATATGACAGAATCAGCTGTTGATGTGCAGGAGAGTTTGGTAGGTCTGCTCTTTGATACCTCTTGTATCTCCATATGTGCATTTTGTAGGTGAACTGTACTATTAACAGAGCAGGGACAGTCACTGTAAAACATTCTCCTAGTTACAGACTAAAAATATGTGGAACATGATGACAGAGATATTAAACTCCATTAAATATTTGACTGATCAACAAACTTATGCAATGGAAGGTTAAGAGAATATTGGTATGGTGGGTAAAGCTTGCCTGGATGCCAGATGCTCACCCACCACTCTCTTACTCCTTCTTTTTAACAGGACAGGGAGAAAAAAGATGACAAAGTGTACAGGTTCAGATAAAAACAGGGGGATATATAAACTACCGTCATGGACAAAACAGACTTGACTTGGAGAAATGTTCATTTAATTTCTTGCCAAGTAAAAGTGGGTCTCCTACAGAAGCAGTTCCTGCCCGATAACCTTCTCCTGCGAGGGCTCTTCATGGGCTACAGCTTCTTTCAGGGTGTATGCATCTGCTGCAGCATGGAGTCCTCCATGGGCTGCAGTATGGATATCTGCTCCAGTATGTTCCAATCTGCTCCAATATGTTCCTCCACAAGCTGCAGGTGAACAATATGCTTCACTGTGGTCCTCCCCATGGTCTTTAGGGGAATCTCTGCTCCAGCATATCCTCACACTCCTTCACTTACCTTGGTGTCTGTAGAGTCGTTTTTCTCACATTTTTCTCACTCCTCAATCTTGAAACTACTGTACAGCAGTTTTTACCTGTTCTTAAATATGTTACCACAGAGGTGTCACCAGCATTGATGTGCTCATCTTTCGCCAATGGTGGGACTGTTTTGTAATCAGCAGGAACTGGCTCTATCTGGCAAAGGACAGCCACTGCTCTCTCCTCACAAACGTCACTCCTTCACAACCAGACCTTGCCATGTAAACTCAATACAATAGCAAGGATAATACACTGATGAAGTTCAGAAAATAATGTAGGACAGGATCACAGCTGTGATTAAAAAAAAAAAAAAAAAAAAAAAAAAAAAAAGTTCGACACTAAAACCACCAGAGAGTGGCTTTTGCTTTAGAAAAGTAATTGTATCAGTTGAGTGTGTCAACAGCTTATGTAAACAGACTTCCTTAAGATAATACAGAAAATATTATCTTCCCTAGCCAGATGGACCTGTATTGGGAAATATATATTTGGATCACACAGAAAGTAAAGGACCAACAAAATGAACTCTGAAAACAGCAACAGGCTTGAACTGTCTTTAACCCAGGTAATCTTTCTTGGTTACTTAGGATGTCCAGCATTGTGACAGTGAACTTACAGAGACCACTAATGGAAATCCTATTTGTATTTTGATCCAGTACTACATTGCAAATGCTGTGGTGTTTGTTCAGATTTAGTTAAATTGCTGTATTTCTCTGCAAAATCCAAATCACGTATAGCATCAAATATCCACAAATAAGTATACTTGATATTAAAATTTTCTTGTGTGTGTATATCTAAAGAACCTGGCCAGAGAGTTCTGGATTCTGACAATTTGTCAAAATTAATAAATATAAAATATGAATATAAAAATAAGAGTCCATATAAAATAAATAAATAAATCTAAAAGATTAAACATTCTAACAATGATGACATAAAGTAGCTGAAACACAATGATTGTATTTTGACTTTTTGGAAGGTGGAAAAGGCGGAAAAGGAGGTAAATAGAATGGTTGTAATTCTACATCTACTGCAATTTGTCCACTGTAATAAAAACATAATCTGACACTTTGAAGTTGGATTTATTTCAGTTTAGGGAGTGACCGATTCTATTTATGTACAAATACAATTTGAACATCCCACAGAGTGTTACTGTTATGGTGATCCACATCTTCAACTTTCTGGAATGCATTATTCTCATTCCTGCATAAAACACCTCTATTTTTTCAGGAAAACAGAAGAAAATATTTACAGATTTCTTACAGTTTATTATATCTATCAGTGGTAGATTGTATGAAGTGTTCCTTCTACTTTTTTGGAAGTACTTCTGTTTGTCTGAAAAAAAAAAAAATAGGTTACTGCTAGAGTAATATTTTGCTTTTTACCGTGTTTTCTGTTAGACAGAATTGCAAGTTGGACTGGCAGTTCCTTACCTGAAAAAGCAAGATGTTTGTGCTTGAAACCTTGATTTTGGAAGAACATCATTTAGTGTTTAGCTTTGTTAATCTGTGTCATATTAGATTAAAAGCAAGTACCAAAAAATGTAAAGTGAAATCTCCACTCTGCCAGACAACCTGTATACAGTGTCAGTCACTATTAAAATAACCTGTGAGTCTTGGACACATCTGTCCTCATCACAGAACAATTTGATCTGGAGCCTTGTGAGAATGAACCTCTCCTTCATCCAGCTATAGTACCAATTCCATAGATACTTTCTTGGCTGTAAACTGCTGATAGATTAACTGCCTTGCACTTGAAAAATCCTACGGAACAGCTCCCCTGTGGCTCATGGAGCTTTCACAGTTACCCTCTTTGCTTTTCAGGAATTCAAGGGAGAGTCTCTCATTGTATCACTGTGATAAGGTACAGGGTGTTGACAAGAAGTCTGATTAGATTTGACACTTTAATTGAAGAATGATAAATGCCCTTCACCATTTTTTGTAAAAACTCTTCACAGGTGACTGCTTAGATAATAGATTTATTCCACAACAACCTCAAGAAATACTCTGGAACTCTTTTTCGATACAACTAAGAGAATGCAATATTTTATTTTTTTATTTTACTTTTTTTTTTTTTGCTTATGGAAATGCCTCACTCTGTTATGAAAAGCATATATTCTTTGACTTTATCTCATTATTGATCAGAGATATGTTCATAATGAAAACCTATTTGTTGGTATGCCTGTAAAGGTTTATAAATTTGGAAATCCAAATTGTATCTACCAGATAATGGGAATATGACACAGGACGTTAAAAAAAAAAAAAAAAAAAAAGATTTTTCCCCCCATAATGAAGTGAATGTCCACTGCACATTCCTACTACACCTGTGTTTTACCAGAAAAAGAAGGTAGAACACTTATCTTCTTGATAAAAATGTCTTTGAATCACTACGATATATGTTCCCAAGAATTCTATGTAGTCTCTGCACAGATAACAATAAAATTTCCACAGAATGGCAGATCAATTCCTGAGTGGCTTTTCCGTATATTCTCTTACATGTCACAGTTAACATTTTCCAACTGTACTGCTAATTAACATATTCTGAGTTGACTGGAAGCAACTGATGTCTTAGAGTTGCCTCAGTCTTACATGATTAAGTGTATCTCTAGGTCAAATGATAAAGTGCAAAAATTTTTGGTTATTACTAGTGGGCCAATGGGTTAAATGAATTGAGTACCAGAATGTCCATGCTGTTAACCTAAGCAAGGACTAAATACATCCATATAGATCTAGTCATGGACAGTTAGTAATATCTGTAGCTTCTGACCTAATTCAGCTTGCATTAGGTTCTCACACTAGTGCGCACACGAGGAATAAATACAAGGGAATAAAGATATGTGGGCAGTTACAGGGCTATGATGTTACAGGCACAGAGATGTTCTGGGAAGTCTAAGGGGACTGGGGTGTTGCAATAATCCAGGCTCTTTAAGAAAGAACAGAGGGAGGTGAGGAGGTAGAGATACACTTTATGGGAGACAGCAGCCAGAATACATGGAGCTCTACCCAGGGATGGATGTTGAGACAATTGATTATATGTGTAATATGAGTAAGGACTAAATGGATCCTTATAAGTAAGGACAATATGGTTAAGAGATAAAGAGCAGTTTGGCTGGGTAACATGGTAGTGGGTATGTACTATACACCGTCTGTTCAGGAAGAACAAGTGGATAGGTTTTCTACAGAAAAACAGAAGTAACCTCATGTTTGCAAGCCTTGGTTCTGATAGGACACTACATCCACCCCAATATCTGCTGCCATGCCCATGAAATGGTGGAGTTTGGGCTCATGAGAAAAGGAAGAAGTTTAAAAAATAAAATCATAGCCACATTCTTTAGGAGATTTTGTACTCTTTCAGGATCTACTTGGAGAAGCCCCTTAGGACAAGGTCTTGGAGGGAAGAGAGACCGAAGGAAGTTATTTGTTATCCAAGGATCACCTCCTCCGAGCTTAAATATAGTCCATTTCAATGAGCAGGGAATAACGCAAAAATGCCAGGAGGCCTATATGAGTGAACAAGTGGAGTCTGGCAGAACTCAAACATTAAAAGGTAGTGTACTGAAAGTGGAAGCAGTGACAAGTAACTTGGGAGAAATATAGAGACACTGTCTGAGCATGCAGAGGCATGGTTAGGAAAGCTAAAGCCCACCAGTTGAGTCTGGCTAAGGATGTCAAAAGAAACAAGGACTTCTATAAGTACTTAAGTAACAAAAGGAGGATCAAGGAGGAAGTGTGATCCCACTATGGAATGGCTCAAGAGTGCTGATGGCACAGGACATCACAAAGGATGAGATAATGAATGTCTTCTTCACTTCATTCTTCATTAGGGAGACCAGCCTTCAGGAATCCAAGGACCTGGAGATGAGAGGGAAAATCTGGAGCAAGGAATACATTTAGTGGAAGATGATCAGGTTGTGGAGTGCTTAAGCAAGCTGCATGTGCATAGATCCATGGGACCTAATGGGATGCACTCATGAGTGCTTGGGGAGCTGCCTGGCTGTAGGTGGCCTTGCTTGGGGAGGGGGATTGGACAAGTTGACCCTCAAAAGTCTCTTCCAATCTCATCCATTCTGTGATTCTGTAATTAAAAGTTGATTACTTAAGAGATAGCAAGATATAAGGTGGTTGTTGTAATGTGTCTACTTTCCATTCAAACCTACCACTTTAATTCCACAGGATTTAAGAGAAACAGAAAAGCTGGAGAACAGAAATGATATTTTAACATAGTGGTATGAATGTTCAGACAATGTAACAAAATTTTCCCATTTTTTTTTTCCCGATTTTCCCATTGCTGTCTGTGGTAAGCATTGCCACAGCAGGCAGATGTGGTTGAACACCTAGGAATAAAGATAGATTTACTACAGAGATAAATTATTTTCCTTTAAAGATTTTTCAAGGAAGACGTGGAGAGATTTATTTGACTTAAGGCTAGAAGGCTAGTTCCTTTCATTATGGCTTTGCAATTTATTCACTTCATAATTTCACTAGGGTGATGTACGTTATTTTCAAAGCCAGTATAGTCTGAGATTTGATTTTGCATGTCTCCAAACCCCTCTCTCTCTTTTTTAACAGTACATTATCTGAAGAATGATAGCGGAAGTAGTAATAATAGTAACAATAGTAATAACGTATAGGAGAATACAGCTGAAAAAGAGTGAAAATAATGCTGTGGAGTAAATAATGGAGTGATGTATTTTTTATACTTTGTTCATTGTAAAGAAAACAAGTAACCATAACAGATGGCATGCTTTCCAACACTCTCATAAGCAACTGTCATTTTCAGTTTTCACATTTCACTTGTTTCATTATCCTGCAGTTTATATTATCTCTAATCCCCTACCCATTTCCTTAAAAGAACTTTAAAAATATATTTCTTTCTTCATGAGAGCTAAACATTATGATTACAATGGTCTTTAGGATTCTTAGTCCAAATGAAGCCCCATGGTGATAGATGATCTACAAAAACAAAGTAGAAGTTTGCACCTGGCACCTCCATATAAGACAACATATAATTCTCCTTCTCCTTCCTTCTCCTTCTCCATGTGTCTCCACCCCACCCCGCCATTACTGGGGAGATCAGTGATATGTACTACTGAAAAACTGAAATTTTAATGTATTTCAGCTTGGTAGAATACTGTACATCAATGGATACATAATGACTTTAACTTAAGGATTTTTCATATCAGACCAATCATCTGTAAAGCCTTTCATGGGTATGTTTCAGAATTATACCTTAAAGCAAGATTAAAGTAAGTCATTGCTTGTGCAACGGCAATAACCATGCAATAAACTATTGTAAGATTAAACTGTTAGAAACAGAATTTTAACCCTTGCTTGGATTTCATATGATGCACATAATCTGAATCAGGTATGAGTTGCTTAAATACATCTCTCTAACTTTCATGAGAAAACTCCACCTTGGTAAGCTTTACAGACCTGCTATGTGGAGTATGACAAATGTGTGGCAGAACAGAGATAAAACTCTGAGCACCAAGTAGTGCAGGTGAATCCAGGAAAATACATCCTAAAATTTCTAGACAACTCTTTGTTTAAAATATGTATGCTCAGAAAAGTTACATTTAGTTTCAGAAACTTTTGCCTCTTAACACATACCTTCTTTAATGATTTTTACACAAGTTTTCAGTATCAGGTTTCATTCTATGATGATGTTCTACTGAAATGCCTTGACTGTTTTTAGATCAGTCGAAATGAAGGTGTTTTGTCTGGTTCCAATTCAAGTGTGAAAAAGGTTTCTTCATATTTTTAGGAGTTCTGTCAGCTTACTATGTTGCTATGTTTGTGGACTTCCAAGTAATCCCATCTAGGAAGCAAAATAATTCAAGAAATCACATAAACTTAATTAATCTAAATTAATTTGGGGGTTCTGTATGCTCTGATAGCTTTAATACCTTTATTATTGGTGTTTTTTTTTTTTGTTTGTTTGTGTGTGTGTGTTTTGTTTTGTTGTTTTTTTTTTTTTTTCAAGTGCTCCAGTTAATTTTGCATAATGAACCACAAATTCAAAGTCCATTTTATAGTCCATTTGATTCTTTTTTTGGAAGAGAATAGAAATCTTATTCTTATTACCAAATGATACTAATTGTAAATTTCAGAGATGATTATATTATAAACAGATTTTATAATAATATTATTTTATAATATTCCGAATTCATATTCAGTGATAATACAAAACA
The DNA here is from genome assembly GCF_964035555.1 of Netta rufina. Lineage (NCBI taxonomy): Eukaryota > Metazoa > Chordata > Aves > Anseriformes > Anatidae > Netta > Netta rufina. Next base: position 188,057,873 of record NC_140123.1, on the reverse strand, counting down.
AATCTCAGGTTAATGATATAATATTAATGTTACCTAAGATCAACCTATAAGACAATAGCCCAACTCCTTAATTAGGCAATTGAGATAAAAAATGAAGTTCAACTAGATAATACTCATGAAAAAAAAGAAAAAATTATTATGCATACACTTTGTTTTACATTTCAAGAGCCTAATGAAGCAGAGCATATATGTGATTATAAATAATTTGATGGGTTCAATTTTTGTTTTGTTTTGTTTTGTTTTTAATCCAATGTTGACCACTTGATCTTAATTACTAGCTCCAGATGTTAGGTACAATATTTAATATAAATGTTTAGTCTAAAAAATATATAACTTTATTTTATTAGCTTATAACTGCTATGGTGAAATGTTTGCAATATTGACACTTGACAGCATGAGAAAGTATTTTTTATCTTACACATCTCTAACTTTACCACAAATAATATCAAGACTGCTTTTTATTTTCTGAGAAAACAGTTTAATAAACTGCATAGTTACTTGAAACATCTTTAAAATTAATTAAGTAAACCTAATGTCACTCTTAACTAGTAAGACAACTATTTATTTGCCCTTTCTTAAATGAAGTAACAAATGTAAAATATATTTGTAGGTATTGCAACCCAGAACAGACACTACTTAGATCTGGAATTTTCCCTTTCTAAGGAAAAATGTAACTCTGAAATAGTAAAGAAAATAATAAAGAAAAACTTGACTTTTTTTTTTTTTTTCAGACTTCTCCCAGTGTTTTCTTGTCTGTTTGTTTGTTTGTTTTAATCACTGAAGTGTAGGATTCTGTCTCTATCTCCTCTGTCCTGTAAAGGACCTTCTCAAACCTTGTAAATCCCATAGAATCTGAAGGATTACCAGATCCTTACTTGAAGGTCTTCTGCTACTGCTTGGTTTCTAAGACTCTCCAGTCTGAATTAAAGACTGAATCTAAGACTCTCCAGTCTATGAAAGGTCAATACCTTTAATAGTTTTATCCATGATTGCCATAATATAAATTATAGCAAAAAATGATCAGCTACATGTGTTAAGTGATTCCACCATAGACTTCTGGAGAGAGAAAGAAGATGAAGGCAAAGGGAGATAGAGTTGATAGAGTCCTGCTTTTTATGTTCCTCAAGTAATATAATCTTATGGGTTAAATATTTTTCTCCTGGAATCAGTTCAAGGAATATGTTAAACCAGTAATTCTTGCATATAGTATGCCTTGCCTTAATACACTTTTTTTCAGCACAATTCTTTCTTTTCTGCAATGTATAAATAATAATAATAATAATAATAATAATAATAATATACAGAATGATTCCTAAAGTTTTCTCAAAATAGATAACCAACAATCTTCTAAACAGATATGTCCAGTCATATGAGATGCTTTAAAATATCAGAAACACCTCAATAGGGCTGACGGATACAACCTAAATTGTATCAGTACTCTCAGCTTCAGCTGGAGCTCTAGGGTGACTAAATTAGGATTTTTATTTTAGATGAATGATCTATCTGGCATAAATCAATGGTGCATATGAGTTCACAACAAGAAGAATTTGACAATAAATTTTAAACTGCTGAGGCTTGTCCAGTTAGTTTGATGGGATAGAAATTTTACAATTTCTTGGTGAAATAATAATTCTATCAGTTCCATAATTATGATTTCTTATCAAGATCTATCTTGACCCCTGTGGAACACAATTTAACAGAATAATGTTTAGATTGTGGTAATTAATGTTTGCATCCACAAATATAATTTTATATTAAATATGGAATAAAATTGGACTTTTTGCTCTACAACATCATTACATCCTTGTTGTGGCAAATTCAGTGCTTTGAATCCATTAACTTTTCATTGTGTGTTGTTATCATCTACTGCTAAAGATTAGCTACTGACACATTTATCAAAGGATGATAAATGAGCTGTCCTTTCACTTGTCTGATTATCTGACCTTTATTCAGTTAAAAGCACAAGGGGCTGACAGTGTTAAGTGCTTGCCAGTTCAGAATGAAATTGAACCCAGGAAATGGATGTTTGGTATTGTCTTCAATAATACAATTTTACTCCTTCAATTTCTGTTTAAGTTAAAGAAAACAAAATTTATTGTAAATGTCTGTAGAAAACCCTTAATTTCAGCCAAGCTAATTTTAAAATTTTAATTATCTCATAAAGAATCCTTAATCCTATAAGTTTCCTTAGAGAGAGAACAGTTTTATCATTATCCACTGGACTGTGGTTAGTCAAAAAGCACATAGGGTTGTAGATTCCTTTCAAATATGTTGAATTCTATCTTATTTCTATGACAAACACACTGCTTCTATGAGCTAGATGACTACAATTCTATACATCTCAAGGGTCAAGTCTTGAATAAATTCACTAATTTCAGATAAATGAATATAAATGGCTTTGCACCAGTCTTTTACAGTGACATGCATGGCAGGAGCTAAACTTTTAGCTATCAGTATGTATTTAAAGTTGGTTATCTAGACATTTCTATTTGCTAATATATTGAAAGAATATTTTCCTATTCTGTGATAGGAAGTGATTTTCAGTACATGTATGCTTCCCTACATTAAAATAAGTTAAAGTTTAGAGCTGAGGCTGAGCACAGGATGAAATCTTCTAAATGTAGCTCTTCACCTATGTCCAAGCCACCACCACAAGTCAATGCATTCCACTGGTGTAGACAGAGACTCAATGCACTTTAAAGTCAACACCTATTGCATGTCTAATTTAATAGTTTTGTAGACTCTGTTGGCTAGACTTCTACTGACTATAAACAGAAATTCTGACCTCTGATATGTCTCTACTTACGTCCAAACACCTGAATCTAGGTGCCTTATCACATTAAATCATAGCTCTGGATATTGAATTGCTCAGGCAGATGTATTTAGCTTTTTTATTATATGTACCTAGATACTCGCCCAGCTCTTTAAAAATGTATGTATTGTCTGTAAGGTTTTAAATATGCCATCATATATGCCATCTCTACAGATATTTCAGATACTGTATGGAATCTTGAAAAACACCAGAAACTAATGCTAGTGTAAGTGTCACATTCTGTGACTATTTCAGGTGGTTAAATTTAGGTAAGATTAAACCTATCTTTGTTCTCGAATTAATGATTTTGTAAGTGGAATTGATTTGCAAGCATGAGACGGTATGTTTTCAGTAAGATTTGAGGGAACACAACCCTTCAGTAAGATTTGAGGGAACACTGTGGTTTTGATAAGAATCTTTTTATAGGACTAGATGTAAACAAAGCAATTTTAATTTAGAGCATACCAGTTTTCACCTAAAATTCTACTCCCTAGCATTTTATATCTCCCAAAGCCAAACAATTTTCTGTTTTGTTTTGTTTTGTTTTGTTTTGTTTGTTTGTTTGTTTTTTCCTCAATAAATAGCACATAACGACTACAGGGGAAGGCTGGTATTGGGAACAATAGCAACAATCTTTATCTTAATTATTTCTTTCTATCACAGTAATATTCAAACCAGCTTCTTCTCTAATCTAATCAAACTCACCTCATCTACTTCATTTTATGCATGAATGTAGGATCAAATATATTTAATCTTTTTTTCTGAAGAAAAGCCACATTCTTTCTCTTTGAAACCTCTTCTGAATTGACCTTCATGGTCTTATGAGGATGCTGGTTTCTTTGTTAGTTTGTTTGTTTATTTATTTTCTGTTATTGATAAGAGATATTCCCCAAATTAACTGCAAAATCTCCAACAGCTGAGAGTATGAAAAAACAAGTCCATAGCCTTTGCTGTCTGAACAATGTGCTTTCCTATATTTATCTTGATAATGCTTTTGTTTAGTATTAACTGTTTTCAGGCTATAGTGCTTTTTTTTTTTTTTTTTGGTATTATTTTTTTTAAGGGTAGTTATTCTGCCACAGCCAGAGTTACATATAGCAAACTGTAGGCTATATGTAAGTGTAAGTGTCTCACTTAACTGTGCCTGCAAGTAAAGGTTTTGAAAATCTAACTGCAATGGGAATGAAATGTGTTTTATCCCTACAGACATTCTGCTCTGAGGTGCCCAGGAGTAAGTCATTCCACCTACCTCCATGTGATTTGGAGATTGCTTACATTTGTGCTAGCATGAAATGAGTACTCAAATGCACAGGATGTTGTGTGCTCCGGATCTCCACCTGAGATTGCTCTTGTACACTTTCTGTATGGAACATGGGCCAGTCCGACCATGGGGAATGCACCTGAAGGGGTAACTTGGTATCACTATATTGTCCAGCTTCTGAGCAACATCTCTGTATAGCAGAGGGAAAAGATTGAAACTAATTAAGTGTTATCTGAAAAGAAACAGATTTTAGTCATTGTTCTTCAGAACCATTAAGCGGTGCTTCTAAACTGTTTGAAATGCTTCTAAGCATTTGAAATTATTCAAGATTTTTATATTCACTAAAATATAATATTATGGTATGGTTTGTTCCTTAATCATTCCAGTTACTACTGGGTAAAATAATGTTTTTTCTACACAAATACAAAGCAACAGTAAAGACAGGACCTGTAGTACTATTTTATACATAATTAAAACTAGAGAGGGAGTTTAAGCAATTCAAACATAATTGCCTGGGCTGGAGCTTGACCAGAATTAAGAATTTTGCTCTAACTGAAATGTCCTTTGAATCTCTAAAGATCACATTTTCTCATGTATTTGGTTTTACACCTTACTAGACAGATGGTATCATCAATACAGCGCTATCTATATAATCAGTTTAATATTTGGTCAACAGGGAGGTTTGTTCCCAGGCCTAACCTCATTTTAATGTTGTACTCACTAAATAAATATCGTAGTTATACTTTAACAGTTTGCATAATATCATCATTCTTCTAGTCTTATAATTTTTGTACTAGTTTTTGTGTTCATTAACACGCTTCAACTCCCTGCCTAAGAGGTCTTGTGAGATAAAAGATCTCTGTACAGTTCCTCCATCAAGTTTAATTTAAAATGCTATTGTGAAAACTGATATAAACTATTCTTGCTAATCCCTGTGGCTAGTTAAAGTAGGATATCTTTGTATTAAGATATTGACTTTACTTGAGAGTAAGAAAAAAACAATCACTTTTAATTAGGATAGATAACAAATTAACTCTAGCTTTCTCCTTCACATTTGCATGGGACCTTTGGATATAACTTAGCTCATTAGACTGATGCAAGTGGTCTACTGGAAGTAATTAATGGAGATTTGTTCAATAAAGTGTGACCTCAAATTTTGTCATTTAAGACTTCAGACTCCTCTGGAGAGACAGAAGTAAAACCTGTAAACAAGACTGCACATATAGAAACAATGCACAACAGTAGCAATGTGGTGCAGGAAGATAGTAAGCCACTAACAGCCTATCTGATAGCATAAAATACAATCAATTCTGACACAAGCAGGTAGGCAGATAAGATAGTTACCTTTAAAATGGTAGAAATTAGGTGGAAAAAAAAAATAGTCATCCAAAAAAAAGCCTTTTTGTCTTTTCAAACATGGTCTTATTAAGCACCTAAGATTCATTCCTAAATTAAAATTCATGTCACTTTTGGTAAGTATTAGAGAGAATAAACAAACTAAAACTACAAAAATAAAGAAGACTACAGCAATCAGTAGAACTCACAGAAAAGTTAGAAACGGACAGCTATTATTGCTGGAATGTCTAAGACATCAAGGACAGTAAATATCATATGGGAACTACCTTAACAGATAGTCATTGAGCAACAGGGAAAATAAATGCAGTTCAGGATTTGTCTTATTAGTACAGTGACTGATATAACAGACAGCAGCATTAAAATACCACTTCTCATTGCTAATTATGGAAATAATAGATATTCTTTCAGTTTCTAAAAAGAGTTGTGAGAGAACTATCAAGCCTAATTTAATAGAACTTAAGAGAACTATTAAGATAACAAATCACTGAATAAACCAGGAATTAAACAATCCAGTATATTTACTTTATAAAATATGAAGAGAAAGCAATACCAAATCTTGCATTAGTTGGTATGCCATCTTATACATAAATTGCAGAGTATGGAATAGCAGTGGCAGGAGTAGAAAGAAATACCTTCTGGCTTGAACAGTTGTTATATGAATGAAATATTCAAACATGTTTGGAGAACTTGCTAGTTAAATTTAACATCTAAGGTCTGATAAAGGTAATCAAGCCAGTTGGGCCAAGTCACATCAGGATGTGGTCAACATCATAAATGATGATGTCATATTCCCAATTGAAAAGGATAAAATAGCAATTTGGAGTTGGATGATAGGTGTTAAGATTCAGTAGGTCCTAAATGGAATTCATTTTTTTAACCTAAAACTTATAGCATTAAACCTACCACACGACCATGAGGTTCAAAGCTTTTAATACAGATGTGCGCTTTGGTTTTATCTCAGCTTGAAAATGGGATGAGAAACAGAGGCTCGCATTAGTTGCCACAACCATTATTCTCATAGAATCATAGAACAGCCAAGGTTGGAAGGGACCCCAAGAGATCATCTAATACACCCTTTTGTAGAAAAGGGTGCCTAGATGACATAGCAGTCTGTCCAGTCGCAACTTGAAAACCTCCAGTCCATGATGGGGACTCCATCATGTCCCTGGGGAGGTTGTTCCAGTGACTGATTATTCTCATTGTGAAAAATTTCTTTCTTATATCAAGGTAACACCTTCCACAATGCAACATGTACCCATTGCTCCTTGCCTTCTCCATGTGGCTCCTTGAAAAGAGAGAGCCTTTGTCCTCTTTGTAGCTACACTTTAAGTACTGGAATACTGTGATGAGCCTTCCCCAGAGTGAAAGGAGCTCACTCCTTCATTTGTTTCTCACAGGGCAGGTTCTCCATCCCTTTGATCATCTTTACAGCCCTTCTTTGGGTCCTCTTCAGTCTCCCAACGTCTTCCTTAAATCATGGGGACACAGTAAGTGCTCCAGGTGTGGACAGACAGGCTCTGAGTAGAGTGGAATGATCACATTTCTATCTTTTCTAGAAATGGTACTTCACATGAAGCCCAGCATGTGATTTGCCTTCATTGATGAAGCAGTGCACCACTGACTAACATTTATCTTGTCCACTAGGTCCCTTTCAGCAAGGATGCTCTCCAGCCACACAGATCCTAGTCTGTACTGGGCCTTTTGGTTATACTGTCACTGCTGCAGGAGCTTGCACTTGTCTTTGCTAAACTTCACACAGATCTTGTTTACCCACTTTTTCGGATTGTCCAGGTCTCTCTGTAAGATGTCTCTCTCTTCTGATGTATCTACCTTGACCACCTAGTCAAGTGCCATTGACAAAATTGATAAGGGTTCTTACAGTTCCATAGTCCAGGTCATTTATAAAGATATTGAACAACATGGGGCTCAGTTTAAATCCCTGTGGAACCCCACTTGTGGCCATTTCATACCAATCTTGCAGACCACCAATCCAAACTATATATTGGCAGAGTGACTAGGAGGAGGCTGTGGGAAACAGTGTCAAATGCTTTATTGAAATCCAGCTAAACTGTTGAGGAATTTTTGAAACAGCAAAAATCCCATGACTTGCTGTAGCTGAACAAACCAAGCTACCAGGGCAACTATGAGAAGTTCCCATGACAGTGTTCCCACATCGCCCAATTGAGGAATTCAGAAAAATATTGTTACCAGTAGCTGGCTTCAAGGACAAGGTCTACGTGACTGCTAATCACAAGGGGATTGTTTTCTTGCAGGTGGGGTTGTTTTCTTGTAGTTGTTTGAGTGCTTTTGACCAATAATCTTGTGTGAGACACTATCCGCCCGTGTTAAGTTCACTGTAAAAGTTAGGCTATTCGGGCAATAAAACGGAGCATGATCTGACTCTACTGGTGTCTGTCGTGCTTTCGGCTGTGCTTCCTGCAACAGTAAACAATATTCACTGATCTCTCCATATTCACAGACCATGTTATGGTGTTGTAAAAGGTAACTGGGTTAGGCAGGCATGATTTGCCTTTGGTAAATCCATGTTGTATTTTTCCATTTACCTGCTTCATTTGGCTTATAATAATTTCTTTAAAAAAAAAAAAAGTGCATTTTGTTACTTTTCTAGGGATTAAATGTGCCTGTAGTTTCCTGGGTCCTGTACTGGGCCCATCTTGTAGATGGGTGTGACATTTATTTCTATGATTTCCTCCCTTACAGCTATGAGGGATATACACTGATGTCCACAACTTTTCAAAGATTACAGACAGTGGCCTCGCAGCAACTTCTCTTAACAGTTTGGGGTGGAGCCCATCTGGCCCCATAGATTTATGTGACCTGACCCCTTGCAAAAGGCTGCAGATCTGTCCTTCCTCCACTACTCCTGTGTCAACACAAGAGTTTTTGTAGCTATTTTACCTTATGATCTGGGGTCCAGCTACACCAGTAAAGGCAGAGGCAAAAATGGTATTGAGAACCTCTGCCTTGTCAATATTATAACTAGTTCCTGTTTAACTACCGCCCTATTTAGCAAGGAGCCTATGTCTTCCCTGTCTTTCTGCTTACTGCTCATATATCCAAGTAACCCTTTCTTGTTGTTCTTAACATTCTTGGACAATGTCAGTTCTAGCTGAGCCTTAGCCTTCCTGTCTATACCTCTCTGTATTCTAGCAAGGTTCTTATAGTCCTCAATAATTATTTGGCTACTTTTGCATAGCCTGTATGGTGTTTTCTCTTTTTCTTGTTGTTGTTTATTGTTTGTTTGTTTGTTTGTTTTGTAGTTTTAAAGCACATTTAAAAGCTCCTTCTCAAGCCAGGGAAGTTTCTGGTTCTGCTTTCTTCCTTTTCCATTGTAGGGGATGTTCTTATTCTTTCAGGAGGTTGTCCTTTGAATAACACCCAGTACTCACAAGCTCCTTTGGCTTCCATGGAATCCCTCACAACTAGACTCTCAGTATACTGAAGTTGGTCTTCTAAATTCCAAGGTCTTTGTCCTATTACCGACCTTCAGTATGATCAGCAGGATGGGCCATTTGCCGAGGCGATCGGGCCATTTGCCGAGGCGATCGGCTCCGGGGCAGACGCGTTCTGCAGCGGAGCGGGGGATCGGGCCAGGCAGGGCTAATTTTTTCTGGCATCGAGCCTACTGGAGGGAGCCGCCAGGACCCGGCAGCCCTCGTGAGGGAGGCTGACGAGGCGAAGGCGGAGCCAGCAGCGCCCCCTCCCCAGCCATTCAAAAGCTGCCCCTAGGGAGCGCGAGCGACCAGGAGCGCGGCGAACAGGGCGGGCAAACAGGGTGTGGCGCGTCTGAAGGGAGTGGCGCGGCAGTTAGCGCGGCAGTTCGCGCAGGCAGGGCGCGCAGGAAGGGCAGAGCGCTCCCCCTACACACAAACAACACCTCGTTAACAACAGCCGTAGCTAGGTGATAATGGTCGCCACCAGGCACGGCGCGCTCTCCAGGAAGTCGGTACACACGCAGACCGACTACCCGTTAAAAAATGCCGCAGTTCAGGTCACCGGATGCAAGGAGTGTCTGAGCCTGTTGCTACCATCGGCGGGAGGCAGAGAAACTGCGTGCGTGAGGTGCGAGCAGGTGGATGATCTGGTCCGCATGGTGGCGGAGCTCAAGGAGGAGGTGGAGAGGTTGAGGGCCATCAGGGAGTGTGAGCGGGAGATAGACTTCTGGAGTAACTCCCTGCAGGGCCTCAAGGGGAGGTGCCGAGGTGAGACTCCTCAAATGGGGGCGGACCCCCTGCCCTGTCCCCGTCGGGCAGAGGGAGGGGATCTGGGAGCTGAGGAGGAATGGAAACAAGTCCCTGCTCGACATCGCAGGCGATCCCCTCCCCTTCCAGCCCCACCCTCCCAGGTGCCCTTACACAACAGGTTTGAGGCCCTAGAGATTGAGAGGCCGGTGTGTGAGGAAGAGGTAGCAAATGTTCCCAGGAGGATGCCTGGGGCGAGGAGGTCAACTCCGCGCCTCAGGACTGCCTCCACCAAGAAAGACAGGAGGGTTATTGTTGTTGGTGACTCGATTCTTAGGGGAACAGAGGGCCCTATTTGTCGGCCTGACCCTACCCGTAGGGAAGTCTGCTGTCTCCCTGGGGCCAGGGTCAGGGACGTTGCCAGGAAGCTTCCTAACCTGGTACGCCCCTCTGACTATTACCCCCTTTTGATAGTCCAGGCGGGCAGTGATAACATCGAAGAGAGAAGCCTCAAGGCTATCAAAAGGGACTTTAGGGGACTGGGTCGGTTAGTGGATGGAGCGGGAGTGCAGGTGGTGTTTTCATCCATCCCTATGGTGGCAGGGAGGGGTTCAGAGAGGACACGGAAAGCTCACCTGTTAAACACGTGGCTCCGGGACTGGTGCCAACACAGAAATCTTGGGTTTTTTGATCATGGGGCACTTTACTCAGCACCTGGCCTGATGGCCGCAGACGGGTCCCTATCTTTTAGGGGAAAAAGGATCCTGGGCCAGGAACTGGCAGGGCTCATTGAGAAGGCTTTAAACTAGGTAGGAAGGGGGATGGGGCTGAGGCTAGGATTGTTGGGGCTGTGCCAGGGGGAACAATGGCAAGGCCGGAGGATAAGGCTATGGCCCAGCTGAAGTGCATCTACACCAATGCACGCAGCATGGGTAACAAACAGGAGGAGCTGGAAGCCATCGTGCGGCAGGCAGGCTACGACTTGGTTGCCATCACGGAGACGTGGTGGGACCAGTCTCATGACTGGAGTGCTACAATGCCTGGCTATAAGCTCTATAGAAGGGACAGGCAGCATAGAAGGGGTGGTGGTGTGGCTCTCTATATTAGAGAGTCTTTCGAGGTTGTAGAACTCGAGGTTGGAAATGACAAGGTCGAGTCCCTTTGGGTTAGGATCGGCAGGGACAACAAGGCTAGTGTCCTGGTCGGGGTCTGCTATAGACCGCCGAACCAGGATGAGGAGACGGATGAGGAGTTCTACAGGCAGCTGACAGAGGTTGCAAAATCATCAGCTCTTGTACTCGTGGGGGACTTCAACTTCCCTGACATATCCTGGAAGCACAACACAGCCCTGAGAAAGCAGTCTAGGAGGTTTCTGGAGAGCGTGGAAGATAGCTTCCTGACGCAGCTGGTTAGTGAACCTACCAGGGGTGGTGCCCCGCTAGACCTTCTCTTCACAAACAGAGAAGGACTGGTGGAGGACGTGATCGTCGGGAGCTGTCTTGGGCAGAGTGACCACGCAATGGTGGAGTTCACTATTCTTGGCGAGGCCAGGAAGGGGACCAGTAAAACCGCTGTATTGGACTTTCGAAGGGCTGACTTTGAGCTGCTCAGGACACTAGTTGGTGGAGTCCCTTGGGAGGTGGTTCTGAAGGGCAGAGGAGTCCAGGAAGGCTGGGCGCTCTTCAAGAGGGAAGTCTTAATGGCGCAGGAATGGTCTGTCCCCACGTGCCCAAAGACGAGCTGGCGGGGAAGAAGACCGGCCTGGCTCAACAGAGAATTGTGGCTTGATCTTAGGAGGAAAAAGAGGGTTTATAAGCTTTGGAAAAGTGGGCAGGCCACTAAGGAGGACTTTAAAGAAGTAGCGAGGCTGTGCAGGGACAAAATTAGGAAGGCCAAAGCTCATCTGGAGCTCAATCTGGCTACTGCCGTTAAAGATAACAAAAAACGTTTCTATAAATACATCAACACAAAAAGGAGGACTAAGGAGAATCTCCATCCTTTACTGGATGCGGGGGGAAACTTAGTTACAAGAGATGAGGAAAAGGCGGAGGTGCTCAATGCCTTCTTTGCCTCAGTCTTTAGCGGCAATACCGGATGTTCTCTGGATACTCAGTACCCTGAGCTGGTGGAAGGCGATGGGGAGCAGGATGTGGCCCTCATTATCCATGAAGAACTGGTTGGTGACCTGCTACGGCACTTAGATGTGCACAAGTCGATGGGGCCGGATGGGATCCACCCAAGGGTACTGAGGGAACTGGCAGAGGAGCTGGCCAAGCCACTTTCCATCATTTATCAACAGTCCTGGCTATCAGGGGAGGTTCCAATCGACTGGTGGCTAGCAAACGTGACGCCCATCTACAAGAAGGGCCGGAGGGCAGACCCGGGAAACTACAGGCCTGTCAGTTTGACCTCAGTGCCAGGAAAGCTCATGGAGCAGATCCTCCTGAGAGTCATCATGCAGCACTTGCAGGGGAAGCAGGCGATCAGGCCCAGTCAGCATGGCTTTATGAAAGGCAGGTCATGCCTGACGAACCTGATCTCCTTCTATGACAGAGTGACGCGCTGGGTGGATGAGGGAAAGGCTGTGGATGTGGTCTACCTTGACTTCAGCAAGGCTTTTGACACCGTCTCCCACAGCATTCTCCTCAAGAAACTGGCTGCTCTTGGCTTGGACTGGCGCACGCTTCGTTGGCTTAGAAACTGGCTGGATAGCCGGGCCCAAAGAGTCGTGGTGAATGGAGCCAAGTCCAGTTGGAGGCCAGTCACTAGTGGCGTCCCCCAGGGCTCGGTGCTGGGGCCGGTCCTCTTTAATATCTTCATCGATGATCTGGACGAGGGCATCGAGTGCACCCTCAGTAAGTTTGCAGATGACACCAAGTTAGGTGCGTGTGTCGATCTGCTCGAGGGTAGGAAAGCTCTGCAGGAGGATCTGGATAGGCTGCACCGATGGGCTGAGGTCAACTGCATGAAGTTCAACAAGGCCAAGTGCCGGGTCCTGCAACTGGGGCGCAATAACCCCAAGCAGAGCTACAGGCTGGGAGAGGAATGGTTGGAGAGCTGCCAGGCAGAGAAGGACCTGGGAGTGATGGTGGATAGTCGGCTGAATATGAGCCAGCAGTGTGCTCAGGTAGCCAAGAAGGCCAACGGCATCCTGGCTTGTATCAGGAACAGCGTGACCAGCAGGGCGAGGGAGGTGATCGTCCCCCTGTACTCGGCTCTCGTGAGGCCGCACCTCGAGTACTGTGTTCAGTTTTGGGCCCCTCGCTACAAGAAGGACATGGAGGTGCTTGAGCGGGTGCAGAGAAGGGCGACGAAGCTGGTGAGGGGCCTGGAGAACAAGTCCTACGAGGAGCGGCTGAGGGAGCTGGGCTTGTTCAGCCTGGAGAAGAGGAGGCTCAGGGGTGACCTTATCGCTCTCTATAGGTACCTCAAGGGAGGCTGTAGCGAGGTGGGGGTTGGCCTGTTCTCCCACGTGCCTGGTGACAGGACGAGGGGGAATGGGCTTAAGTTGAGCCAGGGGAGTTTTAGGTTAGATGTTAGGAAGAACTTCTTCACTGAAAGGGTTGTTAGACATTGGAACAGGCTGCCCAGGGAAGTGGTGGAGTCACCATCCCTGGAAGTCTTCAAAAGACGTTTAGATGTAGAGCTTAGGGATATGGTTTAGTGGAGGGCTGTTAGCGTTAGGTTGGAGGTTGGACTCGATGACCTTGAGGTCTCTTCCAACCTAGAAATTCTGTGATTCTGTGATTCTGTGATTATGTCAGACTCCATAATGATATACATGTATTATGACTGTGTCCAAGGCTACCATTATTAGCTATATTGACAAGTATGTGTCTCAGTTCCCAAGCAGTAGATCTAGAAATGTGTTGTTCCTAGTCAGTACATCTAACATCTGTAACAGGAAGCAGTCAATACATTGTAAGAATCTGATGGACAGCTTGTGCGCTGCTGTGTTGTTTTCCCAGAAAATGCACAGGTAATTGAAGTCGCCCATGAAGACCAAGATCTGTTGGTCTGCAACTTTCTTGAGCAGCTGGAGTACAGTTTCATCATTCTCATCATCCTGATTAAGAAGTTTGGTAACAGATACTTAATATAAGATCTCTCTTAGGGGAAATCTCTCTTGTCTTGATCCAAAAGCATTTGATAGAACTTTCATTATCCATATGCTCAAATTTCTTTTTTCAATAAACTGTAAATCTTGCTTATTTCCTAGACTACATACATTGTGCATGTATGTAATCTACATACATGCACTTGGCATGGCTGGTCTTAGGGTCCTTGCCTTTGGAGAGGGTTGGGGAGCATTCCTCAGTACTCTGGTAGGTACATGCATCCACACTTTTGCTTAAGAACATGCAAGTGTCACAGCTTTGGTCACTACCTGCCACATTTATCAGAATAAATCACAATCAGCTAAGTCAGTTAATATGCAAGCAAAGATTCTCTTGACTCATCTAGATAAGCGAATGCCATCAGTCCCTAGTACGCTGTATTCATCAAAGAACATCCCATGATGCTAGAAACCAAAGCCCTGGAAATGACCCCACCCATGAAGCTAGGTATTGAACTGCAGGATGTGTTGACTTCTGCCAGCACCCCTACCTCTAGCTGACAAGACTGACAGGAAACTCAGTGAGAGCATATTTAAGAAGAAAAATACAGCTGCAGAACAGCAGCTGGGAGAGAGGACTAATAAATGTAGAGAGAGAGAGACCTGCAGACACAAAAATGCAGAATGAGGGCAGGAAGTGCTCCAGGCATGCAGCAGAAGTTCCCCTGTGGCCAGTGCAGGAAAAGGCCCCCGGTGGATCAGGCTGTTCCCCTGCAGCCCATGGGTCCCACATGGAGCAGATCTCCATGCTGCTGCCCGTGGAGGAGCCCCCAGTGGAGCAGGTGGATGTGGCCTGGTGGAGCAGGTGGAGGAGGCTGCAGCCCAGGGAGAGCCCCCACAGGAGTAGGCCCTGGGCTGGAGCTGCAGCCCATGGAGAGGAGCCCACAGTGGAGTGAAGGAAGAGAGTGAAAATGAAGGAGTAGTAGAAGCAAAGCATCATGGACTGACCACAACTCCCATTCCCCTGCACTGCTCAAGGGAAGGAGATAGATGAGGGAGAATGGTGGAGAGCTGTTTTTAGTTTACGTTTATTTTCTGCTGCCCTAGTCTGTTATCAGTAGGCAATAAAACATATTAATCTCCCTTATGCTGAGTCTGTTTCACCCATGACAGCAACTGGTGTGTCTTCCTCTAGTCATCTCAACGTATAAACCTTTTTTCATCATATTTTCTCCCCCTGTTCTTTTGAGGAGGGAAAGTGAAGAGCGGCATGGTGGTCCATAGCTGACCATTGCTGTGAAACTACCACTACTTAACATAGATATATCAATGCAATTTGTCTGAAGGTTGAAATATTATAAGCTACAACTCTACTTCTCCATGGTAATCCAGACATGGAAAATTTCTATAGAGACATGAAGGATACTGGTGCCTTGTTTTAATAACTAAATATTTTAAATATTTTATATTAAAATTGAAATGGTATCTCTAATATTGAATTTGAAGTTTTGTAGTGCAAGCTTCAAGCCAACTGACTGCCACACATGTTCTGCCTGATTGAAAGTGTTTAGAAGCCTGCCCTGAAGACGTGTAATTACCTTCAAGAAGTGAGTTTTAAATAATTATACTGGGACATTTACACAAAAACAACAAGTATAAATTCAGAATTATTCAATAAAGTTTAAATAAATATAAGTGTATGAAGTATAATATTACCAACTTAACAGACAGCATATATATATATATACAGTATTATATGAAATCTGTAAATTCTTAATTTTTAAATGCAACTATGTGAGGTACAAAGGATAATGGAAAACCTTACCTTGTTTTCAGTGTAATTCCTCCATTTTATATACAGATATAGGATTTCAGCATAGGTGCCTGTCTGGTATGAAAGGAAAGACATCTCAAGGCAGAATTTTAATTTACCATTGATAGAATTTTAGTTCATCTCTAACATGAAGTGTAGTAATGTGAGGAGCATATTTGCAGGTATACTAGATCTGATTTTAGCTTAACCCTGTTATCTTGTGGTTTCTTGAATTATCCTTATTTTCTCTGCTAGACTGTCAGTGTTTCAGAAGCTTTTCAACTTTGATCGTTCCCATCAGCAAGCTAAATGTGGCACCTGCTCCTGGCCTTTGGCCTAACCTATGTTCTGTTACATTTGCAAAAGGTATTCTACAGCTTAATAATGATCTATAAAACTGTATTATTTTTATTACTACCATATATTTTTTTCTTTGGTTACAATTAATTTCTTTCTGTCAAGCTACAATCCCTCGCAGAGTGGGACAATGCAGCTACTACGTAGTAGTCCAGTAAAAATTATTTTGCCATTTTTCATAGAAGTTTCTGTGCTACAGACCCAAATCTGGTCTGGGCTCCTGTTTTGATTTAACCCAGCTGGCAGCTAAAAACCACACAGCTGTTTGCTCACCCTCCCCCCTCCCTCTCTGGGATGGGGGAGAGAAACAGGAAAGTGAAGCCTGTGAGTTGATATAAAGACAGTATATTAAGACTGGAAAATTATAATAACAATAATAATAATAATAACAATAATGATGATAATAGTACTACTAATAATAATCTGTACAAAACAAGTGATGTACAATACAATTGCTTACCACCTGATGAACAACGCCCAGCCTATCCCCGAGCAGCAGCCCCCCTCACCCCAGCTAGCCACCCTTATGTCTTGTTCAGTATGACATCAGATGGTACGGAATACCCCTTTGGCCAGTTTGGGTCAGCTACCCTGGGTCTGTCCCCTCCCAGCTCCTGCTGCACCCCCAGCCTGCCCACTGGCAGGACAGAGCGAGAAGCTGAAAAGTCCTTGGCTTAGTGTAAGCACTGCTCTGCAACAATTAAAACATCAGCATGATATCAACACTCTTCTCATCCCTACCAGCTACTAGGAGGAAAATTAACTCTATCCTAACTGAAACCAGGACAGCTCCCCTTAGATGCAGCTGGGATGACGCTGGCTTCAGCACCTGCCTTGGGACCAAGTGTCCTCCCTTGCCTGACCTTGAGATCAGCATTGCCAGATTTGGGTTCTTGCTCAGCAGTAACCCTCACGTATATTATGAATAGAGAATATGGGTACATTCTTTGAGTTCTCTAGGGTTACAATGATTACACCTATGCAGTGTATATGTGTTATGATCTAGGATGGAAGGCAAGAAGGCTTGATTGCAGAGCAGATTAAACCAGACAGACACAGGAATGGCAGGGACAGAGGGAAGGAGATCCCCTTGCTGTTAAGAAATGTACATTGTTGTTTTGTGATGATCCTGCTCAGGGACAATTTTTGATTAAGAGAAATGGTGCTGGTGGATGAACCAAACATTGGGTTAAGGTGCCTTATGCTAGTGTTCTTATGATTGGTTCTGAGGTGAACTTGTATAAGGAATAAGCTCATATCACATCTTTGAAGGCCCCTTGTAGATCTACTTATTGTTGTAGGACTCTCTCCAATCCATTGGTCATTAAATCTTTTTGTATTTAAGCACATGTATGTTTAATTGTCTCAAGGCACTAAAAAAAAATTCCCCAAGACCCTGCAGAAATACAAATAAAATTAAATTTTAGTAAAGTACAAAGGTTTGAAATACACTCAAAAAAAAAAAAAAAAAATAAGACAGAAAGAATAAAAAAAAAAATAACTAAAAGAAAACCCAGCTGGCCTTTCAAAATTACTCATCAGTCTTCTGTTGGTAGCTTTGTTTGAATAGATTATGATTGCTTGTCCAGAGCTGAATTATTCTCCCCCTTGCTTATACTGTGGTTACTGTGATCATGAAAAAAAAAAAAAAAAAAAAAAAGGATAGGGAAAAAAGAAACCTAGATAATGATATCTGCACTTCTATTTAAACAAATTTACATTGTTTAAGAGCAGATGGCTATATTAACACTTAGTGAGAAAAATTATCTTTGAAAATTCATTTTGAATTCTGTCAGTAATCCTGAAGAGTAACATTCACAGCCATTGCTGATTTTGCAGCACATTAAGCTTTTATGAAAGTAAAAGTTAATTACATATGATGACTACACTCCAGAGATCATAATTAGCTGAACTGAATGGCTGCACATCAGTAATTAAATGTCATTCCACTTCATTGTCCTAAGCCCACCCCTTGAAATGTCACAGGTATTGGAATCTGTTGTATCCATAGGACCATTTCTTCAGAAAATATGAATGTGGAGTACTGTACAAAATATATTAAGTGGAAACAATAATTAGGTTATTAATTAATTATCAATTAATTAATTATCAATTAATTCAGTTACAGAATGTATGCATTAACCAGATTAACCTTTTTCAGAGATTGATTGTAGAAAAGGGATTGTACTTTGGACAGATCTTTTTTCTTTTGACTTTAATGTAAGATTTAGGGTGGGTTTTTTGTTGTTGTTGTTGTTGTTGTTGTTTTGTTTGTTTGTTTGTTTTTTGATGTTGTTGTTGTTTGTTTGTTTTGTTTTGTTTTGTTTTGTTTTTCTTCCAGGCAAGGTGTGTGACTTCTCCACTCATTATTTGGATTGTTGTATTTGCAAAAATATTTGACTACATCAATCTCTGGATATGGTTTCCTTTGACTGATAGAGTATCAGAGGGAAGATTTCGTTAAAAGAAAGACCATTTATCTTGAACAGAACAGAGCACAACCACATAAGATGTTCTTAATTTGCATTGCTGTGCAAAATTTGACAGTTTTATAGGATACGAGAGGTAAAACTGTTTCTCTGTAATTTGACAATTCTGGACATCCAGTTCTGTTATTTAAAAAAGTCTGTTTCCATATCATGTTCCCCAAAACTGTGGATAACCAAAAACTATGGATTTTAAAACAATTGAATCTTACAAGGATATAAGAATATTTGACATTAATTTCCCACTTCTCTACTTTGAAGACTATAAAGGGTATTTTAAAGGAATTTTAATGGTATTTTAAGGAAGGCATCTGTAAATTAAATCAGGAGCTCTAAATGTCTTTTTTGAGGTACTGACTAATTGACTATCAATTGAAACATTTTACACTCTTTATTGGACCTAATTTCAGGACATAAATTAATAACCCAGGGAGCGTTTTTTTGTTTTTGTTTTTGTTTTTTTTTTTTTTTTTACTCTACAAATCAGAATGCAGGTTGCAAAATTATTTTTATCTCTTTTCAGCTTAAATTCATTTCATGATTTAGTCATTTGACTAAGTCTTAAAAAGCATAAGTCACTAAAATCTTTTAAATACCATTCAGTATGTTCAGTGCATAGAATATAATCTGTAATTGCTTTTATGTAGTACAATTTGGTTTTGTTTGGCTGCATTAAGCATCCTGCTACCATATGTCACCATTTCTTCTCATCCATTCACCACCTGAGACAGTACTGGCCATTGCCAGTATCACAGGAATCCAGGCCCAGCACAAACAGATGGTCAAATTATAGAAAAGCCAAATTTGGAGCACTTGTCAATGCAGGTTTTTGTTTAGTTTATTGAAATATGTTGACATTCAAAGATCTCAAAAAATTCAGTAGAAGTCTTAAGCAACTGAAAATCCTGACACAGATATCTCATGGTAAAATCAAAACAGGTATGTTTACACTATATTTCTGTCTAAATTGTGTTGAAAAAGAGTACACAAAAATTCATTATGCATGTGCTTGTAACAACTTTATTACTTTCCAAGATGGTAAATGTCAATTATGTTATCTAAATAAAAAGTAAGACTCAGATATGTGTAAAATTATTATTGCTTATTCGATCACCATTTATCCATTGTAATACCTGTCTGTACTTTCTTGGTGTGTTGTACATATAAAATAATAAACAGATGTTAATATCAAATAACTTAGGCTTACTGGTAAACAAAGTCATGTTATTTTCTGTTGCCACAGTCTGAAAAGTGCACATAGAGCAGATGACTCACTACCAAATAACCTGTTAATTCACAGTAATATATTTGCTGATTTTTGTCCTGTTCTATATGTTAGAAAATGCAATATATTTATATACATGTATTTATATATTAACTAAATAAATATTCATAGAAATGTGGATAACTATTTTTGTACATTCAAGATATGGAAAATCAAATTTAAAACAGTCATAGGTTTGGCCAGGCTCCAGATTCTGTCTGGTTTCCAGTGAACTCTACTCTATTGTAAAGAGTGCTGAAGATATTACTACTATAAGAATATGACATAGACTGAGTTGTCACCTATAACTAAGTCTCAGAGGTGGGGTACTTGTACCAATACAAGAAAAAGAGGTACAGTTCACTTTCGTGATAACAGTGAGATAGTTAAGTACCAGCGCAGAATACCAGGAAGAGGCATGTCTGCATTTAGCTTGTTTTGTTGTTATCCTGTAGACATTTTAAAGATTATTCTGTTTATGCTATCAGTCACAGGTGCCTGCAGTAGTCTGTGACACTTTTCCAAACATGTTCAAATTATGCCCAAACATGGAATCTGCACAGCTCTCAAAGTAGCATTTATCAGTAATTAACGCATTTGTGATCTACCTTTATACCTCTGTGGTCTCTGATAACATCCTGTGACTTTTTTCTTTTGAAGCGTCTGCTTGTACTTTTGCTATAGTCCTATAGGCTCCTATTTTTCTTCACTGGTGCAGATGTTACTTCATGGCTATGCTGACATAACTTTCATCAGTACCACCCAACCACACTTCCATTCTTTTTCCCTTTAGAAAAATAGTAATCCATCTCTTTGTCTTTTAGAGCTTTAATCAGTATTCAGTAGAATTTTAACTACTAAAGGGGGTTTTGCAAATTTTTGAAAACACAAAATTTTGTTTATTATTATTTTTATTTTATTTTATTTTATTTTATTTTATTTTATTTTAATTATTAATGGATTAGTATTATTATTTGTGTAATTATTATTTGAAACACAATAAAATGACTTGCTACAATAGTGCTAGGTGAGGAATGAGGTCATTATCTGAATGTTAGAAAATCACAATGATTAGAATTAGACATCTTATCCCAAAGGTTTTCAAACATACCTCCCATTTTTCCGTTGTTCTTGTTTCTCTAGCATATTACATGAGGAGATCAAGATATCAAAGTCTGCCTTCAAATAAAGCCAGAATCCTGAGCTACAACAGCCTCAGTCAAATGGATGCATCCTCTTAGGTGCTATAGCATTTTTATTCTGACACTTGGAAAGATTTATCTTGAGAATGATAAAAAGGAGATGTAACAGAATGAAACACAAAATAAAAGATAAAATATGTACCTTAGATTCATAAATGGAAGAAGAATCCTAAACTTAGTTTTCTTTCCCTAATATACAGGCCCGATATTATACTTCAAAATAGCTCAATTGTCTTTG
Source organism: Netta rufina (assembly GCF_964035555.1). NCBI lineage: Eukaryota > Metazoa > Chordata > Aves > Anseriformes > Anatidae > Netta > Netta rufina. The sequence continues at coordinate 188,036,825 of NC_140123.1, read as the reverse complement.
ACAATTACTGAAGATTGAGGGCATTTCTTCCTGCACAAAGAGGAAAGAAAAAAAAAAAAAAGTGTAATACAGGAGTAAATAGTTAAAGTTAAGTAGGATGGATCACCCATATAAGTGGTAATGAGATAGAGCATTACACCTCTAGGTCACTTCTTCACATCTATACCAGATCAGTAGTGACAGAAAGTGTTACCTTCAGACAGCTATTCAGGGGCTTGTGTAAAATGATTTAGTGGTTTTAGTCCCATTCCTAATGGACAAGAATCCACATTGCAAATGACATTAATTGGCAGCCTTGTGTGGTAATACAAGCAGAGATGCCAATTTCTAAATGGTCTTGAAGACTTGAAAAAAGACATCTTTCCTCTAGAGGTGGCTAGTCACAGTGAGAGTTAAGGTCTATTGGCAAAACCTAATCCAAGAAAGTTGGTTTTTTGTTTGTCTGTTTCTTTGTTTTGAGATGTGTTATAATCACATCACAGTTACACAGAAAATTGAAAATTTCAACACTACATTTCTACATATCTACTTTATCTACTTTTTTTTTTTTTTTTTTTTTCTTTTTTCCCAATGTATGCAAATACTTTAGTAAATGCAGGAAGACTCACATACATAGTACAGTTCCTGGTCTACCAAACTGATTCACTAGTTGACTCTCAGAAAAATATTGAGAAAAGTAGATCTCACCAGCAGTTTTTCAGCAAAATCTATTTGTCCATGGAAAAGAAAGAGATATTAAAATTAGTAAGGTTATTCTACATGGGCTCACAATGATAGTTTTATTCTTACAGAACAGCCACCCAATCTTAGCTTCCTGAATTTCTTTCCCCATGTCTTGCTTGTATGTCCTCAGAAAGTCATACAAGAGGAATGATACTTCCCTTCAAATGGTAGGTTAATGACAGTAGCATAAAGTTTAGCTAGTAGCCTGGAATTTTATCTGTGAAAATAATAAAAAGTTTATACTTAAATAAATATCTCTGTGTTTTCAGACTTTGTGATTTTTTCCATGTCTTTTGGTCTACTGCCTGCATACGATACAATTTGGACTTCATTTTGTTGTTAACTGATCAACCTGTATCCTGATATGTAGTCTAGCAGTTGTTAGAGCTAAATCAGGCACATTTGACAGATGCCACGTCTGATTAGACTGTAACACAGATTCCTCTGTGATGGCCCATTAGAACTGTGGTTATGAAGAAATTACTGATCCATAAAGAACTGTCTGTAGAAAGCCACACAGGTCTTTTTATATAACTTGTCTTTTTCAATTGAGAAATATTGTCTGGTTCTTTGTAATGTATGGGTATTCATCTTAAATTAAACATTAATGACTACAAAATAATAGCTTTATTAGAGAGTTTTATCTTTTATATTACATTGACTTATCTGGATAAAGGAAGTACTAAAACCAGCTTCTAAAACAAAAATTTGAAGCTTTTTTAAAACACCTTTAATGTTACTGTTTTAACATTATTGTTAATGTTAACAATATGAAACTGACAGCAACAACAATGACAACTACAAAATAAATAAAAATGAAGGAATATGTGTCTTAAGAAGAGGACATGTTCATTTTAATTTTATATCAGGCAAACAAACCAGATGAAAGTAAAATCCAGAGGATTTTTATTTATATTAGGTTATTAGGTGCTCTGTCATTCTAAGTTGTCTAAATGTTTTCAGTTTAAATGAGGCATTTTTGTTTCCTTTTCTTCCACTATTCCTGCAGTTGGGATTTTTTTATTTTTTTTTAATAAGAATATTAGAAGTGTACCTAAACCAGAACTTCACTGTGTTAGGTTCCAAACGTATTTAATGAATGTTGTAAACCCTAAGATACCTGAACAAAAAGGGGAAATACTGCTTTTGGAATAGCTATAGTACCTATAGTGTTATTAAAATGCAGTACTTACTCCCTTGACTTTTCCTATATTTTTTAAGTGTTGGAAAAAATACTTATGACTTTTTTTTTTCTTTTATCTATCGTGAGAAGAACAGGTATATGTCAAATTTATAAGGTTTTTAATTGTTTTTTCACCACTCGTAGTCTTGAATGTACTGAAATATCAGTTATTCACAAAGACTGTATGCCATTTTTTTGAATTGCTGAAAATTTGATAGTTTAGCAATCACTTTTTCCTGTAATCTTTGTTGTTAAAATTGTTAGAAAAAAAAAATTACATGTATTTTAAGAGTATTGTCATTCACAGTTATGTTTATGAAATACTTAAGTAAATGTTCATAGAATATGTGTTTTTGTAGTATTTTTTCTAGAATTTCTCTATTCCTTCTACTAACAAAATGTATATATTTTTATCTGTGAATATACAGTGCTAGCATACATTTTAAGAATGTTATTTCTCTGTGTTAAAACATCCTTAAAAACGCTTTTATATTACAAAGTACCACGTAATCTTGTCTGAGAAATAATATGACTACATTTAAAAAAATACTTTTGGCTATACTTTTTCAGAAAATTCATTATCAGTATCAGTTATTATTCAAGAGATGCACTTTACAGGTTCATTACTTTGATATTTTGAATTCTGAGGTGAAGATAACAGGTGCTTTAAGCCAGGAAAATATTTTTGAGTGTTTTGAGTTCTTTTGCATATTTAAACAAATTACAAACTTTGTGAAATCTACAGCTTTGGATTCAGGTGAAGGAGCAAGTTGTGACATGTCAAATCTTGTTATACTAGTTATTTCTCATTTAGCTGGAAAGTATTTTGAATTTTTTTTAAAGGAAATTCTCCTAGGGAGATGAAAACATTCTGTTCATAAATTCTGCTATCTTGGACAATTAGCAAGATCTTTTCAAAACACCTGTGCTTAATTGTCCATATCCTGGAACTAGAAAGATACCTACAAATATGTTTGGAAAAATCAGTCTCTTTTTTATTTTTTCCTTTGAGGATCATGGAAAGATAAAAATGTGATAATAATCAGTACTCTAAACAATTTCAGAAGGCTACATATATTGGAAACAGCCTCTTATATCATCTGTACATAAACCAAGGCACAAAGAAGACATTAAAATATTTGTGACCAGTTTTATCTTTTACACCCATAATTCTGGCAGAATTTATTATTATTATTATTATTATTATTATTATTATTATTATTATTATTATTATTATTATTATTATTATTATTATTATTATTATTCCTTGGAATTTAATGCGGATTATTTGTTTCTAGGAAACTACTGTGAAGAATGTATTAGTCTCTTTAACTTTTCAGCTTTACTTTACCAAACTTTTCCTCTTGATACTTATAAATTAGTTCTTATTTTGTTAAAAATTTTAATCATTTCAGCCTCTGTCTTCTGTTACACTCTTAGCTCAGATGCAATAATTATATAAAAAGAAAGATAAACAATTCAATTAAAATACACACACTTAGTTTCTACCCATTTTCCTGGTGTTATGCCAATGCCTTCTCAGCTTATCTGGGTCTAGAGTAGGTAGTTTTAAACCTGTGGTGCTGGTGGTGCTGGTGAGAGCAGGTTATGGTGAGTCATCAGCATCTGGAGTCTTAAACAAAAAGAAATACAATGTTCATGTCATTTTTTCTTCCTTCTTCAGAGATCCACTCTGGGTGAATTTATACATTTGCTAACACTCCTTCCTATTTCTTCTTAGGTTTGGGGCACCATGTAGCATCTAAACTTAAAATATATGTTGCATTTTACATATGTCAGAAACTATTTCTTTCTAATCTTCAGTAGCCCTAAAACAAGTTTTGTCCTGCTCCAGTTCTGTGTTTGTTGTTGTTGTTTGGTTTGATTTTATTTTGTTTTCTTTGTAATTGATCATTACTAAGTTGTTTATAGCTGTGGATTCTCTGGTACCAACCCTACACTGCATCTTTTATCTTTCCACGCCTAAGCTCTCCCAGTCTACCCTGCATATTGTGTCTTCCATTAATACACTGATGAAGTAGGACCAGGCTTGTATTCCTCTACTTCATATGATTCAGATTTGTGGATATCTCATTCTATGTAGAATAATTGCTTTTTACAGCTATCTCTGTGAAATTATGGTCACATCGTACCAAGTTATACACAGAGAAAACATCAACATTTGACATCTGGTCAGTTAGAGAAATTGAAGTCATAGCTAAGCCATATAAAACAAAACTACAGGCAGGTCAAGAAAAGTTCAGACAGAGCAAGCTTGACAAGCCTCAGACCTGGCAAATTCGGTACAAATCTTATGGACTGTTTATATCACACTGCTACTCATCTACGCTTTCAGGAAAATCTCTTGTTCCTCACCTTGTCTTCATTCTGTAACCATGTAGCCCTGCAAAGTTGCAATTATTAATAACAATACTGAATTCACAAGACTTGCTCTTTATGAACTTTTCTTGACCTGTTTGAAGCTTTGCATTGAGCTGAGATGAAATCCAAGCAAAGATATTCTCCTATTCCAGTATTTCCCAAATAATAGAAGAGGAATTTCCAGAAAGCAGAGTGTCATTCCAATTACATTTAAATTGAATGATGTTCCAAAGTAATTTACATCTATTCTTAATAGTCTCTATTTATGTTATTGTATACGAATCACTCTGTTATCAATGCAGTAGTAGAATAGAGCTCTTATAAGACTTACGCCATCTATCAGTAATTCTGATCTGAAAGGCAGTGAGAATTGGTTGAAGTGCAAAGTAGCAAAGCAATAAATATATAAGTAAGAATGTTCAAACTTTCCAAAGAAAATCCAATTTGAACTTGGTTTATTGTCTCACTACCATGAGTGATCAGAAATAGACTGGTGAATGAATTATTCTAAAGCTGAAGACTGTTGAAAAGTTCATCTAATCAAGGTAACATATATCACTTTTTATACACAAATGTAAATAAAATCAAATTCTGCTAGCAGTTGCATGCTCAAAAGTCAATTAATTTTTAAATCAGTGGCATGATCTGGCCTATTGTAATGGTTACACAGAACAAGATTAAATGTATTCATTCAAAGTGAGGTACATTTATTTACTGACTGGTTTGATTGATTTAAGATTCTGACAGAACAGACAGTTATGGATGAGCTGTACATACAGAAGTGGAAAATTCAGAGGGCATGGGCTCCATGAGAAAGGGTGTAATTCTTCAGTGACTCCTAGTGATGATACTTTAAAGAATTATTTTTTTTTTTTCTTTCAAAAGGAAGTTGTTGATAACTATGGTGGAGATAACTGCTGAAGTGTGCATATCATCCTGAGACAACAGAACTGTACCTTGTTCTTTCTTGAGTGTGCTCCATGCAGAACTATAAATGATTTCTCTTTAGAGCAATAAAAAGTTAGGCCTTGGATCTGCCGTATTACATACAGAGGCAGTCACAAGTTTCAGGTCAGTAGCAGAACCCAGACCATAGAGGAGCCCAAACTTTGACAATCTGTGAAGATGGTAACCAAAGCTCATAGTGTAACCCAAAAACATTTAAAGAATTTTTATGTATATCACAACTGTGTCCAATTCTGTTACAGTTACTCTTAAAGACTTTTTTTTTTTTTTTTTTTTTCCTACATGGGAAAAGTAATTCCACTCTTAGATTTAGTCAAAAGTGCTAGCAACACAAGATTCTGCAGAAAATGAGTTAACACATTTGGCTATACTTTAGAAACAATTTTAAAATGTGGCATGTGACTTTTGTTCCTAAAGCAAACAATTTCAATTAAACCACTTGTCATGGTTTTGGCTGGGACAGAGTTAATGTTCTTCATAGAGACTCACACAATTCTGTGATGAGTCTCAGAACAGTGATGATAACACATTGATATTTTTAATTGTTGAAGAGCAGTGTTTGCATAGAGCCTCATACTGCCCTGCCATCAAGGATGTTGGGGGTGCACAAGAAACTGTGAGAGGACACAGCCAGGACAGCTGTCCTAAAGTGACCAAAGAGATATTCCATACCTATGTTATATATATATACATATATATATATGTGTTTGTATGTGTGTGTGTGTAAAACATTTATATGAGAGTGAGCAAGCAGCTGTGTGGTCTTGAGCAGGCTGTTGGGACTAAACCACACCACCACTACAGCTCATTATAAAACTCTAAAGAGAGGTGAATATAAAATATATATTTCCAGAAATGTCCAATTACATTTTAATCAAACCTTCTTTAACTTCATCTTCCTGCACATACATTCCTCTAAGACAACAAAGAAACCTGATTAAGTTATATAAAATGATCCATTTGGTCTTGCATTGCAGAAATGCCTGTGTACAAAGCTAGCTTCTCTAGACACAATACTGTTGAGCTGGATGTTTCCTGGAAGAGTAGCTATAACTAGTCAGACATATTCAGTGATGCAGAAATATCCTTATCCCATTTTTATTTTTATTTTTTTTACCATCCATTTGGCAAAATCTAAAAGAAAACCTGAAAATATATTGGAGTCATTAAAACATTCTGGGAGAAATTCAAAGAGAATAAGAAGTTCTTTGTCTACAGAAACTGGGCCATTGCACATCCAAAAATAAAAGAACTGGGACATGGAGAGACAGTATTGTCTCTAACTGTAAGACCCAACATTTTGGCTGTTCTTACAGGGTATGTATTGATCCCTCTCTCCTAGCAGATCCCCCTTGAGTATAGCCTTCCATTGGAGAGTTATCTATCCATAGATATTTTGCAGAAGGTGAAGCAACTGAAATCTGAATGTACTGGAATGACTGAAGAGTAAGTAAAAAACAAAAGTGAACTTGAATATCTTGGCATTATTTTTGTGACTTTTGGTGAGCTTAGAAATAATGGATCAGTCTGGTTTTTGTGCTTGGAGTTTGTAGACTAGTAAGGCATGCTGGTTTAACAAATAAATTTTAAGTGTATATTGGTAGAAAAATGAATATGGAGTTTTGATCTTTAGTTGTTACTTGTTCAGGAAACAGAGGAACATCACATGATCCATATGCCCGAAAAAATAAAAACAACTGCAGCTTCCAGTGTTTAACACACAGCAAACTGCCTGCAGATGAGGTACAGAATAAGAATCATTTGTGGAAATTATTCAGCAAATAAATTCAAATAAAGGATGCATTTGAGACCATCATAATCTTCTCATTGACAACTGGCAAACAGAAACAGAGGCAAAATTTGTCAGATAAATGACACATTATGAATTATTCACTCAGTTTTGCAACACATTGATTACACTCTGTAATCAAATACTGTGCAACTCATTTAACCAGCAGGTCTGAGGTCTGGAAAAGAAGCATGGTTTCACAGCACACTGTTAAGAAGAGGATGAGGATAATTTAGCAAAACAGCTGGCTCCACAGGTTTAACCCTTTTGAACATTTGTTTTCCCAATCTGGCTTATTTGTTGTTGTAAGTCATAGCAATAATCATCACAAAGACTACTTTTCAACTAGACTGTTTTTATCTTTGGTCATGTACAATACATTAGAGTTTATTTGATTTTAACTGGGTATCATTTAACATGTTAGTTATCCTTTTGTTAAATGTGAACATGTTAGGCACTCCTTTGCAGTTCACAGTCTTCTGTTTGCAACGTCTTCTGAACTCCTTTGCATTTCTCTGTCTTCTGTTCTTACTTAGTACATGTGAAAATAATTACAGAATCGCAGAACTGAAGGGGCTGGAAGGAACCTCAAAAGATCATCGGGTCCAACCCCTCTGCCAAAGCAGATTCCTTAGAGCAGGCTGCCCAGGTAGGCATCCTGACAGGCCTTAAATATCTCCATAGCAGGAAACTGCACAACCTCCCTGGGCAGCCTGTTCCAATGCTCCATCACCCTCACTGTGAAGAAGTTCTTTCGCATGCTGGTGTGTAACTTCCTGTGATCCATGTTGTGGTCATTACCCCTTGTTCTGTCCCCGCAAACCGCTGAAAAGAGATAAGCCAAATCACTCTGTCCCCCACATCTCAGGTATTTATACACATTGATGTGATCCCCGCTCAGTCTTCTTTTCTCCCAGCTGAACAGACCCTGGTCTCTCAGCCTTTCCTCATAGGGAAGATGCTCCAGGCCCTGTATCATCTTTGTGGCCCTCCGCTGGACTCTTTCCAGAAGATCCCTATCTTTTTTGTACCAGGGAGCCCAGAACTGGACACAGTACTCCAGGCGAGGCCTGACCAGGACAGAGTAGAGGGGGAGGATCACCTACCTTGACCTGCTGGCCACACTCCTTTTAATGCATGCCAGGATCCCATTGGCCCTCTAGGCCACCAGGGCACACTGCTGGCTCATGGTCAACCTGTCATCCACCAGGACACCCAGGTCCTTCTCCTCAGAGCTCCTCTCCAGCAGGTCGTCCCCCAGCCTGTACTGATACATGTGGTTGTTCCTTCCCAGGTGCAGGACTCTACACTTGCTCTTATTAAACCTCATTTGGTTTCTTCCTACCCATCTCTCCAGCCTGTTCAGGTCTCGCTGAATGCCAGCACAGCCTTCTGGCATGTCAGCCACTCCTCCCAGCTTTGTGTCATCAGCGTACTTGCTGAAGGCAGACACTATTCCCTCATCAAGGTCATCGATGAAGATGTTGAACAAGACCAGACCCAGCACCGACCCCTGGGGAACACCGCTAGTCACAGGTCTTCAGCCAGACTCTGTGCCACCGATCACCACCCTCTGAGCTCAGCCAGTCAGACAGTTCTCAATCCACCTTACTGTCCACTCCTCTATCCCACACTTTCTCAGCTTTGCTAGTAGGATGTCATGGGAGACAGTATCGAAAGCCTTGCTAAAGTCAAGATAGATGACATCCACCACTCTCCCCCCATCTACCCAGCTGGTGATGCCATCATAGAAGGCAACGAGGTTGGTGAAGCACGACTTCCCCTTGGTGAATCCATGCTGACTACTCCTCATAACTTTCTTCTCTTCCAATTGCTTGGAGGTGGCATCAAGAACAAGCTTTCCAGGAACAGAGGTGAGACTGATTGGCCTGTAGTTTCCTGGATCCTCCTTCTTGCCCTTCTTGAAGACCGGAGTGACATTGGCTATCCTCCAATCTTCAGGCACCTCTCCTGTTCTCCAGGACCTTTCAAAGATGATAGAGAGTGGTTCGGCCATCACCTCTGCCAACTCCCTTAGCACATGTGGATGCATCCCATCAGGACCCATGGATTTGTGTGCATTGAGCCCACTCAGATGCTCCCAAACCACTCCCTAGTCAACAAGGGGGGACATCTCCACTTCCCAGACTCCTTCTGCTGCCTCCAGGGCCAAGGAGTCCCGGGGGAGGGGGAAGGTGGGGGTAGTCCTTGAAGCAAAGACTGAAGCAAAGAAAGCATTCAGTATCTCCACTTTCTCGGTGCCTCCCATTACCAGGACACCCACGTCGTTCAGCAAGGGACCCACATTATCCCTAGTCTTCCTTTTACTGTTTACATACTTAAAAAAAACTTATTATCTTTTATCTCTTTTGCAAGCCTCATCTCTAGGCTTTAGCCTTCTTTTTCATGCCCCTGCAGGCCCTGACAATCCTTCTATACTCCTCCCAAGAGGACAGGACCTTTTTGCATATTTCATAACCCTTCCTCTTCCTTTTGATCTTATCGATGAGCTCGTTGCTTATTCATGCAGGTTTCCTGCCCCCCTTCCTGATTTTCTACTCTTAGGGATGCACCAATCCTGAACTTGGAAGAAGTGCCGTTTAAATGTATCCCAGCTCTCACATGCACCCTTGCCTTCTAGCAACCTAGCCCATGAGATACTCCCAAGCAGGTCCCGGAAGAGGTTGAAGTTGGCTCTCCAAAAGTCCAGGGTTGCAATCCTGCTTTTAGCCTTACTTCTTCCACCAAGTTCCATCTTGAACTCCACCATCTCATGGTCGCTGCCCCCAATCTTGACATGCTTTGGAGGGTTTCTTCCCGGGGTCCATGTGGTTCTGCAGACTAATCTATTTGACACTAACATTGATACATCATAAAACAACTGTACACTAGGCATAATTTTCTTTAATTCAGTACTAATTGAATGTCCATATCATCATTTCATCCACTAAAAGAGAAGTGGAGCAGAAGAGTACAGGGAAACTCTATAATGCAAGGTAAAATAAGGGAACAGACAAAGGGCAGAGAAGACACAAAATAACTCTATAAATGTATCCAGAAAATATGATGGATTGGAGAGACATAGCCTTGTAAAATGACATGAGTATCACCTTTGTCCCTGAATGACAGAGTTACTCCAAAGCTATGAATTCCTTCCTAAAGGAGGAATATGAATGGACCATCAGATTGCTATTAGCTGTACACTGTGACAAGAAGCATGCTAAAGTAGGCACTGAGAGGAGGTTGTGCTGCTCTACAAATGTAGATAAAAATTTAAAAGAAATTGAATGTGGTTTTATGTAAAGAAAGCATCATCTTACTCCCCATAGCATAAATAAGAGAATACCTGACTTACACAGTGTCCAACAATTTGTAATGTTAAGACAAATTTCAGCTTAAAAAGCAAATGAAGGAGGATTACTCACATGCTCTGTCTTATGCTAAAACAGAATCTGTGATTATTCTGTTCTTTGACACTCAGAGACATTACATGAGATTCAATACACACCTCTTTCTACAGAGACAATTATGTAAGTCATCACTGCTAAAATCCATGGTGCTAATCAGTATGGAATCACAGATATACTCATACAGAGAGAAGAGAAATGTTAAAAAATAAAATAATAACAAAAAAAGTGAAACACCTGGCATAACATAAAAGTATTGCAATGTTTTAACTATATTAACATTGTCATATATTGTCAATATTGTCAATATTGTCCTGAGTCTTGAAGGTGTTGAAAGTACAAGAAAATAGACAAAGCATAGGTTATTTAACAGTTAGCACTGTGGGGGCTGACAACAGTATACGTGTACCATTATCTTTAAATTGAATCATAGAATTAAAGAATAGTTTGGTTTGGAAGGGACTTTAAGGAGAGTTCCATATTGCCTGCCATGAGAGGCAAAGACACCTTCCACTATATCAGGTTGTTCAAAGCCCCATACAAATAATTTTAGTTATAGTTTTTATGGAAGCTCGAACTTAAGAAGGGACTGACTGTTCTCAGTTCCCACTGAAACCAAAAGGAGCTGAGATGGAGGTTCAGCAAATAACAAATATAATAAGATATAAACCTTAAATTCTGATCTTTGTTGAAATATGTCCCAAAATTAAAAAAATAAAAAATAAATAAATAAATAAAATGGATGAATAAAGATCTTTCTATTGAAGGACTTTAGCAGCCTTCATAAGGTAAATATTCTGATTAAGTTAAATAATTTAACACCTATGTGTTTATATCCATCTCATCTCTATTTCACAACATCTACTACAGAATAAATGTATGTTTTCTATCTAATAATGCTTAACTAACGTTCTGGCTAAAGGGAGGTGCCAAGTAAATTCATATTCCCACAGGATGATGAAATAAATCCTGATGGATTAATTGACCATATTGCCACACTTATGTCCCAAATTAAAAAAAGGATAGTACAAACTGAATCTTATTCCAACAACAGATGATGACTTTGAGTTTAGGCTGATGTGATAAGAAATCTGAAGCAATGAGAAAAAGGTGGTATGAGGATACATGAACACTGCTGATAGCAAGCCAAAAAAAAAAATAAAAAAAATAAAAATCTCCACCTCCACCACAAGAGCAAACAAAAACAAAGAGATAAACAAACAGACAAAAACAGCATTTGGAGTGAAAGCCAACTGAAATTGGATTAGAAAGTCTGTTTAGCAAAGTGGTTCTTCTATGAAGCAGAGAATCCTTATTTTCTACCTGTGAATTCACTTTGCCAGGAAACACCTTAAAAGAGAGTAGTCAAAAAGCAAATATTCAACAAGAAAAGAAATTATAGAAGGAGCAATGAACATTATGAAAGAAGCAAAGTAACTACCAGAGATGGCATTATTCCCAGTCATTTTTATGACACAATGAACAGTCATTCAGAATTAGGAGTATTTCTTGGTATCCCTACCTGTGTATGTGTCCACGTGCCTTGGATAAAATGGCTGACAAGGCTGGGTTGGGCTGTAAGTGTATGTGAATAGATAAGTCCAAACATCTGATGGTATATGCCCCAAAACAGTAATGCTGAAGACAAAGGTGGATGAAGCACTTTCCAAGGGATTTAAGGGAGTGTGAAACAAAGAAGACAGCTTGAAAAGCCTATAAGGTGAACATAAAGATTTCAAGAGGTGAGAGATGCTGTGGAGCAAAGAACACCAGTGGTGTGGGTTGCAGCACCAGGACCCTGCAGCATGGTGCACCAGTACTGCCAGGGCTTTATCAACAAGCATGGGGGTGTTGGGGACACCCCTGCAGCCAAAGATCCCAGACTGCCTGCAGGAGGGATGCAAGGGGTACCCACATGCCCACAGAGAGTGGGAGAAGAGGTGGAGGAGGCTGGGAGGACAGGGCATTTTTGTGTTAGAAGATTTTAGGAATTTGCAGCTGCTTATTAACTTTTTCTCCCTGTCTCCTATTGCAACTCCGTATTAGCAATATTGTTTCTGAATGTATAGTTCACTGGTTGCTGTTTAATCACGGGATGTTAGTAAATCAATACTCTGTTTCAATCCAGTTTTGATTTAAACCACTTGAACTGAGCAGTTTTTCCCCTGAGACACTATATAAATAATTTTAGACAGATATGTCAAACATTTGCTATGTGCTGTAACATTCTTGATGTGAGGGAGAGGATGAAGGCATCTGTCATTCACTATACTCTGAGTTGATAAGGACAATGATTGAAGAGAGTGTCAGAAATGTAAATTATCTGAGGAAAGGAAAAATTTCCAATGATATCAGAACTATGTAGAACTCTTTGCCCAAAGTCTGAATGAGTGGTGAAGTACAGTGCATTAATGTCATGTGGAGGTTCACCTCTGCAATTCCATGTCCTAATGTATTTTCATGTCTTTTAACATAATTCTAAATTCTAAGTTCATATTTTTAGTTTACAAATAGTTAAACAAACCCAATTAAGTAAGGAAGTAGGGATTTTTATTAACATTAAATATTTCTTAAATTTGATAGACATCTTAATTCTTAAGTCATTTTCTATACAATAATTATCTTTCTTTTTTCTAGTGACTTTTGCGTACAAGTATTAGCAGTCAGAGATCAAAGATCAAAATAATGATGATGTTATTGAACAAAAATATCACAATTATAACAACAATCATTTTACCAGCTGAAATCATAAAAGTTATTTGTCCATTGAGAGTAGCTGCTGAGTGCTTTTTACATAAAAAAATGTTCCTAAATTAAAAATAAACTTTTAAAACTTTAAAAATTACTTTTTAAATTATTTTATTATTTAAATTATTTTTCCAAATTATTTAAATATACATGTTGTTTAACTAGATTCAGTTAAATAATAACAAATGTATATATGTGGGAAATCAAAATACAAAAATTCTCATAGATCTATCAGTATTCTAATGTTATTTTAATTATCAAGCTAAAAGTTGAAAAAAGCAGTAGGCCTGACACTGTTTAAATTAGTGAAAAATAGCTTAGCAGTCTTTCCTCCATGTTTACTCTATGGCTGCCTGTTTTCACCTTTTTTTTTTTTTTTTTTTTTCAGGCAATTTTATAACTTTTGGCAAATATTTTGTAAGAGAACTACAGTTTACTAGGGATAGAAATATGCTTAATTGCTTATGAACTCATATATATTGAGCTCACATAAGTGTAATTTCCTCAGACACCTAGAAAGAGATGAAAAAAGCAACATTCCATATTTGTTTGTCCTATCAAAGTGAATTAAGAAAAGAAAAATAATACACAAAGATAGGAAAGAAAGCAAAGAATAAAAAATATATTTTTTTTTTCCTGGAAAATTCTTTCTAGGCAGGTTCAAATATCAATTTGAATTTTGGTAAGAATATCAATGAATTGTTTGCTAGAGAAAAAATGTCACCAAGGTAAAATAATTCATGTTGAGAGTTTTAAAATTAATGTATGATATTTAAGATTCAAAATTATATTAAAATACATTTTCAGAAGTTATTATGAGTAATTACTCATATTTCAAAATATTCAGAATACAAATGGAGTACAGTTTCTCTATTCCAAAATAGTATTTTAAAATATATTTTTTCAGTTCTTAGTTACCTAAAAGCCCCTATATTTAATCATAAACAGGATTGTCCAGCTAAACACAATTATTATTCTTAATATTTCCATTAAGAAGTCGCTGTTCAATGACAAGAAAAAATAAGAGACAGCTGACAGAAAAAATCCAATATGCACACATACAGATCCACAAATAGATTGATCATCATACTATTTACCTAACACAACTAACAAAGAAATTAAATGTTTTTTTATATGCATTCCAAATAGTTCAAGCACTTACATAATTCCTTTCCATTCCACAGTATAATCTGTGGTTATTGTGTACCATGTAGGGCAAATACTTCCCTAAAAGTTATTTCATATCTGTCAACAAACTGCAGCTACACACTTTACTAAATACATGCCACCAATTCCAGAGAATCGCAGCTTTTGAACAGGCAGCTTGTTTTTCTTTGTAATTATGACATTTCAATACAGCCACTTATGCATGGGATGAAGTAGACACCTCATAAATTTGGAGCTGTTGTATGTGTTGTATGTGTTGTATTCCTCAAAGTCTTGGAAGGCTTTTAAAATGATCTAAAGCTGAAAAATACAGTAATATTTAAAAGCAAAAATTGCATGTTCACTTAGGTTTTACAGACTGACATAACACAGCACCACATTGCTGGACAGGGCAAGATGAAAACAGCTACATTTGTTTGTAAGGACTGAGATACATTGGGAGAGCTATGTGAACACTTAGCACAATAAAAGACCACTCAATATCTGACTCTTAACAGTGGTGTTAATTTTGCCAAGTATTAAATTCATGCAAAATAAATTTTACATACATTAAAAAGACAAATCACTAGAGCAGAACTTGTAAACAGTTCTGTTTCAACTAGAAAACACACTTAAAGCAGTGATGAGAGTGAGTCTCAGGCATAAGCTCTAAATTAAAAGTATCAAGATTGTGGGAAATGTTTTATCTTCTAACAACATATCAGGGATATCCCTGATATCCCTGCATCCCATGGGTCCCATGGCAGAGCAGATCTCCATGCTGCAGCCCATGGAGGAACTCCCAGTGGAGCAGGTGGATGTGGCCTGGACAAGGCTGCGGCCCATGGAGAGCCCCACAGAAACAGGCCCCGGGCTGGAACTGCAGCCATGTAGGAACAGGAGTTCTGGGGGGAGCTGCTGCCCATGGGGGAACCCGTGCTGGAGCATTTTGCACCTTAGGGATGGACTTCACATTGTAGTATTCACAGTATAGTATTTACTAGAAAATTATAGAAAATAAAATAAAAATAATAATAATAATAATAATAATACCTCTCCACTGATAAGCATATATTGCAATAGCTGCAAAAGAAAAAAGCAGCTGAACAAACTCATTTCTGCAGGAAGTTTCTTTTCTTCATTCCTTAATGTGATAAGCAAAAGAAGCTAATTGAAAAGGATAGTTCTTCAGCTGAAGCTATCATGTGATCATTAGCCAAGATTGATAGATTTTAGACTTAATTTTTTTTCTTCACCAAAGTAAGAGTTTAGGGTATCAGTAAGTAATTTTATCATTTGCAAGTATTTCAGGTGCTGATATTATCAGTTGATATGTTATTCTAGCATACCATTTCTGAGAATCCAGTTGCTTTTTCCATCTTTGAGTCTTGAGCAGTTGAATACAAAATACTTCCTCCACTTTAAGTTAGTAGGTGGTGCTGCTTGACACTTTTGGTATGCTTAGTGTTTTGAGAGAGGAGATAATCTTTTCCTTTCAAGCTTTTACTTTTTTCCTGTACCTTCACACCGAACAAATGTCCTGTACTTGCCTACCAGCAAATTCCTACTTGCCACCAGCAGCCTATATCTGATTCTTTAAAGAGCTATTAACTTCACTGCAGATACTAATTACAGAAAATAAACTGTAGCCATAAATATCACCCTTAAGGACAGAAAATTCAATTTTATTTTTTTTTTTTAATATGTGATATTCATACTCTTTCATATTATGAATTTAATAATGAGGATGATAGTATGAAATACTATTATTACTATTGACAGACCAACGATTGTCTGTGTGGCTGATGCCATGCTCAAGATTTTGGGTTCTATGATCTCAGATGTCCTTTTGAGAGACCAGGCATGTTGAGATTGGATGGGGAGAACCTGACCAGGTCAGACAGAAGTGTTCTAGGCAGCTAGCTGGCTGGCCTAATTAGTACGGCTTTAAACTAGATGTGGCAGGGGAATAGGTTGGGGGAATGGGTTGTACTTCTGAGTGATGGAAGTGAACCTGGGAACAGTGTCACTTTAGGAAACAACAGAGAAATACTTGTAAAGTGTCCAAAAGCAATTAGGAAGGGTTCGTCTGAAAAGATGATGTGACCAATAGCCCAGCTGAAGTGCCTTTACACAAATGAATGCAGCATGGGAAATCAGCAGAAGGAGGTTGAAACCATGGTGCAATTAGAAATATATGAGTTCATTGCTATCATAGAAATATGGTGGGATGGATCACATAACTGGAACATTGTAATAGAGGGCTACAAGCTTTTCAGAAGAGACAGGAGAGGAAGAAGGGGTGGAGGTGTTGCCCCCTATGTCAGGGAATGGATTGATTGTGAAGAACTGTCTCTGCAAAACAGCCACAGACAGGTTGAGAGCTTGCTGGTAAAAGTTAAGGACCAGACTAATAAGGACACCTTGTGGTTGGGGTCTGCCTGATCAAGGGGAGCTGTTAATGAGGTCTTTTTTTTTCACCTACAAGAAGCACAAATTCTCATTCTGATGGGGGATTTCAATCACTTGGATTTTTTCTGGGAAAACTACACAGCAGGCTGTAAGGAATCCAGGAGACTGTTGGAGTGCATTGAGGATAACTTCCCGATCCAGGTATTGGACTAACCAGAAACTAACCAGAAGAGAAGCATTACTGAACCTGGTGCTCACCAACGCAGATGAACAGAAGATTAAAGAAGTCAAGATTGGAGGCTGGGCTGCTGTGACCACTCCCTTGTTGTGTTTGTGATCTCAAGGAAAATGGGCCTGGAAAAGAGCAAAGTCAGGACCCCAAAATTTAAGATAATGAAATTCCAGCTGTTTAAAGACACTGTGGATGAGATCCCCTGGGACACTGTCCTTAGGGACAGAGGAACTGATCAGACCTGGCAACTCTTTAAGGATGTTTTTCTTAGAGCGCAAGCACTCGTGATCCCCCTGTGTAAGAAAGCAAGCAGGGAGGGCAGGAAACCAGGATGACTGTGCAAGGAACAAAGGATTCTATATAAGGATCAAACTAAGGTAAAAGAAGGAAATGCGCAGGCAGTGAAAGCAGGAATATGTGACCTGGGAAGAGTAGAGGTTACTGCCTGGATATGCAGGGATGGGATCTGGAAAGCCAAGGCACTGATGGAACTGAACTTGGCAAGGGATACAAAAAAAAATAAAATAAAATAAAATAACAAGAAAGGAGACTATACATGTAGGTACATTGCTGAGAAAAGAAAGGCCAAGGATAGTATACCCCCTACTATGAGTGAGAAGAGAGAAGTGGTAGCAACTGACATTGAGAAGGCTGATGTACACAGCAAGTTCTTTGCCTCAATCTTCACTGTCAGTCAGGCTTCCCATGTCTCTAGCCTCATATCTGAAAAATCATAGCAGTCAGGTGATGTTCCTGGTGACTGGAAAAAGGGAAACATCACACCTATTTTTAGAAAGAGTAGAAAGAAGTAGCCATGGAACTACAGATCGGTGAGCCTTACCACTATACCTGGAAAAATCATGGAACAGATCCTCCTGGAAGAAATGTCAAGGCACATGCAATGCAAGGATATCTGAGACAGCCAGCAGGGCTTCAGCAAGTGCAAATCATGCCTGAACAATCTGGTGGCCTTCTGTGATGGAGTGACCATGTCATTCAGAAAGAGAAGACTGACTGATGTCTTCTCCTTGGACATCTGTAAGGCCTTTGACACAGTCCCAGATTCTTGTCTCCAAATTGGACAGATATGGATTTGATGGGTGGACCATTCAGCAGATGAGAAATTGGCTTGAAGGCTGCACCCAGAGAGTGGTGGTCAATGGCTCTGTCTCCAAGTGGTGTCCTTCAAGGGTCTGTCTTGCGATCAGTACTGTTTAATATCTTTATCAATGACATAGACAGTGGGATCAAGTGAACCCTCAGCAAGTTTGCATATGACACCAAGCTGGGTGGTGCAGTCGATACAACAGAAAGAAGGGATGCCATCCAAAGGGCAAGCTAGAAAAGTGGGCCTATGTGAACCTAATGAGGTTCGACAAGTCTAAGTGCAAGGTGCTGCACCTGGGTTAGGGTAATCTCAGATATGAGATCAGACTAGAAGAATTCATCAAGAGCAGCCTGCAGAGAAGGTCTTGGAGGTTCTGGTGGACAAAAAGTTCAGCAAGAACCAGCAGTGCGTGCTTGCAGCCCAGAAGGCCAACTACATCCCAGGCTACATTAACAGAGGAGTCATCAGCAGATCAAGGGAAGAGGTTTTTCCCCTCTTCTCTGGCCTTGTGAGGCCCCAATTGGAGTGCTGCGTCCAGACATGGGTTGCCCAGCACAATAATTTATTCTATTAGATCTGTACTGTATAAAAGCTAAGAACTAGAATGGTGGTCTAATTTATTTATTTTTTTTAAGTACAGCTATGGTACTGATTGTTCTCATGTAGTGATTTCAAGATGTAATAACTGTGTAATAACAGTATTAAAATGTTCTTTACATATTTTTGTGCCTAAAATATTTAGAAATGATAAACCTGATACAACAAGGACATGAGAAAACTTCTAGCAAGTTAAAATTACAAAGACATTTATAAAGACATAGTTATTTCAGTAATATTTATGTGTTTTTTTTTCTCCATAATAATTTTTTTTCAAGATTGTTTAATATAGTGAGATTTTCTAGTAATGCTGAAATGTGACAGAATTAAATCATTTCAATGACTTTTCAAATACAACAGTGTATCCTTCATTAAAAAAAAATAAAATAAAATAAAAATAAATCTTTCACACAATCAGTCTTCTTTCACTGTGCTAAAAATAGTTTTGCACAAAAATCATTGCTAATATATTTTTTAGATTATTAACTCCTTCCAATTACAGTTCTATTTCAACAATAAAGAGTTTTAAAAAACTTTCACTATTTGTAATGAAAGCTGCACCAAGCTCACAGATAATGATATTTCATAGAATTATAGAATCATAGAATGGTTTAGATCAGAAGGGGCCTGAAAGATAGTTCCAACCGCCCTGCCATGGGCAGGGACACCTCCTACTAGACCAGGTTGTTCAATGCCCCATCCAACTTGGCCTTCAGCACTTCCAGGGATGGAAGTGCCTCACCGCCCTCTGAGTAAAGAACTTCTTCCTTGTCTAAATTTATTTAGTTAGTTAGTTAGTCAGTTTAAAACCATTACTCCTTGTCCTATCAGTATATTCATTGACTAAAAGTCCCTCTCTTGCTTTCTTGTAGGCCCCTTTTAGGCACTAGAAGGCTGCAATGACATTTCCCCAGAGCCTTCTCCAGGCTGAACAACTCATACACCCTCAGCCTGTCTTCATCAATGTTCCAGCCCTCTGATCACCTTTGCGACCCTCCTGTAGACTCATTCTAATATGTCGATGTCCTTCTTGTGCTGGGGGCCCCACAGCAGAATGCAATGCTCTAGGTGGATTCTCAAGAGAGCAGAGTAGAGTGGGAGAATCACATCCCTCAGCCTGCTGGCCATGCTTCTTTTGATGCAGCCCAAAATATGGTTGGCTTTCTGTGTTGCATGTGCACGTTACCAGTTCATGTCAAGCTATTGATCAACAAACACCCTAAATCCTTCTCCTCATGGCTGCTCTCAATCCATTCTCCACTGAATCTATATTTGTGCTTGGGATTGTCCCAACCAACATGCAACACTTGGTCTTGTTAAACTTCATGAGATTTGCATGGTCCCACCTCCTGAGCCTGTCAAGGCCCCTCTGGATGGCATCCCCATCCCTCCTGCATGTTGACTGCACCACACAGCTTGGTGCCATCGTCAAACTTGTTGAGGGTACATCCAATCCCACTCTGCATGTCACCGACAAAGATGTTAAACAGCACCAATCCCAGCAGTGACCCCTGAGGAACACCACTTTTTGGATAGAATTGTAACAAAATTAATTCTTAAACTATTATGTGTCACAGACATTAACTTTCTTAATTTTGTTTTTTGGAATGTTTGGAATAACCTATCTATTAAAAGAGCTAGTAGTAAATTCAAGTTCTTCCATATAATTTGCAATCCTTCCAAATAAGATGTCAGAAATATTTATAGTGTCATTTGAAATAACTTTCCCATTTCATAGAAAGTTTTTAACCAACTGCAATAGTTTCTGGTAGATGATATCCTTAAGTCTCTTTGGAAAAGTGGGATTGTGGCGTAAAGGCTACATGGACACCAGGGTTCTTTTAGGATCAGTAACTGCTACTTCTTTATTGATGACATAACATCATCTCTCTCTTACCGAGAGCCTAATTTCATCTCTCATATTGAGGACATAACTTCGTTATCCTTTTATCGAGGACAGGCTCCCTTCTCAGACCATTCGCCACACAGCAGTACTTTTCCCTTAACTATTCATTGGTCAACAACTTTGTCCAGCAACCACAAACACCCAGCAACTTCCATGCCTTAAGGGCTGGAGAACAAGCAACCCAAGACAACAAGGCATCTCCTGAATCATCCTTCTTTGTTCCCTCTAAACTCTTTACATTCCTGATGGCCTCATCGTTAAGAATCTGATGTTATCACAAACCGTGGGGCTTGTCGACCCCCATGGCCACACTCCCACATGGGATGAATCACTTTTTGGAGACAGTTGTTTCTCAGAGAGAATGCTGTTAAACAATGACTAAAGTAAATTACAGCTGAATAATTTTGTGTTAAAATGATCTGGTTTAAAGACAGCGAGAGGTTAATAGTAACTACTGAAGCATGAAATAAAACAAAATAGCAGATCATGTTTATTTTGTTATATATTGAAACATTGTTTCCAGGTGAAAACTTTTCCTTTATTTTTCCACTTGACAGATTTTTCTCATTGTTGTATCTACAACCTCTGGATCTCTGTGGTTTTATTTTTGAAATTCTTCTCCTTAAGTCTTTTATAATATTAGATTCTGAGCATGTTTAGATGAAAAGGAAATTATTCTGTCCTTTTTGACATCCTTTTCTAGGCAATGAATAACTAAATGAACAGGCAATGAAAAACTAAAACTCCATCATCCTAATGAAAACTTAAAGATTTGTGGATTTTGGTTTCTGTTTTGTTTGTTACATTGAACAATATTTATACAATAATTTTTCTGGTAATTCTTCTAAGACCAGTGAAGAATTAGAAGAGATCTCAAATGTCATTTCAAATGTAGGGATTTGCTAAAATGAGGGACATCTTTTCTCTTGCACATAAGACCCTGTGTGAATTATCTTCCACTTCAAGTTTTTTTCTAGTAACGCTACAATTCTTTTGTATTATGAAGGATCATTTTGCCCCATGAAAATGTCTGCTTTGACCCTGATCTCCTTCTGAGTAACAGGCAATCTTCACTTGTAAACTATTAATCCAAGGCTCTCTTCATGGTTTCTGGTGTTTGTGGATGAACTGAAGTCCTTTTTTCTTGTATGTTATGCAATCTCAATTTCTGGCTATCAGGAAACTTTGTTTTTCTACTTTCAATTTAAAAAAAAAAAAAAGTTTAAACAACATTTTCAAATTAAACCTCATTCTTGTCTGTACTGCAAACATAGCCCTCTCAAACATTTATATACACACAAAAATACAACCATCTAAAGTGTACTTATTTTCTTTAAATAAATAAGAAAGAACTTCAGTTATCTATTCAAGTAATCTATTCAAGTTAGCAAGGTTTCTCTTCATGTCTTACCATGATATAAAATAATTGTTGAGAAAATTGGTTCTGTATCCTTGTACTTTTAACTAATTTAGTTAAGACAGGTTGTGGTAATTATCTCAGCACAAGCTGCTCAAGTTATACTAGGTAACAAGTGTGCAATTTATCCCTGACTAACTATATTGATTTCTCCCTTGCTGGCTATAATCAGATAAATAAACCAATAAACAACACTTGTTCTTAACATCTGCAGTTCAACAAAACTCAGCTTTGTTTACTGTTTTCTGGCAAATATCCCTGCAGAACTTACCCTTTTCATATCTAGCTGGCACGTGAGCTATGTTCTTATACCTGATAGATCATTTCCATAATAGCAGAAAAGTAAAGGAAGGAGAATCCCTAATGAACATAAACCTGTCTGGGGAGTCACATTCCACTGCTTTAGTCTTGCTTTAAGTCAATGTTTGCTTTGTTTGGGGCTTTAACATCTTAATTTGTTGATAATAGCAGCTGTTCTCTTAGCCCATACGTGGATATACTTATTTACTTTTCTCTCAGCTACAAGCAGTACTGTCTTTTTTAGAAACTACTTGAAATATGGATTATTTTAACATCGTTGGATTTGACTCTGCTACTTTGTATTTCTATTTCTCTTGGGAAGCTTTGAGCTATGTCACTGCCTAGGTGATGGCACAACTGACAAGCACTCTACATATGAACATGTTAATAGGTCAGTCTTTTGAGAAGATAGAGTATCTAGATATCTAAGAGTATCAAGCATGGATATTAGTTTTAATATTTAGTCCTTTTCTGTATGGTAGCTGGCCTGAAGGAGATTTGTATTAGCTATGCACAGTGACTCAACCAGAGCAGTACCTTTTACTTGGATCTTTGTAACTCGAGGCAGAAAATGATTAATTGCCTGAGAAAGCCTACTTCTGTAGCTGAACAGAGAACACAACCATTGGAAAAGTATTTGATTTAGTTTTCAATATGTGTGTTTAAAGAGAATAA
Source organism: Netta rufina (assembly GCF_964035555.1). Classification (NCBI taxonomy): domain Eukaryota; kingdom Metazoa; phylum Chordata; class Aves; order Anseriformes; family Anatidae; genus Netta; species Netta rufina. Next base: position 188,013,834 of record NC_140123.1, on the reverse strand, counting down.
AATCTTACATTAACATAGATATCCATTAAATGGCTATTGTGGAGTAGGATGAGGAACTAGGATGATTTTGCCCTCTCTAATGGAAGATTCCTCTCTCTTAAAATTTGCAGGCTTCTTATATGCCTGCCCATTTGAATTTCAGCCTTCCAGAGTTCTTTTTAGTTGAGTGTAATTTACAAATTACAGAATCACAGAATTGTAGGGGTTGGAAGGGAACTCCAGAGATCATTGGGTCCAACCCCCCTGCCAAAACAGGTTCTTTAGAGCAGGCTGCCCATCCAGACAGGCCTTAAATGTCTCCATAGCAGGAGACTCCACAACCTCCTTGGGCAGCCTGTTCCAGTGCTGCATCACCCTCACCATGAAGAAGTTCTTTCACATGTTGGTGCGTAACGTGGCAATTACCCCTTGTTCTATCCTCACAGACCACTGAAAAGAAGTTGGCCAAATCCCTCTGTCTCCCACACTTAAGGCATTTGTAAACATTAATAAGATCCCCCCTCAGTCTTCTTTTCTCCAGGCTGAACAGACCCAGGTCTCTCAGCCTTTCCTCACAGGGGAGATACTCCAGGCCCCGTATCATCTTTGTGGCCCTGCTATTATACCCTTATTATTACTGATTATCTCATCCCAACTTTAATTTTATTTAAATATTTCTTTTTATATATTTCTAGCTCAAGATTTGCTGTATAGGTGGAGATGTTTTGGTGTTCATACATAATGTAGCAAAAACATCTATTGACTCAAGAGTTGAGTCCAGGCAGAAAAATAGAGGGTAGGTTAGTTCTGTATTTTGAACATTTATTAGGACAATAAGGTTAGTATGGTAATTCAAAGCTAGTTTATGAAAGGGTTTTAGACATTCAACTGTAACCATAAGGTGAACCGAGAGAGGTTAAGGTAATCAAAGAAGTTTCAAAAATGCACATAAAGTATACAACTGATTATTTTGTGACAGTGAAAAAAAAAATAGATTTGTATTATTGAAAATGGACCAATGTGAACAGCAACTTTGGAAGTGAATTTTGTGGTAGAGAAAGATATAATTTCTGTCAAAATATCCTTCCTGTGACATGGAAGGAACACTGGCCCTTGGAAGGACTAACTTTAAAAATGTGATTATGCCCCCAAACTTTTATACATGTTTATTATTGACTTACATTTTATGAAATTATCACAGAATCACAGAATTGTCTAGGTTGGAAGAGACCTCAAGATCATCAAGTCCAACCTCTGACCTAACACTAACAAGTCCTCCACTAGACCATATCGCTAAGCTCAACATCTACACGTCTTTTAAAGACCTCCAGGGATGGTGACTCCACCACTTCCCTGGGCAGCCCATTCCAATGCCTCACAACCTGCTCAGTAAAGAAGTTCTTACTAATATCCAACCTAAAACACCCCTGACGCAACTTTAGCCCGTTCCACCTTGTCCTGTCACCAGGCACATGGGAGAATAGACCAACCCCCACCTTATTACAATAAGCATTATCCACAAAGACTGTGACAGTAAAAGTAAAACGAAGTGAAAGTAGTGACAATTTTGTTTAAAACTGGTTTTATCTGTGGGAAAAAAAAAAAAAAAAAAGTTCCTAGTATTTGTCTCTTGAACTATTTCAGTGCCAACTAAGTATCACAGCCTTGAACTGTACCACTTACCAAAAATTCTTCACAAGTTGTGGGTAGTAGTATCTCATGTTAAAGATCCATGTAAAAATTTCAGTATCATTTCCTTTTACAAGAACTTTGAGATTTCCATATCCAAATTAATCTGTGACTCACTCCATCAGTTTCTCTAATACAGAAATTATTCACCTGGTCTGAACTACTGTTCCTGCTGTAATTATGTGTTGGGTCTGTCTGAGCTGGAGTCACCTTTTCCCTGCAGCAGTCCCCACAGTGCTCTGCTCTGCACTCGTAGCTGGAACAGCACTGATATCACTCAAGTGTTGTGTCTACTGCTGCATAGTTCTGGCACAGCATCAGGACTCCTTCCAAGCCCCCAAGAGCCAGCAGGCTGGGGGTGCGCAAGTGATGGGGAGGGGACATCGCCAGGGCAGCTGACCTAAACCAACCAAAGGGATATCCCATAACACCTGATGTCATACTCAGCAATAAAAAGGGGGGCTCTCATGGGGGACGGGGCTGTTCCTCCTGAACAACCACTATGAGTTTTGAGGCCCTGCTTCCCAGGACATGGCCGAACATTGCTCGTTGATGGGAAGTAGAGAATATTTTTTTTTTGCCCTCTCTCTGTGCTTCCACGCGGACTTATTGTTTCTTTTGTTTCTTTTTCTTCCCATTCCATTTCCCTTTAATTAAACTTTTCTCATCTCAAACCTCGAGTTCTCTGTGTGGTATTTTCTCCCCCTTCCTCTTTGAGGAGAGGGGGAGTGAGAGAGCGGTTGTGGTGGAGCTTGGCTGCCCACCTGAGTAAAACCACCACAAATTATTAAATCATCGATATGTGCCCCTGCAGGATGGTAGCATGACCCCTGTACACATTAATGGGTCTCTGCTCTGCTGATTTAACAGTTTCATTACCAAAAAAAAATTACAGAAGGTGGCCTTTGTGTTATAATTACCTTTGTAACCCTCTGACAGCTCCTCCAACCTGGAGCACGAAGCAAATTTTAACATTTTCAGATGAATGACTATACCTTTCCAAGAGTATAATATAAAGTTATATGGATTGTTGATTAAGATCTACTCTAGATATTCCAAAATACAGGAGAAAAATGCCATTAACTTTACAGGTAAGAATTGGCCCATTATAGTGATATATTGGCCCCTTATTTTTATAAAAAAGGAGGAAGAAATACATTAATATTTTTTTTGCAAAACGGTCAAATTTTGTTCACAAATGGAACAGTCCTGGGAAATAAATGTCTTCTTTCCTTTCATAATGTTAATTATTTCCACACCAATACTGAATGAATCTTCCCTGTTTGTATTCAGCTAACACATTGTTGCAGATTCCCTTAAATTGTTTGGGTCTTCTTCTTTTGACATAAAACAGTCTTTTGAATTCTGTCTGTTCTATAGCAGTATCTCAGATTTCCTAAGACACTATGATTCATGTTCTAGTATTATCTGACCTGCTTTTGTTTTGGAATCACTGGTACTGTTTCAACATTATAAAGCATAACTATAATATACACTTTAACTCAAGTATAAACTATGGGATCATATATTATGTGTATATATATGTACATATATATATGTATATTACATATATACATGTATATATGTAATTTATACATATTTATGTATGTATTGTATATGTATATATGTATGTATATATATACATATATATATATGTATATATTGATGAATTTCTTAGCATTTTGCATGAGGAAAGAATAAATAGGCCATAAATTGCTCCTCTTAGCCCTAAAGAGGCCCTCGGTCTATGCAAATATTAAGAACAATGATAATCTAATCACGGGATTAAATTTGCACGCCAAGGTTAAAATGACTCAACATGCACATAGACTACAGACCAGATTTTCAAAATAAAATGTCTTTTACTTCAGCAACTAAAAAGAATGTGGATTTTCATAAAACCTGAGTGCTCAGCTTGCCGAGAAGTTCACACAATCTGGTCACTAATTTTTGTGAACTGGTTATAAAAGTACATCTCTGTTAAAACTAATTGCAGGTTTTTATGGTTGTGCAAACACATTGTTCTGCCCTGTATTTCAGAGAGGAACTGAAATAAATAGAGGTACTCACTGTGATATTTACCTGCTAACTTTTCAAGTCTAGGCTCTTTTTATAGTGAGTAAACAGGAATAGGGATTGTCAATAGACAGGTCAGTAATCACCTGACCTGTTTTGGACATCTGTGATATCTTCCAGCAAATAGGTGAGGAATGCCTGTTTTTGCTAGGTATCTAGGTGACTAATTTAACTGCAACCCTACATGTCTGACCAGATGGATCCTTCACCTAATTGCTCCTGCACTAGGAATGTCATAATTCAAGAGAGCAACCCAGTGAAACAAATAAAGAAAATATTTATTTCCCTACTCTATATTATTTGTAATACTGTAATAATAACAGATGGTATTTTCCGACAAAAATGCTCTGTGAAAATTGACAGTGCTGCTGATTCTTGGGAGTCCTGTAGTACTCACAGTGATGAGACCTGGGGAACTAGACTATCTGCATCTGCCCCTATCTCCTTTTCCATCACTGTATAAGTCCTCCTGTGCTTTTGTTTTTTGTTGTTGTTGTTGTTTTGCCTATGATTTATAGAAAAACATAATTGCACTGAGGTGCTGTGAGAAGGAACATGCAAGTCTTTTGATAGACTCAGTATGACAGAAATGGAGACAAATCAGTAATAAAACTGATATTAATTATCCTTACTTTTGGCAACCAGGCTTTTTAGAAATCACCTCTAGGAGAAAGAGTATCTGACACACACACAAGAAAAACAATTTTGAACATCTTTTTCTCTGAAGTGTTTTTGTTAATTTCTATTTATAATTTTCCCAAGATTCAGAACTTAAATAATTTCCTTTGTAAGTATATAATTATAATAACTATAGTTTCCCTTTCTTTTCTCTTTGTAGTTAATAAGCTACTACTTTGGATGTTCTTTTTTACTAGCTCACAAACTTTCAACATTTTTTTTAACTTGTGCTCCAGTAAGCTTTCTGTGATGACACTCTTTCTGATACTGTCTACCTACATATTCTCCCCAAACAATAATCTACAGCAACAAAGAGATGTTTTGTGGACCTTAAGTTCAGGTCTTTGCCCTATCTCCTTGCATGAGTTTTGTTGCAGATATTCTTCTCCTTGACATTGCACTTGCTGTCCCTTACCCAGCCTCACTGACTTGGCTTCCTGGCCCAGTCTCAGACTTTTTTGTCACTATGGTCGTGGCTGGCAATCACAGGGCTGTTGGCTGCTCCTGGTCATAGACACCAATCCTCTTCTCTTCTTGCATTGGTACTGTGGGACAATGTCGCTTGTTGGTGGAATCACTGCCCTATCACTCCTGGCTCCCCTTCTCATGCAGTGGAAAAGCCTACACTTGCTTATCCCTGACAAACATAACATGCCCTGTGAAACTGCATCATGAAATGCAATGGTTAAGGTAATACTATATAAGTTATAGTCTAAAATATACCTATTTACAGTCAGTCACTATTTCTGAAATGTGGAGGTAGATAAGAATTAATCTTTATTCATGAAAATTCATGGTACCAGCCTAGTCCTTAAGTAAACTTCATGAATGCATAATCTGTTACTCGTTTAATAAAAGTCATATCTGTTATTTCTCTCTAAAGTAGTTTTCTCTGGGGAAATAAACAAATAAATAAATAAATAAATACACATATAATACACACAATATATATATACACATAATTATATATACATATATAATAATACACATTATATATATATATATATATTATTTTTTCCCCGTATATATTTGGACTGTTAATCTTTTCTCCTTTCTCAGCTAGATTTTTACTCATTTGGCTGTACACTGAACTTGGGGGGAGGGGAAGGAAACCCCAAAACAATAATAGAAATGACAAAGTGTAGATGTTAATGTGAAACACTGCTACACTTTAAGCCAGGAAGTAACTATGTGAGATGAAGAAGAAAAAACATCTTCTGACACCTGACAACTGCAAACAGTTGTGCCTTAAGGCACTGGTGTTGGCAAGTACATAGAGGAATGCCTTCTTGTATTCCCACTGTGTCCTAATAAGGTTTCAAATGGGAACAGCTAACATCAAACACAGAAACGTCAGATCTAAAAGTGCTGTTTGTCTGTTAAAAGTATGAAAGCATTAGGAACATTTGTTTTAAAATTAATATATAGTATTGCGATTCAGAGAAGCAGTACATATATTTGGCATCTCATTATACAGAGGTTATTAGTAAGTTACAAAAATCTGCCTAGAGGTAGAAGTTGCAAGAATGAAAAATAACATTTAGGCTCTGGGATCACAAGTGGATAAACTGGACAAAGATATAAAAGCAGCTGACAGATCTTTAGGAACTGTGTAGAAAGCAGCTGCTTCAGGCTTAACCATCTTTTACATTTAATATGTAAAATTGACAACTATGGTAGTGGAAATATATATATATATATATTTCTCTGTAGGTCACTGTGAAATAGAATAAAAATATAAGCCATTCTGCTTATTTGAGGGAAACAACTTTCTTCACCCAGCTTCTCATTTTTTTCATCCCTATTCCACTTGTGTGTGATCTGAAAGATCTACAATTCCTGTATAACAACTATGCTTTATTATTATTATTATTGTTATTATTATTATTATATTTTTATTTTTATTAAGAAAAGTGTTCACCATCAGAATTTGCTATTATAGAAGGAAAGTTATAAATATGGGGTGAGGGAAAATCTACTCATACTGATACAATTAAAAATGATGAATCTTTCTGACACTGTTTGGCAAGATCAAGTGATCAAGGGGAAAAAGAAATGCTACCAGTTATATCTCCACTAGTGCCTTTGTTAATATACCTATTGTCTGTACCTTCAGTACATCAGATTAATTTTTTAAGCTAATTAATTAATGTGCTAGATAATTAGCTTCCTCTCCCGCTGTTCAGGAAGACTCAGTCTGGCAGGACTTTCTTGTTGTGTGGCTGAGCAAAAAGAGACGGATGGGTCTTATCACAAGAGAAAGGAGACCATGCTCTAGCAGACAGGTCAGGCCTGGTAAAATTCTTGGTCTCTACTCCTGAAATTGCTTGGGAATTTTGTGCTAAATGGACACTGGATACAAAATAGAAAATGTAGAAAGAAAATGCTTTTCTTAACAATCCTTTCCAGAAGAATTTTGACTCACCATTTTACAGAATCTGACACTCTCTGCATCCATGAATTTTTAATCTTTTTCTGAGCAGTATTTTACTATGTAAATATAATGTTTACTATATATGCATATGTATATTTTTTATATATATATATATATATATATATGTTTAATATATATGTATACGTATATATTTAAATCTTTACTAAGTTTAAAGATCTTTTTAATTTAAATGTAAGAAAACATTTGTAGATCCAAAGGTCAAAATTAACACCTTGATCTCCATTAAGAACTTGTACAACTTAACAAAAATACGTTTTAAATCATTCTTTTTACCACTTCCCTTACTAAGGATGTGTTAGGTCCCTAAACTTGCTTCAGCATCTGATTATTCCTCTAGGTGGGATGAAATCATCATTTAGACTCTTGCTATTGCTGTATGCTTGCCAGTGTGTTGGATTCTCATGAGGTATTACTATAGCTCAGAACAATGTTACTCTTTAATCACAAAAACATCTCCATGAATCAATACAGTAAATGAGCATTTAAATGAAAACCTAAGATGTGATGTCAATCAAGTTAATTACATTGAAAATAAACTTTCACTAATAAAACCTCTGAAAGCAGACTGAAAGTCAGAAAATTTGGGGGAAATAATAGAAGACCCAGGAGAAAGGGAAGGAAATACAAAAGAGAAAGTGGGACTCTTTATTGATGGGTAAAATTTGTTAGTGTGTATAATAAAAGATATCTTTATTTCTGTAATGTGGGTGAACTTCAAGAATCCAAGCCATTTTCCTAAATCTCAGATTAAATCTATCACAAATCAAATTCAGATGGTGTAGTTATGATAGAAGAGTACCAAAACCTGTAGAATGAAGGGACTCACAAACCAGAGTATATGTAATGGGAAAAGGCAACTGTGAGCTGTTTCTAGGCTGCCAGTGCACATTGCCAAGTCATGTTGGGCTTCTTTTCAACCAATTGTAGTGGGTTTACGTGGCAAGGTTTTGGTAGCAGGGAGCCATAGGGGTGGTTTCTGTGAGAAAGATCTAGAAGCTGCCCCATGTTTGGGAAGGGCCCCATTGTTTTCCAGATCCGAGCCAATAAGCGATGTTGTTTTGCGCCTCTGTGAGAGCATATTTAAGACAGGGAAAAAACGCTGCGCCACACAGCAGCCGGGAGAGTCAAGGGAGTGAGAGAACAGCCTTGCACCAAGGTCAGTGTAGAGGGAGGGGGAGAGGTGCTCCAGGCGCCGGAGCAGAAGTCCCCTGCGGCCTGTGGTGAGGACCATGGTGAAGCAGGATGTCCCCCTGCAGCCCATGCAGTACCACGGTGGAGCAGGGTTCCACGCTGCAGCCCGTGGAGGAGACCACGGTGGAGCAGGTGGCCCTGCACTGACGGAGGCTGCCGCCTGTGGAAGACCCCTGCCGGAGCAGATTCTGGGCCGGACCTGTAGCCCGTGGAGAGGAGCCCACGCAGGAGCAGGTGATCTGGCAGGAGCTGCTGCCCATAGGGGAGCCAGGTTGGAGCAGTTTTCTCCTGAGGGATGGACCCCGTGGTACGGACCCATATCTGGAGCAGTTCTGGAAGAGCTGCTGCCTGTGGGAAGCCCACGCCGGATCAGTTCATCAAGGACTGCATCCCGTGGGTGGGACCCCACAGCACAGGGGACGAGAGTGACTGAGAAGGAGCGGCAAAGAAGAAGTGCTGTAGACTGACCATAACCCCCATTCCCCCGTTCCCCTGCGCCGCTCGGGGGGAGGAGGTGGAAGAGGGTGGATGGGGGGGGAAGGTGCTTTTGGTTTGTTTTTTCCTTCGTTTTCTCACTTCTCTCGCTTGTTAGTAATAGGCAATAAATCTTACTATCTCCTTATGCCGAGTCTGTTTTGCCCGTTACAATAATTACTGCGTGATTTTCTCGTCCTTATCTCAATCCTTGAGCCCTTTTCACATATTTTCTCCCCATTCCTCTTTGAGGAGGGGGAGTGAGAGAGCGGCTGTGGTGGAGCTCGGCTGCCCACTCGAGTGGAACCACGACAGTCTTTTTTGGCGCCCAACGTGGGGCGCCAAAAAGGACTGTGGTGGTTTTACTCAGGTGGGCAGCCGAGCTCCACCACAACCACTCTCTCACTCCCCCTCTCCTCAAAGAGGAAGGGGGAGAAAATACAACACAGAGAACTCGAGGTTTGAGATAAGAAAGGTTTAATTAAAGGGAAAGGGAATGGGAGAAAAAAACAGAGACAAAAGAAGCAATCAGTCCGCGCGCGGAAGCACAGAGAGAGGAAAAATTATTCTCTACTTCCCATCAGCGAGCGGTGTTCGGCCACGTCCTGGGAAGCAGGGCCCCAAACGCGTAGTGGTTGTTCAGGAGGAACAGCCCCCTCCCCCACGAGAGCCCCCCCCTTTTATTGCTGAGTGTGACATCAGGTGTTATGGAATATCCCTTTGGTTGGTTTAGGTCAGCTGCCCCAGCAATGTCCCCTCCCCATCACTTGCCCATCCCCAGTCTGCTGGCTTTTGGGGGCTTGGAAGGAGTCCTGATGCTGTGCCAGCACTATGCAGCAATAGACACAACACTGGAGTGATATCAGTGCTGTTCCAGCTACGAGTGCAGAGTACAGCACTGTGTGGGCTGCTGCAGGGAAAAGGTGACTCCAGCTCAGACAGACCCAACACACCAATACACTGAGAGCCTTCTCCCCAGGGCTGCTCTAAGTCCATTCTCCACTGAGCCTATATTTGTGCTTGGGATTGCCCTGACCCAGATGCAGAACCTCGCACTTGGTCTTGTTAAACTTCATGAGCTTTGCATGGTCCCACCTCCTGAGCCTGTCAAAGTCCCTCTGGATGGCATCCCTTCCCTCCAGCATGTTGACTGCACCACACAGCTTGGTGTTATTAGCAAACTTGCTGAGGGTGCACTTGATCCCGATGTCCATAACACCAACAAAGATGTTATGCAGCAATGGTCCCAATACTGACCCCCAAGAAACACTACTTGCCACTGATCTCCTCTTGGTCATTGAGCCAGTGACCACAACTCTTTGAGTGTAACCATCCAGCCAATTCCTTATCATCAAATCCCTGTCTCTCCAATTTAGAGACAAGAATGTCATGCAGGACAATGTCAAATGTTTTGCACAAGTCCAGGTAGAGGATGTCAGTTGCTCTTCCGTTATCCATCAATGCTGTAACCCCATCATAGGCCATCAGTTTGTCAGGCACAATCTGCCCTTAATGAAGCTATATTTGCTTCAGACGTGAATGTTTATCTTTATGTCATATGTGTATATTTCCAGAGGAAAACTTAAAAACTATGTTATTTCATAGATAAACTCATTGCTTTCCTACAAATTCCACCCAACATCTTATGCAGATAAGGAAAATATTGTCTCCCATGGTTTAAAGGTGTCTAGACATGCAGCAATGTCTTGTGGTCACTGCAGTCTTTTTTCATACCTGGTGATGAATGATGAACTGATTTTACAAAAGTGTTAGTCATCAGGCATAACAAAATTTATTTTAAGTACTTCTAATAATCTAATCATCATCATACAATGGCACTTTCAAAATTATTTGTTTTGCACATAGTCTTTTCTGATTTCTAATTAGAAAATTAATTCAATCCAGTTGCAGAAAAATGATGATCTATGTACTTTCCTGAAGTCTCCAAGTCATCCTTTTTTCCTAAGAGATATTTTCTTGGCATTTGTTTTTACTTATTATTTTTTTCATTAATCTCTCTATTTCCCTGGTGCATGGACTTCCAAATTCTGGCAGAGATACTAGCTGCTAATTATGACAAAGTACTTTTCAATCTTAGGACATGCAATCATTAAACACAGAAAGGTGCAGTATAAAATATTACCCCATAAAATCATATTGACCTTCGTTGACTATGTTCCAAAACCAATTAAAAAAATGCCATCCAACCAGAAATTAAGATGTCTGTAGGAGCAATATGTGAGAAAGGGCTTTTTTTTATTATTATTATTTCAAATGAAATCTTTCCACAGATTTGATATAATAAACCAGAATAACAATATGATATAAAACTGGGACTGACAGAGAGGTGGTACATGCTGTTGCATGTTCATATGGGCCAGATGGCAAGATTCACTGTAGGCCAAAATTCTCTGGAGTTTATGTTTTGGAAAAGCATTTTCCCAGCATCCTTTCATCTTGTCTCAGACTGCCCAGGTAGAAACTAAATATTTCTTTGCATCTGTTTGGAGATCTAAGGACACTCTGACTAGCCTAACACTACCCTAGCCTAAGACTACCCTATGTCTTCATCAAATGTTCACAGTTGAAGAACAATGATGACTAGCAAGGTGGTAGGACTATGCTCAGTCCAGTTTAATTCTCTGTTGTGATGATGATAGATGTGTCCCAATGTACAAGAAAGTGATATCTGCAATGCAGAGAAAACTGCATTTGAGGATTCAGTCCATGAGCCCATTTGGCAATGCTGACAGATGCTGATATGGAGATAGGTTGAAATATATAACTTTTCTCAAAGAAAAAAACAGGGATTATTTTTATTCTTTCTTCTTCTTCTAGTTGTGTCTTGAAGTGCTACATGACTCTGAAAACTTAACACTTCCTTGTGTTTGATGTTTTTAATTCTGAGTAAGGGAAAAGGTCCTTAAGTTACAAGCTGCTGAATGACTGAGTAAAAGTTATTATAGAGGTCTGTGAGATTTTAAGGTCTCAGATTAGACAGAGTATAAATTATCTGTATGTTTGAGACAGGTGATGTGGCTTTAACAATAAAAAAATCTTGGTGCCAAGCTTTTGACAAGGTGAAATACATATGGTGAAAGAAATTTAAGATGTAACACTGAAAATGTGTGTCTCTGTAATATTTTTAAAAGTCAGACTTAAAATGTGACTTTTTATTTCTTTCCTGTATCTGCACTTAATTCCTAGAACTACAAAATTTTCAACTGTACAATACATTTCTTTGTACCTATGCTTTTAACAGAGTTTGTTTTCTCTATCTGGTACTTTTGTCCTTTATTGAAAGACATTGCTACATTCATTTTTGTTCATTCACGGAACTTGCTTTATCTCTACCACAGCTTGCTTTTTAATATACTTTTGTTTTGTTTTGTTTTGTTTTTAATTTATTTATTTCTGCAAAAGGCTAATTGGGAGATGGGGGGGAATATCAAGACCAAATAAAGCAAGACTAAAGAGAACTGTTGGACTGTGACTTTTTACAGACTTTTTGATCCTCATCTATAGTATGAAAAAGTAGTGAAGATGGTTTTACATTGCAGAAGTTGTTGTCTTGAATGGAATAATTCCGGGCCCATGGAATGGAATAATTTCCAGCATATCTTGGGAAATTTTACAGCATTGCAAACACACTTAGTTCCTCGTCAATGTTATCCTCAATCACCAGTCAGTGGACTACGATTCTTTTCATTCAATATCACAAATATTATTTTATCAGATGTTAAAAAACATGTTATACAGAAGTGATGAAAAGGGAGACAAAAACAAAAAACAACTATGTATATGAAAGGAAGTATAAAAGAGAATGTGGAGATGAGCTAAGATGATTGTATAAATATGATCAAACTGGCTACAGACCACTTGAGAACAAATAGATGGAAATGAAAAGATATACAAAATTAGCTTTATATATATGGACTGTGTCATTAACCACATGTCTATGAGTTTATAAAAAAAAAAAAAAAAAAAAAAAAAAGAATATTAAAAAATAGCATCTAGAAAGGAGGTTGTATCTTGGAGCTGTTTCATATCATCTATATTTTAACGTAAAATGTAAATGTTGAAATATTTTTTTTAATAATCAAATCTTTCATGATCTTTTGATCTCTCCAATTTCACATTTTTTCTCATTATCAGTGCAGTAACTGAAATTGCACATGTACAGTTCCCGCTAGAGAACTCTGTGGAAGTGGAGAACTCTGTGATATCAGTGGAAGATATCACCTATCTGTAGAAATTCAAAACAACTGCTAATAGAAATTATACAAGACAGTTCATCTATATAGCAGAAAAAAGTAACTGGAAAAACAGAAAGATTTTTGTTGTTGTAAACAAAATATATGGGCTAGGTAATTATAATGATATTGAATGACAACGAAATTATAATGATAAAGTCAATATAGTCAAATGTGAAAGCAATCTATGTCAGAATAAAATAATATGTTGCATATTAAAATTATTTAGTAAGATTAATTCAGTTAATGAGGTTTTAACTTTATAGCCCAATGGATAGGCATATGATATATTCAGGATCATATTTTATACTTCTAATTAACCATGGTTAAATAAAAGGAAAGAAAAACAAACAAACAAACAAACAAACAGCTAAAGAAATTATATGAAATTTTGAGGAGGAAGGATCAGAAGCTAAGAGTTCAATACAATATTTTTAGACCAAGAATTTTCAGTCGTGTAGCTCGGTACTTCTTCAGTGGAGACTAGTTTATTACAGGAGAGAGCCAGAAGGCAATTGTCTGCTCTTCTGAAGCTTAGAAATTCTTTGTCAGATTTAGGGATTAAAGATCTATCATGCCATTCCAGCCCTTAACTCTAAGAAAAAGGCTATGTACCAAAAATATATTGTCATAATCTTTTTGTCTCTATGTTTTGCTTTCAGCAGTGTACTGTTATCTAGCTATTCTCTTGCACAGAGTCCTTTCCCTCTTACTCATTGAAAAGTGGAAATCAAAATGAGGTTTTAAATCGGAAAGTTGAATACCCAGTGAACTAGGCAATTCAAATATTCCTAGTTCAAGATTTTTGTTCTTTAGATTGAAATATAAAAGTAAATTTTTATGTTAAATGTCATACAATTTTTTTAATAATAAATTTTGTATAAAAGTATACACTTTTTTTCAGACCATTGAAGATTTGTGCCTACAACTCAAAAAATTTAGGTCAGTTTTAATATTTTAATGTTTAGGATAGTGTGTATAAAACACGGACAAATTTATTCCAATCGAATATTAAATTTCTAAAAAATATATACTATACACATATATACACATATACTTGAAAATATATGAACTATATAGAAGTTATTAGAAGTTATAACAACTATATAGAAGTTATTTAGTGTCTCATGCAAATCCCACTACATTGGAGATTACCTTGAGAACTAAACTTTCTTAATGTATACAAATATTATGAATGATACTACTAGGCTATCCTAACAGCATACTAAAAAGATGTACATATATTTAGGGGAAATAAAATTACAGCTACACAGGCTAAGAAAATGGATTTCTGACAATTAAATTGTCAAGACCAGAGGAATACTATATATTTCTGCTACAAGGAAAAATACTGAAATAAGGCATATGTCAGTTTGAATAATATTTTGGTTTGAGGAAGCCACAGAAAGCTTTGCCATCAAATTTAGTAAACAAAGGCAAAAATTACTTCATTCCAAGATTCTATCTCAAAGAGGACAATTATAAAATTATTATTTTCATTTTTATTAAAAAAAAAAAAAAAGAAAAAAAGAAAAGAGATATTCTGCATGCAGTACCTTCAGAAGCTGTGAATAGTGACGAGTGGCTGAAGTCAGACGTGGTGTACTGAATAGATGATCTTGAAAAATAACCAGTCTATTTCTACACCAACAGGCTTTACTTTAAAAGGCTGCTTGCCTCAGTATAAGCTACTATATAAGCATAATTAATTTTCTAACAATGTAAAATTACCAGAACTTCAAATGCAAATCAATTGAATTGCTCTCATTAATAATAATAATAATTAATTATAATTAATAATAATAATTAATTATAAATAATAATAATAATAATTAATAATAGTAATAGTGATAGTGATAGTAATAGTAGTAATAGTAATAATAATAATCACAACCACAACAACAATAATAATAATAATAATAATAATAATAATGTCCCATTGCACTTTTGTGGAAAGTGGGTGGAGAAGAGGGGTGTGTACTTATTTTTCCAGGTTTAATAAAAATATATGTTAATAGCTTCTGTGGCTCCAAGCATTCTTTGTGTATGAAAATTATTTATACAGTCTCTTTCATATTTCCAAATCCAAAGATTTTTAATTTATTAACATTACCTGAAATTGTCAGAAATCCATTCAGTATTGGTGTATTGGTGTCCATCAGTGCTGGTCAGTCTTTAAGCACTGCCTCCTAAAAGCACAAGATCAGGCAATTCCGAAATATCAAAAGTCAGGCAGGCGGGGCAGAAGGCCAGCCTGGCTGAACAGGGATCTTCTACTGGAGCTAAGGTGAAAAAAGAAAGTGTACGGCCGCTGGAAGGAGGGTCAGACTACAAGGAAGGAATACAGGGATGCAGTTCGTGTTTATAGGGAGAAAATTTGTGTAGCCAAAGCCCAACTAGAGTTGAAGCTGTCCATGTCTGTGGGAGACAACAAAAAAGTTTTTTTTAGATATGTGAACAGAAAAAGGAGGACCAAAGAAAACATAGGTCTGCTACTTGATGGGGAAGGTCTCCTCACAGACAATGACATAGGCATGCCGGAGACATTAATGCCTTCTTTGCCTCTGTCTTCAACTCTGATGATGGGTTTCAGGATCCAGGGTGCCCTGAGTTGGAGGACCATGACAGTGGGAATGACAAACTCACAACCGACCCTGAACGTGTGCGGGATTTGCTGCTCTGCCTGAATCCATACAAGTCTATGGGTCCGGATGGGATTCATTCCAGTGTTCTTTCAGAGCTGGCTGACGTCATCGCAGTACCTCTCACAATTATTTTTCAATGATCTTGGGAATCTGGAGAGGTCCCAGTAGACTGGAAGCTGTCAAATGTTGTGCCAATTTTCAAGAAGGGTAAAAAAGAAGACCCTAGCAATTACAGGCCTGTCAGTCTCACATCAGTGCCTGGTAAAATTATAGAGAAATTGATTCTTGAAGTTATTGAAGTGCACCTGGGGGACAATATTGTCATTGGTCCCAGCCAACATGGGTTCATGAGGGGTAGGTCCTGCTTAAAAAATTTGATTTCCTTTTATGACAAGATCACCTGTCTAGTCGATCAAAGGAAACCAGCTGATGTGATCTTTTTGGACTTCAGCAAGGTATTTGACACAGTTTCCCATAGGATCCTACTGGACAAAATGTCCATACAATGGGTGAGCAATTGGCTAACAGGCAGGGCTCAAAGGGTTGTGGTAAATGGGGCCACATGTGGCTGGCGAATGGTCACTAGTGGGGTCCCTCAAGGCTCCATTTTAGGGCCAGTCCTCTTCATTGTCTTTATAAATGATTTGGATGTAGGACTAGAAGGTGTTTTGAGCAAATTTGCCGACGACACCAAACTTGGAGGAGTTGTGGACTCTGTTGAGGGTGGAAGGGCCTTGCAGAGGGATCTGGACAGATTGGAGAGCTGGGCGATCAACAAGAACAGTTTAAGTTTATGAAGTTTAACAAAGGCAAGTGCCGGGTCCTGCACCTGGGACAGGGCAACCTTGGCAATACATACAGACTGGGCAACAGGACTCTGGAGAGAAGCCCCGCAGAGAGGGATCTGTGGGTTGTGGTTGACAGCAAGTTGAATATGAGCCAGCAGTGTGCGCAGGCGGTCAGGAGGACCAACCATATCCCGGGATGCATCAAGCACGGCATTGCTAGTTGGTCGAGGGAGGTGATTGTCCCACTCTACTCTGCGCTGATGTGGTCTCACCTCGAGTAGTGTGTGTAGTTCTGGGCACCACAGTACAAAAAGGATATTAAACTGTTGGAGAGTGTCCAGAGGAGGGTGACGAGGATGGTGAAGGGCCTAGAGGGGAAGACATATGAGGAGCAACTAAGGTCACTGGGCCTGTTCAGCCTGGAGAAGAGGAGGCTGAGTGGGGAAGTTGGGTCCCTTCCAACTCAGGATATTCTATGATTCTATGATTTTCCTAGGAAATTCTCATTGGCCCCCAGACCTGCCAAATCTACAATGGGATTGTCAATGTTGCTTGAATGTAAATGAGCTATATTCCACAATAATTTTCTCTGAGAATTTTTGAGGTTCTGGCTATAGCCAAATAACCCCCCATAAAACAAAGAAACAAACTCTTGGAGGTTTTGAAAAATTCTTAGTAAAGGAATGTCTATATCATTTGATAATGGTGAATGAAAAATGGGCTAAGGTTTGAATAATAATGCTGTATGGAGACAAAGATTTATGACAGATGGTAAGCTTTTAATTGGATCTTGTTCAGGAAATGTAAACACTGAGCATCTGTAGTCAAGTCACTAGTTATATAATAGTCAATGATCCAGACATCTACAGTAAAACTGGAATTTTCTTCCAAATGAAAACTGGCAGTTTCAGTTTTTAAAATTATGAATTATGTAATTATGAGGACAATTATAGTGGGATGAGGAGGATGGTGATTAGACTGAGGAAGATGAAATAGAAATTCTGAAAAATTGGTGTCATAATAATAAGACACTAAACCACATCCACATGTGGAACTGAGGAAGGCAGAACATACTTAGACAGGAGAAAGAAAGGAGAAGGGGGGGAAGGGAAGGGAAGGGAAGGGGAGGGAAGGGGAGGGAAGGGAAGGGAAGGGAAGGGAAGGGAAGGGAAGGGAAGGGAAGGGAAGGGAAGGGAAGGGAAGGGAAGGGAAGGGAAGGGAAGGGAAGGGAAGGGAAGGGAAGGGAAGGGAAGGGAAGGGAAGGGAAGGGAAGGGAAGGGAAGGGAAGGGAAGGGAAGGGAAGGGAAGGGAAGGGAAGGGAAGGGAAGGGAAGGGAAGGGAAGGGAAGGGAAGGGAAGGGAAGGGAAGGGAAGGGAAGGGAAGGGAAGGGAAGGGAAGGGAATCTTGTTCCTTGATAAAGGGAAATCTGGGAAATGTTCCACAAAGATAAATATAATTAGCTAACTAGTAAAAGGGGAGGGTCTATTCTTAGAATAATCTGCTTATCATTCTGAATTTTTGCTATGAATTTTGAAAAGATATCTGTAAATTTGATCCTAAAATACTTAACCAGAACAAGGAAGTGGAAAGGTTGAAAACAGATACAGGTGAAAATGTCTCTGTTTTCATTAATAAGTGTTGAAAAATATATGTATACACTTGAAATGCAGATATACGTAGGATAAACATAGAATATTAGAAGTGATGTCCTCAAAAGTGGAACTACTCATACTGACCTTCTCTCTTCTGATAAATTGTATTTTCCTAACTTTTTGATAAAGCAGAATTCAACCATCAGTTGGTATACATGGCTTTTATTTCACATTTGGATTGTAGAGACTATGCAAATGATCACTAATTGCTCTCTGGAGAGCTGTGCGCCCCCTTTTTGATGTATGTATTTTCTCTGTTCATTCTTCTGAGAGTACAGAAATACTGGAGGAATTGCACAGAATGTAGTTTGGAAAAAAAAAAAAAAAAAGGTTTTGAAAGAGAAGATGCTTAGGAATGTAAGGTGTATCACATTTGAATTCCTCAGTGTCTTATGTATGGAAATATAGTACAACTTCAAGAAAGGTTATATGATATTTTTAACTGCACAACACAATAATTGCTTTTGATTATTATTTTTTTTTTATTATTTGCACTGACAAAATGTTTATAACCCATTATTTCTCAATGGGTATAGTCAGTTGAGTATAGGATATATTCTGAATCCTAACTCAGTTGCTAACATTTTCAAAAACAGATTACACTTCAATTGTTCTCTATACCATTCCAAAGATTGAAAGCCACAGGCAATAAACAATCATTTACACAAAATGCAGTAAACATTAGAACTCCATTTGATAACTTCAGTATAAAATAAGTTTAGCATTTCACAGCCACTCCAATGTTGTTCACATGCTGAAACTACTGTTGTGACCCCTGGATCACTTAAGAAATAGGTGCAGCAGGAAACTTTAAGTCTGCAAATCTAACTAAAATTATTAGCTTCCTCCTCACCTCTCAGTTTTTAAATATACAGGTAAATTCTATCAACATTCAAAGTGGTATTACCTATTGTTTCTATGTCTGTCCACTTTTAAAATACAGCCATCTGTTCTTCTCTTCTTCTATAGTAATACGAAAAATCTCTTGTGCGTTAGTCTACTGTCCAAACACAGTACTCCCATGGTGATCTGTAACACAATTGATGAGAGATTATATGACCCCTGTGGACACAAAGAAATAAACCAAATTAATGATTTATAATTTAACAGCTTTTTTGACTTTCTCTCAGAATTTAAGAAATTTACTTACAAAACAGTTAATCTTTAAAATATATGCAGCTTCACAGTTGCTAGCATAAATTAGTTATGAAAATACCCTTACCCTAAAGGAAAAAGACACTGACCTAGCATGCGACGATGTAATTAAATTATGCCCCTCAGCTTAAATATTATACTAAAAATACATGCAGCTATAGTAACAAATGCTCCAGGATTAAACAAGTCTGGCAATTAGAATAAAAAAAATATTATTTCCTAAAATCACTGGAAACATGTTAGTGTACAAGAAGAAAATTTAACTCTAAAGCAGTATGAACAGTTCTTATTACACTGGTTGAAGTAACATCATCAGTTAATGTTAATGCAACACTGTGCAGATCCTTGACAGGTGTAAACTGACCTAATTATATTAAGGACAATGGAATTATACTAATTTATGTTAGCCTAGAATCTGTCCTCAGGGCTTTGTTCTCTTGTACTTATCTATCCATGGAGCTCTACATAACACTTTAGCAATAATAATATTTCCTGAGGATTTCAGTCATCTGCAGCTTTGAGAAGTCATGTTTCATACATATTCTCTTCATAGACAGAGGCATAGCTATCAGTGTTTTCCTAATTGTATAATTCCTAGGAAATTTCAGCAAAACAAATATGTTGTGTTGTCTTATCTTTCTTGTGTTCTTGCAGATGAGAGAAAAACATCTGTCAGGAGGTTAGGCCCAATCAATCACTTGGATCTTCAGTGAGTCAAATATCTTCAACCTATGTACCAACTGGTTGACATGCTTTGTTTAAACACAAACAGCTGAAAGACATTGACAAGATTTGGTAATAACTCAAAGGCTTATCTCAAGTTCCTAATTTTTCACTTTATTCATTAAAATTGTTCAAAGTCTTGGCTGACCAAGATGCAGTTCCAGAAGTTTTTTCATATGAAAATTTATGAATGAATTAATAATACTCCTGCTCATTCTAAACATATTTTAGATACACTCTTTGAATCTGAATTTTTTGAGCATAATCAAGATTGGAATGATTTTCCAATGGATGAAAAATCCTGTTTATGCAGGATTTCCATTTCACTCAAGTCCAAAAAAAACCCAAGTATTTTGAAAATTAATCCCCCACTATTTTAATGAAACATCAGAGACATGCTCTCAAATTCTACCTTCAGGAGTCAATAAGTTTTGCTGATGGATTGGAAGTTGCTTATGTTACTAAGTGTTGTTCTGAAAGAGTAAAAATGTTGTGTAACTTAACATACCAGTAGATTTTCCCTTTCACTTTTATCTTAGACCTCAACACTCATACATATAGACATGCAGTTATTGACTTTTCTTCCCTCATAGGCTTGTGTCAAAGTACTTGACTGAATACTGTAGATTGTAGATTTTCATGGACATAGGTAAATCAAATTTGTACATAATAAGAAACTACACTAAAACATCTACCCGGCAAAGTCTGATAGCACAACTAAGAGACCTATGCAGGTTTGTACTGGGTCTGGCTGGGATATTAAATTTCCCCACAGCAGCCCACAGAGTGTTGTGCTTTGCACTTGTACCTAGAACAGCACTGATATCACACCAATATTTTGGTGTTATTGAGCAGACCTAGTTCAACAACAAGACTCTCCCCAACCCCACCCCCTACTCCCTCAGCCAGTAGGGGTGGGGGAGGAGTAAGAAGTGGAGAGGGGACATCACCAAGGCAGCTGACCTAACTTGGCCAAAGTGATATTCCTTACCATATGGTATCATACTCAGCAAGAAAAGCTGGGAAAGGAGAAGGAAAAGGCTCTTGTTATGAAAAAGTCTCTCTTCCCAAACAATCAATATGCGTATTGCTGCCTTAATTCCCAAGATGTGGCTGAATGTGGCTCATTGATGGGAAGTAGAGAATGATTGTTTTTCTCTCTTTCTTTGCTTCAATTTTTCCCCTCTTTCTTTTCTCTTTAATTAAATTATCCTTATTTCAACCTGCAGGCTTTCTTCTTTCCCAACATAGTTTCTCACCACCACCACCCTCCGCAACCCACCTCACTGAGGAGGGGGAGTGGGAGAGGTTGTGTCTAGTTCGGCCATCCATTTGAGTGAAGTCACAAAGTTATCTATATGCAAGAGAGAGGAGAATGAGAGTAGCTAGCAGAAAGCCCTCAGAGAAGCTGTGCTAGGAGAAAGTGCAGAAGTAGCTGCAGATACTTTCACTTTGTAAGAGTAACCTCAGCACAGTTTCTTCCTCAGTAATCTTGGTTACATCATAAGAAAATAGTGTGTGCCACAGTTTACATTCCTTCCAGCCAGTGCTGCTCAACATATTCTGTTTGGGGCATTTGGCAACAAAATAGAATTTAACATTATATCATACATCTTTAACAAGCTAGATTTGGATTATTGCTAATCACTTGTAGCAAGAGATCCTAATATCATAAGATACTACCAAATGAAAATCGAATATGAGGAGAAAAGCCTTACATATTCGTTGAAGACAATGAAAAAGCTGCCTGTGATATTAGGCATTGTACATATTGGTTCAATGTAATTTGTATTGAGAGCCCAGATGTGACAGCACTGATCATTGTTTTTGACATTATTAATAATTCATATATACATATCCAGAAATCTAATTTCAGTTTGATCATCTTCATTATTATGGTAGGTTTTCAAAACTTTTGATGGTCACTGACATGGGGAATATTAATAGACAGAAAAAAAATACTCTTAGAATTATAAATATATTGTATGCTTCATATCTAGCAGCTAAAAATGGCATCTATTATTTTCCCTGACACTTCTGGCACATTGGAGACATAAACAGCTTTTCTGGAAAGCATTTAAATATCAGGGTAAGATCACTAGCTCCTAGTTCTAGACATTAATTTCAATGAATATTTCCAAATTTCAAGATCTCAAGGCAATATTCATGAAGTATAAGGTATGAAACTATTGTTACATTTCATTATGCATTATAAAGATTTAAATATTCCACTGAAAAAATATTTTGCTTTATATCAAGAGTTTTCTTCACTCAAATATTTATGAAAATATGAGTTGAAATTCCTGTTTTAATGTAGAGGTTTGCTTTTTTTTCATCTCAGGCATGACTCCTTCATTAAAAAAGATTATCTGTATTCCCAAGTGCACAGTTCCGTTGTTTTGATCTTTAATATCACAGAGAAGCGGGCAGAAAAATGGAGCAGTGCACTGCAAAAATTGTAAAATAATCTTAATTAATTTCCTTCCTATCATTTAAGAGGAGGAATTCCACTTTATTGTAAAGTATTTACATTTGTAGGTAAGGCATGCATTTCAATATATTCAATAAGTCTTGAAGGATGTCCAGGGAATTCATTAAAAGCCATGACCTTGAGTAAACTTTATTTAGCCAGCCTGGAGGTTACTGAAATAATGTGGTGTTTTGGGAAGGTGATAGTATAACTGCAGAATACTAAACACTTAAGGTTTTTTTGTTTTTGTTTTTGTTTTTTTTAATCAAAGTAGCTATTACAATTCGCCTTTTTTTTTTTTTTTTTTAAACTCCAGATACTTTTTAATTCAGCAGCAAAGTAGATACAATGAGACTATTGAGAACATGAAGGACACAATTGTTAGTATTTGGCTGAACATTTATTTTGTATATGCAATGACGGTCATTTAAACACTCAAGTCATCAACATGTACAAGAATGATATGATGAAGAGGAAAGCTTAAAGAAGGCAATAAGATCTGGGGGAGTTTAAGGGGTTGTTTCTACATGAATTGGCACTATACCATTAAGAACTGAAAATGCAGATGTTGTCTGCTCAAAACTGGGCTCCAGTAAAACCTCCAGGGTAAATGTTCTGTACAAAGTCACCACATGAAAAAAATTGTAGAGCCTTGTAGCAATAGGCTTAATCTCTTCTATTTTCTCTCTAGTTTAACTTTTTCTCAATAAAAATAATTGAATAAATAAATAAATATTGGCTTTTATGTTGACACCTTTCTCATGGACCTTTCAAAAGTTTTTAGAAATGCATTTGGAGATTTAGAGGAATTATTGTTATGCTAATATTAAGAACAAGATAGCTTGTATAATCCATTATTAAAATTTGTGGTTCTATGCAATCACTCAGCTATGCTGCTGACTAAGAGGTGTTCCTGGCTATGAGAGTAGAGTGACATATGTATTCTCAGAGGATAATCACAGAATAGCAAACACGATGCAGTGAATAATTCAGATCTGGATAACAGATAATGTTTGACACTCTTGATGAAAGCTAGTTCATTTAAACTGCAGGCGCACTAACAGAAATCCTTCATTATATTGAAAAATCCTGTGTCTTAGGTATTTTTAAGTTTTGAGATAACTTACATATTTATAGGAATCTTCTTATTTCATGCCTATATTTACTTTAATTTTATGGACAGTTATTAACTGTCACACTGAAACAACTGATTGATAACACAGTTGAATGACTTTCTTCTAGCAAGTACCATGCATTTTATTTTACGTGTTCTCAAGGATGTTTGTGAGGAAAAATAAGTAATCTTAACATTGGTAAACTGTTTTTATCTCAAGAAGGTTGGGGGAAGGGTAAGAAAGATCTATTTATAAAACCACACAAAATGTAAAAAATCTTGAAGAGGAGACTATTTTTATTGTGCCCCCTCTCTCCTTCTCTCTCCCACCCATGTAATGTTGATTTTTTTCAGTTTAGATACTCTTGACCAACATTCATGGGACATTACCAGACATAACTATCTATCTCTCTCTATATATACATAACTATTTATAGAGATACATAACTATCTATACTAGGTTGAACATGTTTAACTCCCTCATTTTTAAATTTTGCAACAAAAGAAAGTACTATGGACATTCATAATCTGTCCAAGAGGACAATGTGATGAACCATGTATCACTCTTGTCTGCTGTGGTGAGGACAGATCTTCAAGGTAATGCTGAAAGTAGCTCCGCTGTCCTCCCTGAAGTACTCAGCCTCTGAATGTTGTTGGCACTACTGAATATATTCAGAATGTATGGTAATGGAATAATAAATAAATAAATAAATAAATAAATAGAATTTAACTGACTTTAACACTTTTTTTTTGTTTTGTTTGTTTTTTGTTTTGTTTTGTTTTTGTTTTTGTTTGTTTTGTTTTCTAGGCCTGGCTCTGCTTCCTCAAGTAAAGTTGCTCCTCAGTTAACTTAGATCTGTAAAAAGGGTATGCTTGATAGAGTGCACATGTGGTCCAGATACAACTGGCTGCTGAAGGATTCAACTCCTTGCAATTGCTCTTGGCAATTCAAAGAAGTCTCAGTGCAAGTTTAATTTTAGTTTTAATTAATAGTCTTCAGAAAAATAATTTCAATCAAAAATATGACAATTAGTAATTAAATTACCTTTTCTTATTTTATGAATTTCTGATAATAAAGGTCTCATAGATTACTGTTGTCATTAATCATTACTTTTTTTTTTTCAGACCAATTTAAGATAAAACCTTTGTTCTTTGCACAGTTCGTATTGAATTACACCTCCCCTTTTATTCCAGAAGATTTTAACAGGCTAGGAGGACATGGCAATTTTCTACTGCTCCTTTTATTACCAGAATTTGCATATCCTTTTTTACTGAACTGTGAAATCGGCATTACAAATTCAAGTAAGCTACAGTTTCCAGACATGACAAATAATTATAAGGCCTAAATAAAATCAGGCATAAGATCACATTTGTTGGATCTCCTGATATTATTTTGAACACAGCTCTGTACTGAAATCAGGTTCTTAGAGAGTAAGTTTTTATATAAAATGATTCTAAAAACATAACCCTCTATTTTTTGGCATCAGAGGAATATGGGAACACTAATATGGTAAGGATTGACACACAGTACATATATGCACAAACAATGGTAAAGAGGACTCGGAACATGATATAGTAGAGCTTTACATATTAACTGGGAGGGGTCATTGAAGACTGTTTTATGTGACTTCAAAAATAATGTGCAACTGCACAGTATAGAGAATTAACTCCTTAAAATCCTCCGACCTAAGATCAAGAAGCATTTTCCTCACTGCTAAGAGTAGCAAATATCTGAGGACTCTTGCTGTGCTTCATCATTTATTAGAGCTATCTTTCACAAACGGACTTTGGAAACTGACAGTCTCTGCAAACACCTAAGCAGACCACCAATGACATTAAAGGCCTTATATTTGTTAGAGGGTATGCAGATGTTCTGTGGCTTGTCATACATTTGGGTCTTTACATTCTTCCTTCTAGGTAATACTTATTATAATCATAATATTGGCAAGCTGACACGATGAGCCACTCCAGTCACATTTTTCTATTACAAATCTATTTTTGACACATTTTTAGAATATTAAGCAGATGATCTCTAACTCTGATTGAAACTAAATTCTAAGATTTAAACATTCCTTTATAACATTGTATCTCCAGTCAAATTTTTGAGATATTTCTTATTTTTCCAGAACAGGTGACTGGATGATTTCAGAGTATTTGTTAAAATTTGGTTGAGCCTGGCTCTTGTTATTAAAGTCTCCTGACTATAATCTTGCTTTGAACAGAAAACATATGAATTATCATAGAGTTAGGGAACAATTCTAGTTGGGAGGGACTGAAAGAAGATCCCAGGTAAAACCTGCTGTTTAAATCTCAACTATGAAGTACAGAGAAGGTTGCATAGAATTTTAACCTGTTTGATCTTGAAAACCTCTGTGAAGGTATTTCCCCCTACAGACACACTTCTCACCTTTGGTCTGGCCTTTGCCTTGTTCAAACACTGGCCGTTGCAGGCAAGGCCTTGCTCAGCCAAATAGCGACCACAGTATTGGCTCAAGCTGGGTGCTGGAGAGACTGACAGACAGACATCTTGTTCAGCAGCTGATGGCCAATGAAGCACAGACACACAAAAACAACAACAACAACAAATGACTATTAGTCCATTATCTTACCCAATAACTAGTGAGCCAATGGGCTAAGAGCCCTGTGAGCTCTTCTGCACAGCAGCTGGTTGCACAGCAGGATTTTCTCTTGTGTCGGGACACATCTTAAGGTCAAAACTGCTGCAGAAATTCCTTACTCCTTATACCTTGATGCAATACATCCTTAAAAAGTAATTAATAGCTTGCTAAAATTTGAGAGACTCACTAAAATTATATCTTTGACTGTGTACATATAACCCTTAGCTATGAACCACTGACCAAGTCTGGGACTAGAAGTGGATTCAGCCACACCATTACCTCTTCTGTTCAGGAGTTTGGAAAACAAGGAGGGTCCACTCTGAACCTTGTGACTGAAAAGGAGGGTCTTCCTGACACATCTGACTTACCTTGTACTCTATACAGTAAATAATCAAGAGTAATTTGCCATCTGAAATCTGACTAAGTTGCTGTCTTAATTACAACTAATTTTTGTTAGACTACTACATTATATCAATACATGTATTGCTGCTTCCCTATTATGAGTAAAGTATATAATTTCACCTGTAACAGTCTCTAAGGGTGGGTAGAAATTAGACAAACACTTCTGCAGTTCTTGAGTGTCTTAGTGACTATGGTGGATTGCCTTGGCTGGCTGCCAGAGATCCACCCAGCCATTGTCTCATAGCCCCTTTTCAACAGGACAAAGAGAGAAAATTAGCCAGAAAAAGCTCACAGGTAAAGATAAGGACAGGGAGACTGATTAACAATTACAATCACAGCTGACAAAGACTCCACTTGGGGGAAATTAGTTTACTGCCAATTAAAAAAAGGCTTGCCTAGTGAGAAACAAAGGCAAATTAAAACAATGCTTTCTCCTACCCTTATTTTTTTTTCAGGCTTAACCTCACTCTTTCACTCCCAGTTCCTCATGCAAATATTGCAGGGGAAAAGGGGGTTGTGGCAGCTGCATCCCTCAGCCTGGGCTGAGACTCCTGGTCCTCAGGCATAGTGCCAATGGGATTCCAAGAGGGATTACCAGAACCAGTAGATGAGGAGGCTGCTCTTAACATCCCAATTTAAAATTACTAGTTCAGTTGTGGCTAAATCTGAATATATAAGGAAATCCTATGATTTTTGTAATTATTTTATTTTTCTCCCCCTGTAGAGAAATAATGAGCATAGAATAGTTTTAGCAGTACTTTCAGAAGCAGAAGGAATAGAAACAATGTATAATAAAAACAATACATAACAAATACAGGGTAACATATATATAGCTTTAAAATATTTTACCTTCTTTTCATCCCAATACACTGATGTCTCCTTAACAGCAATAGCTTCCCCTCTAATTAAGGGGTTTTTGAATAATTAGGTTCAGCTGAATGTAATTAGCTTCCAGCTGGTAGTGCTTATCTAAGTTGCATTGAATAGTATTGAATTCCATAAGGGAAAAAAAAATCAAAAACTTCTTTTCTACTTGACACTAGTCACTAACAATAGCCAGTGTTTTCTGTTCTTATTCCTCTTGACTTCTAGAGGTATTTACCCTAGTTGGATTGCCCACTTTGTATCACAAGGAACTTGTAATAGTAAACTTGTTGAGTCTTAGCATGCTCAAAAACATGCTGCTTGTTTTTGACTTGAAAGCTTTACTAAGAGCCTGAGTCTTTAGGTTTCTGATCTAGCTCACCTCCCCCTCAGTGATATAAAACAGTTTTATTGTTAAGATTTCTCATTACTGGTTGCCTCACAGGTAAAGGTTTCAAAGAGAAAATGTGAAATATAACTAGTTTTCCCTGGATAATAGTAGAGTATCAGGTCTCAATCATGCAGTTCTAAGGCCACAGAAATTGTTCATTAAAAAGTGTTCTCCCTGCATTCCTACTAAACCTTCCACAGGTTCATGAGGTCCTTTAGAGCATGTTTCAAATTCATTTGTTCTAAGAACTGTAGTTAATACTTTCACTGAAGGAGTATTAATTCTTGATGTAGCTGCAGGCACATGGCTGGATTTGTAATCTTTTTTTCTCTGTGTTTAGTTCTTATTTTACCCACCAAATTATTGGTATATCTGTTCTTTTATTGACTTTCAAAAGCTATGTATTCTTTTGTATTTTCTGCTTTCCATCTCTAAGTCTTTCAGGTTTAATCCTCATTTACTACAGTGAAATTCTCAAGTATTAAGTTCTTTTAGTTTTGTAAGGCTCCCTGTACAAAATCCTCCTTTTAACTCCCTCTTGAATTTGAATTTTTTTAATGTAACAACACAAAAGCATTTAAAAGAAATTCTACTTACGGAACTGACTTATCTGGATTTTCCTCATTCTCTTTCTGGTCCTGACTTTTATTCTTTCAACTCTCCCGTCCTTTATGTTCTGTTTATTTTCATCCTTCATATCTGCTGTTTGGGAATGATTGTGATATAGATTAGGAGAAGATTGGAGAAGATTTGCTAGATTATCTTTAAGGCTTGTATAAAAGTAACACAGCATTTTCATTATTCCTTGAATTTTCTTTCCAATGTAAATAGAATTCTTCCTAGATGAATCATAATTACAACAAGGAAAAAAAAAAAAAAAGATTTATTAGTGTAAATAAGCAAAGCTGTATTCTCTACTATTGTATGTGTATATGCATATACATTCCCAGGAATATAAAATAGCTGAAAAAATGGTATGCAATATTCTTGTAAAGGGCAAGCTGGAAATCCTTGTAAGAATTTTCCCCAACAGACTTTTTCTAACCTTTGTTATACTACTTTGTTCTTTTCTAGCCTATACAAACGTGTAGAACTGGTTTATAGGATTTTTCATTTTGTATCTGAGTGAGTGGATCAGTTTCAGAGTTTTATGTGCTTGTCGGAAATAAACCATTAGAAAAGAAATCAAATACATGAGTTTTGTACCTCTTTCCAAATGGACAGTATTCATGCTTTTTTCTTTTTTCTTTTTTTTTTTTTTTCCTCCTCTCATGAAAAAGCTTCCTTTTCAAACTTTGCTCTGGCTTGTTAAAGGTTTTATATCTGTGACCTCATGTAACTATAGTTGTAGGTCACATTTAACATCTTTAAAAGGAAAGAAGTAACCTCTTAAGGTTCCTATGATGGACTTCAATGTTAGATAGAAAGGTGAATGAGTAAGTGAACTTCCTGTTAAAGTGTTAGACTGCAGAATGAATAGATAGGGTATCTGACACAAGCAATAATTTATGTTGTCATAACTGACTTTTTTTGAATGAATGAAACATTCATTTCTAGGTATGTTTCATATAAATTAATTTTAACATAATACAGAGCCTAAGTTAGTCCTTTACTTTGAAGTTTACAGATATATTAAGCAAGATAAATAAACTCTGGTGTTTTTTTCCATCTTTGAAATAAAGTATAGAATAATTCTCCGCCCTCATGAGACCCTACCTGGAGTACTACATTCAGCTTTGGAGCCCCCAGCATAAGAAAGATGTGGACATATTAGAGAGAGTCCAGAGGAGGGCCTCAAGAATGATGAGAGAATTGTAATATAGCTCTCATGAAAAAAGGCTGTAGGAGTTGAGATTTTACAGCTTGGAGAAGGGATGACTGCCAGAGGACCTTAGAGTACTTAAGTACTTCCAGTACTTAAAGGGAGCCAACAGGAAAGGTGGGGAGGGACTCTTACTCAGGCGTGTTGTGATAGGACAAGAAGTAATGACTTTAAGGAGGATGTAAAAGAGGTTTAGGTTCAACATTATGAAGTAATTCTTCACTATGGGGTGGTGAGGCACTGGAACAGGTTGACCAGAGAAGCTGTGGCTGCCCCATCCCTGGAAGTGTTCAAGGCTAGGTTGGTTTGGGCTTTGGGTAATCCAGTCTGGTACCCATGTCAGGGGGGTCAGAACTAGATGATCGTTAAGGTCTCTTCAAACCCAAACCATTCAATGATTGTATAAAAATGTATAAGAGCTATCCTTTTATAAATGATCAGATTATGGGATACTAAAAGTTTAATGGGGTTACCTATACTTTGGGATTTACTTATTAGGAAAATTGTAAGATTATTTGCTCTCTAATACTTCATGTTCATACTCCTTTTTATGACATAAATAAACCAAAGGTGAAAGCATTTACAGTTTTCAGTTATTTATTGAAATACAATTATTATTGTTTTCAGCTATTTATTGAAAACAATATCTGATGCTTCTTGACAAACAATTAACAAACAATATCTGATGCTTCTTGAATGTTGCAAACAAAATAAGGACTCAGTACCATATCGTTGAATACATTAAAATATATTTAAAATACAGTATACAAGATGCCCTACTCCCTTCACAGTAAAACAGAACAGAATGTGGAACTCTGTGATGAGTCCTTGAATTGGAGAAGTGTAAATGTAGCCAAAGCTATTCTTCAATAGCCAAAACTACATGTTTAGAATGTAATGTTTAGAAATAATTTCTGTGTTCTGAAGCTTCTCTTCTTTCTCCATCACTGTGGAAAAAAGCACCAAACTGTCTAATAATCCAGTCAATAATCAAAGCATCATCTTCAACTTGGACCTCTCTTTACTGAAACTGTTTTTAAATGGTACCTCTCTTTTTCTGTAACCTCACTTACACAGTTTTGACTGCATAACCTTGCACAGAGAAGCATTTCAGCTCTAAAGCTGCTTGTATTTAGGATCGTAAAACACTCTTTTCCCTAAGAGTGAAAAATTATTATGTCGTTATGCACCTATCCCGAATACATCAAATGTTTCCTAACTCTCCTAAATATACCTATAATCATTTTCTGTCTTACTAACCAACATTGCCATTGTTAGTTTGACACTCTCTTGGCAGCCTGTATCCATCTCATGACTTGTTTGTTAAATTTTTGCATAGAAAGTATTGAGCAGGTCCAAGTCCGTGCTTAAAACTCTTCATTGTTACAAGAAACATAATTAAAGGAAAATGTTTTTCACTACGCACCACATAATTACTTGGCTGTAAACAGACTACTGTGTGTGGACTATGCAGATTATAAAGCTAAGGCAAATAAGAAAGTTCTTTTCTACCAGACACTAATGAAAATCAAAGCAACTGATGTCTCCAGCTGGTATGCATTTTTAATTGTACTTCAGCAGTATCTAATTGCAAATGAACTTGTTTATTTTATTACAGTCGAAATCTTGTTTATGGGCAAAAGGAAACAGAGCATATGTATAGGCAGATATATGTACACAGACATGTAAGCCAAGAATATATATATGTATTATATAGATGTGTAAAGCTAAAAATTCTTGTTAGTATAATTGAAATCTTAACAGTAATCATTATTAGTCTGGATCCAAATTATTCAGACATTGAAAGATTAGTAATGTAGTTAAAACTGTTATACATAAAATTCTTGGTTTCTACTCCTTCATTGTGAAAAGGAAGAGTTTGTGCATTCTCATTTCATATATAACATGTAAACTATTTTATTATGTGGTCAAATGTAATTTTTAACAGACTTCTCTTTTGTTAAAATTGTTAATTCTTTTCATTTCGGTTAACAGATAAAATCATCCCCTTTTTAAGATCTTCCCTCAGTTGTCAGCCTATTTTTGCTTTCTCTAAAATGTTCACATGTACAGCTTATATATATGTATTCCCTTATGGAGAGAGTGGACATTGCAAAAACTGCTCCTAACCTTCAGGTGATTTTTAAAGATCAAATTTCAGATGTCTAGTTCTTCTCTGAAATAACTAAATGATATGGGGGCTATATTATTTTCTAAGACCACATGGTTGTTACATTCTGCCAACCAATATAAAAATGTATTGATTGCTGATAATTTTCTGCTTCATATGCTGCTGCTAAATATTTAAGGACAGGCATAGTAACAGAGTACTTTCAGCAGGCTCAGCTGAGTCCAGGGTTTCTACTTGCAGATTTCTGTGGTGAGGAATGTGGGAATAGAAATGTTGTTTTTGCAGAGTTACATTGTTTAGAGGGAAGGAATGTGGTATTGAGATATGCTTACAGTGATAAGAAAGCTTAACAGACAACATTGCAAAATGCAGACCACCAGACTCCTTAGGACATTAGGTGAAAATCACGGTGTCAAGTCAGATAAATGAAGAAACATTACCACTTCAAGCAGTAAAACTGTCAAAAGAAATTTGAAATTTAACAGGCCAGCAACTGAAGGCCATGCATTGTTTCTGAAGAATCAGATAGATTATGAACCTGAATTACCCACTCAGTAGGGAAACAGGGGAGGGTCCTGTCATCAAAAAGTATATAAACTGTGTTTTGGAACTAGTAGGCGCGCTCTCTTGCTTGTGGGGCGCCCGCCATTGCAATCACGAATAAATTACTACTTCACTGAGATCCTCGCTTGAGCCTAAGTCATTGGCTACAGAGTGTTTCTCACAGGAATTAAAGCCAAGAGGCAGAGACTTTTCTGAAAAATTCTCACTTTTTGAAGTTTTATTGGGTTTATGTGGCAAGGTTTTAGTAGTGGGTAGCTGAAGAGGTGGCCTCTGTGTGAAGAGTCCAGAAGCTGCCCCATGACATATAAGGGACAGTTTCAGCTGAATCCAAAAAGGAACCACAGCTGCCCAAAGCCAAGCCAATAAGTGATATTGTTTGCATCCCTGGAAATGCATATTTAAGACAGGGAAATAAACTAATGCACAACAGCAGAGAGAGAGGAGTGAGAACCAGCCCTGCAGACAGGAAAGTCAGTGCAGAAGGAGGGCAAGAGGTGCTCCAGGCACAAAGCAGTTCTGTGCTTTGAAAGCCCCCCTGTGGCCTGTGGAGAGGCTCCTGGTGGAGCAGGCCACCCCCCTGCAGCCCATGGGTCCCACATGGAGCAGATCTCCACGCTGCAGCCCATGGAGGAGCCCCTGGTGGAGCAGGTGGATTTGGCCTGGAGGAGGCTGCGGCCCATGGAGAGCCCCCACAGGAACAGGCCCCGGGCTGGAGCTGCAGCCCGTGGAGAGGAGCCCACGCAGCAGCAGGGGTCTGGGGGGAGCTGCTGCCCGTGGGGGACCCGTGCTGGAGAAGTTTGCACTTGAGGGATGGACGCCATGGTACAGAGCCATGTTGGAGCAGTTCTTGAAGGGCCTGTTGGAAACCCACACAGCATCAGTTCAGGAAGGATGGCATCCCGTGGGAGAAACCCCATGTGGAGCAGGGGAATAGAGTGACCATGAAGGAGCAGCGGAGATGAAGTGTCAGGGACTGACCGCAGCCCCCATTCCCTGTTCCCCTGTGCCACTGAGGTGAAGGGCGTAGAAGATGGATGGCAGATGGGGGGAAGGTGTTTTTACTTTTTTGTTGTTGTTTGTTTGTTTCTCACTGTTCTACCTTGTTAGTAATAGGTAATAAATCTCATTAATCTCCCTATGTCAAGTCTGTTTTGCTCATTACAATAATTGTTGAGTGATCTCCCTGTCCTTATCTCAACCCCTGAGTCCTTTTCATCATATTTTCTCTCCCTTTCCCTTTGAGAATGGGGTGTCTGTGTGTGTGTGTGAAAGAATAGTTGTTGAGCTCAGCTGCCAGCAGAGTAAAACCACCATACAAGGACACAACCCTTTTTTATTTTTTCTTAATAGACTCAACATGCTTATGACCCTTCCACTTCTCCCCTCCACCCCTAAAAAAAAAAACAAAACAAGAAAAGTGAAGAACCCTTAAAACCTCTCTCCCCCCCCCCCCCCCTTTTTTTTTTAATTATTTTTTTATTTAAAGCAAAGAGCTGGATATGGCTTTCCACTTCCCAGGCAGTTGGCACTTAACTAACCAACATTAATTCAGTCTTTAATCACTGGCTTAAAGAAACTAACTCTGTTGTACTCTTGTTTCTATAAGCTAGGAAATGTCCTCTTGAAACAATCAATTTTACTATCAGCCAGATACATAAGTTATTTTTATCTCAATTTTCCAAAGGCAGATGAGCAGCCCTCACAAGCCTAAAAGAATATTTTAATTGTTCCCTACCATACCTGGAGATGTGTGGATGTGGCATTAAGGGACATACTTTAGTGATGGGATCCAGTGGATCACATTGATGGTTGGATTTCATGATAGTGAGGGTTTTTTCCAACCTAAATGATTCTATGATTTTATGATTTCAGAGTTCTTTTAAGTGCCATTATGGCACTTACTTTCTAGCCAGTCCTAATAAAATCCCCCAATTTTAAGATTGGATCTTAAGTGCAATCTTAAAATCGGATTATTCAAACTCATTTTTTTCATATAAATTATAAAGAATTTACCTCTATATATGTTAAATGATGTATTATTTCTTAATTTCCCAATAACAAGGATGATGTCAGATTTTTTGTTTTGTAGTTCTTTTAATATATTTTTCTCAATTCAGATTCAGATTGATAGTATGGACTCTGCTAAAATGGGTGTGCTTTGGTTGTGCTTTCTGTTGTTAGTTTTCAAAGGAATCCTCTATAATGCATTCTAAGCAGTATTTTAGACAAAGAAAACCATACTGAGTAAATAGAATGCATAATTCTATATTGTGTTCAGTGGATAGGAATTCAAGTGCATTCTTTTCTTTCTTCTTAAATCACTAATATTCCCTAGGAACCATCTTGTTGTGGATGAGATCCTGTTTCTCTTTTTCTAATCATTTGTCTTTATTCATTACAGCTGTTGTAATTACACAGCAAAATGTTTTTGAGTTTGCATTTTTAGAATATTTTATCTATTGTGCAGAATACGTCAGGGGTTATAATAACCCAAAGCTGATTAGACTTTAAGGTGTGAAGATGTCAAATGACTATTGTCTGCAGTACATGCAATGAGACAGTTAATCAGCTTTCTATGAAGAAGAAGGAGAAAAAAAGAAAAAAAGAAAAAAAAAGATAATTTGGGGAAAGGGGGAGGGAAGGAAGTAATTCTAGAGAGATATTTACTTATATTGTTTTTTGTCTTGCTTATCTGAGTGCTCTGGTTGCCAGATGGATTCCATAAACTGATATTTTCATGGTACTTGCTGCACATAATGATCAGAAAGGCTGTATGTAGTATAGTATAAAGTTAAATAGATTTATAATATTGAACATGAATTAAAAAATATATTGTGTATTTAGTTATTTTTTTTCTTCAGGACCACGGAAAAATCACAATAACAGCTAGTGCTGAAAGAATAGGTAAAAACAATGAATTAAAAAAAAAAAAAAAAAGAGAGAGAAAAAGTAATAAAAGATAACTTCTACATTAAAATGACAAAATTACTGTAATCTTCCTGGAGATAAAAAGCTTTTAATAATAACTTTCTTATTTTATGTCTAAAGGTGCCATAGGTCTGCTATACAGGAAGTATTACAGTCATTACAGTTGCTGTTTTGGTAATGAAAGATTGTTGGTGATGGTATTCCAAAACAAGTGTAGGCAATGGTAAATTTTTACAGAAAAAGTTTTTGTTTGTTACCTCAGTAAGTCAACAAATATTATGTCTTGATAAAGATTTATAAACCACACTTTTTTGTCTTTAATATCAAATTTCTTCCAGCTACAGTCAGAAAACTGACTTTTACCATGAGGAGGAATCAGGACCCAAGTAGATTTACAAAGTTGTACTAGAGCTTAGTCATGATCATGAGACCCACCTCCTCTCCATTAGGGAATTGAGAGGGAGAAGGCACCCCACCAACACCCCTAAAAATTGCAGTAGCTTATTATTTAATTTGCAAGAAAATGCTGTGCAAACATGTCAAATTATATCATTTAATTTGTCCTAACTCATCTTTGCTCATTACCATACGCAGTGAAGTTTCCAGCATGGGACAGGTGCAGGCCTAAGGCTATCTCCAGTCTTTTCCTTTGTTGCGTCACCTTGAGACCTTGCTCATCTCCAGAATCGAAGTTACCTCAGAACAGGATATTTGGTATTTTGGCACATAATCTGTTGCTCATAACACATCCCACAAAAGCGCTTAGGCCTCTGTTTAGGCCTCTCAGACAAAGTGATCAGTTCCTGGCTTCCAGGAAGAAGAGTTAACTCTTTCCTTGCAGATCACATGACACAGAGCAGGACAGAGCAGTTAACCCTTCTCTAACAGTATTTAAGCCCTGCAGCAAACCTCATATATTTGATTTTTGTTCCTAAGAAAAATGTGGAAAAAAAATGGAAGAAAATTGGATTCTGCAACAGCATGTGCGTACTTACCTCTAGGATATTTTCAAAATGTGGTTGGTAATGATCAAAACTGATTTATATGTGCTGACTGTATTCCTGAATATCACTCTTAAATTTTGAGAGTTTTATGTCTCTCCTGGAAGCCTGTAGTTATGCATCCTCATATAGCATTTAATTTCAAACATCTGCAGCCATGCTAAGGATAACAAGTTATGTATACCTGTCCTTCAACTGATGGATAGATAGGGTGCAGCAGTAATGTTTGTCTGTCTTGCAAATAGTGTGTTCTAAGCACGACTGCTACACTGAACAGTAATTTTAGTTGCTGAACTGTCTCTCGTTAGTTTTTATGGCAGTTTTTATAAGGATGTCCTGACTATGTAAAGAGATATATAATTGTCAGTATTCTTTGGCCATTTAATCTGTAGGCAACAGAGCTTCATTTCATGGAAAAACAAATTAACAAACAAAAAATTGTTCATTTGCAATAACAGGTGAGCCAAATGACTGATAGAAAAATACTTTATGTATTTTTAAGACATTCTGAAACCATCACTGACTGCACTGGGGAAAAAATACAGAGGTATCTCTGATTCTAGATATTTGTGTACATGATTTTCATGTAGTCAAGAAAGATAAGTGGGAATCTTCCCTCAGCCAAAATTCATTTTGTACTAATAGTTTAGTTAGCCAACTTCTATATGTTAAAAGTTAAGCAGATTCCCAAATATATTCTTTCATACATTATTGCAGACATCTTAGATCCTTTGGGCATTATCAGCATATAAATTAAAATAAATAAATAAATAAATAAAATAATAATTCATATGACTCAATGGGAGGCATTTTTTTCCTTAGTTAGAGGGGAAAAAAAAAAGTTGTAGAAATTATATTTCAGGAGCACTCTGAGGTTGATTAAATCTGAAGAATTAAATAGATTTCACTAAAGCAACTGAGTTATCAGAGAGCAGGGACTTTACTATCTGGACGCCATCCTGACAGAGGGAACAGAACAGGATTCTGGGAGCCCAGTTCAGTTGAATAGTCCATGTTGATAAGGTAGGTCCAAGGCCAGGCTAGGGCACCAGCCTACAGATGGGCCCAGCTTAGCAGGCACATGGCTGCAAGGCAGAGGAAGTTGTAGTTCAGTTGGGCTCGAGGTAAAAATGGGCCCCAATGGACCTGAGATAAAAATGGCTCCCCAGAGCAGGGAGGAGAGCAGTCAGCCCTAGCTGTGGCTGACCCACAACATCTAAGAGCCTCTCCCCAGTCACCAGCTGTGCTTGCTTGTTTGGCTCCCCAGTAGCCAAAGTCCCAGGAGTGGGGAGAATGTATGCAGGGTCCTCCCTCTAGGTGTAAAAGGCTGAATGATAGAAAAGGTATGTTATGCCGAAATAGCATTTGGGATGTGCAGGAGGGATGTGAGAGGAAGAAAACTTACTGAGTTATCTGCTCAAAGGAACAACTGCGCAGTTCAGTCCATTAGGTGTGTGAGATATGTTCATCTGATTCCTGTCAGTATGGAACAGTGCTAGGGCCGCATGGTATGATGAATGTGACCTTCTGTCTTACATACCCTTGTGTAACCACAAGTCTAAGAAAAACAGAGTGGTTAATGTATATAATTCTTGTATCTTGCAAAGGAATATTTTAGCAATTCATGTCAATAGAGGGCTTGAAGGGAAATGTATTTGTAGGCTTTTCCTTGAAGTGTCTGATATCTGGGGGGTTTCAGAATAACTGCTAACTATTATGACTATTGCATGGGACACTATGCAAGTCTCTGATATCTGGCCAGGAGATTAAGGAGACGGGGAGAGCTGAAGAATAACTAAAAGACAAAGCTTGCAGGGGACGTCGCACAAGCCTCTGACATACAGCCAAGTTGGACAAAGGAGAAGGACAAGAGGGAGGAAGACTATGAGCCTTCAGCACGAGAGACCCCCAGAGGGACCACCGGAGACTGATATGCATGCTCCAGTAGGAGGGTTTGAATTCCAGAAACTAATTATAATAACCCTGTTTTTTTTAGAAGTAGTAATGAATATGTATCAGCCAAGGAGCATAAAAATGAGCTGCTTGATGTAACTGGTGTGCGTCTGGTGGAACAGAGACTCCCGGTGCACCCAGCGCTGTTTGCCTACCTCTATTCCTTTAATAAATGGTAAACTTTGATTATAGTCCTATTTTGAAGACTGAGCCATTTTGGCTGAGGGGAGATTCCCACTTATCTTTCTTGACTACATGAAAATCATGTACACAAATATCTAGAATCAGAGATTTAGAATTCTTTCACCGAAAAAAAGCTTTTTGACTGCCTGAGAAATTTCTGTAAAGCACTGTACAAGTTTAAATTAAGAAGTTTAATATGAATAAAACGGAAGGGCAAAGTCTTGATTACAAATTCAGAAATACAGTTACAAAAGAAAAAAAAAATAATTAATTCACTCCCAGGAAAGAACTTCTGTGTTAAATAATCCTTAGCTCTTTCTGGCTTTCATCTCTCTCATAAAACTCTCCTTCCTTCCCCTTCTCTGCCTTACTCCAAAGGTTTTCATAACATACCTTCTCTCTTTCTTTTTTTACAAAACAGCTCCTCCTCCTCTGTCTTTAATCTTACATCCATCCCTGATTCTTTTCCTTAATAAATTCAGCTGTAGAATACATGTTAAGTATGCTTGTGGTAATTTTAGTGCTTCTTATCTTTTCTAATCTTTGTAGCTGAGTATCATCTTCCTTGTTACCCTATTCTTCTTCACTCCCAGTGACTGAATTTGTCTCTGCTCCTTCTGAATCTATATTTCTATCCTTTTCCTTAATGTGTTTTTTTGAAGTTAGTAGCACTTCTGCCATTTAAAGCATTACCATGTTATGCAATAAAATGTTACACAATGTACTCACTGAACTAATATCTGTCCAGATTTATAACTTCTAACTTATTTATAACTTCATTGATATTTGGCATATATATTCAAATATCTGTCAGCATACTGAACATATTTGGAAACTTTTCCTTCTCAGCACTTTTTTATTGTTGCTTATACTCATACAGTCATGTCTCTTCCTGTGTGTTGTATTGAGGTTACGTAAAAACTACAAGTGGTTTCTTCAAGACAGGCCATTCCAGTATCCTAACTTGGTGTCGTGAAGATGAATAGTGCTTGTTGACACCACCTTTAAATTTGATAAGAAAATAAATTATGAAGGACTTTCTGAATATCAGAGTGGCATGAAGAGTGCTGAAGCAGGTTTACATGTACACAAATAAATTGTTGGAGGTATCTAGCTTATGGCATACATGGACTCCAACAGCAGAAGTTCCTTTGAGGAAAAATATAGGAGAAGGGGGGGGTTGGGAGAGAGGGAGGGAGAGAGGAGGGAGAGAGACGGAGGAGTGGGATAAAAGGGCGGAGGGGGGTGTAGAGAAGGAGAGAGAGGTGCTGTCACCATGCTTTCTACTAGTCACCATGCTTTCTACTAGTGCTTTTGATCAGGCCCAACATCCCACTCCAGTCCTCATTGGCTGTACTTGTTTCTGATGGTGATGGTCCTGGCTGGACTATGCAAGCAGGGACAAGTGTTGCAGAATGGTTGTTGAGCATCTCTTCACATAAACTTTTGAATAACAATTGTCAAGTAGTTACATGACTGTTGTTTTCTTGTACCCTGTCTTTGGTTTTCTCTAACATAAAAACTACAAATAAAGAGCTAAAGAGAGGTGGGGAAGATGTGTAATTCTCCTGCCACTGGTAGTTACCATCATAACAGCACTATTGGAGTGCTGTTATGCACCCATCATAACAGCACTATTGGAGTTTGCAGCTGCAAGGCCAAAAGAATTAGCACACAAAAACAGCAAAAGAACAGCAAGGGAAATACTGTTACAGAGTCTCTGGAAAATGCTGCCTCAGCAGCTTAAGGGAAAGTTTACAAAGCTGCAAATAACAAGCCATTAGATAGTTGTTTTTGTTTTTATCATGAGTTGTCATGGGAATCAGACACTTCAGCATAGGGAAAAAGAAAAAAAAGGAAAAAAAAAAAAAAAGAAGGAATTGCTAAACAACAGGGATTTGCAGGAATTCGGAATATAAACCCTCAACAGGGATTTGGAATATAAACCCTGTGGAAGAAAAGTTTAGTTTGGTTTTCTTCAATTGTCTTAATGAGTCCTTATGTCCTTATGGCAAACGCAGTTCCAGAATCAGCTGATACGAAGAGCCTGGTGATATTAAAATATTTTAATCAGTCTAAAGTATTTTAATATTCTTATTTATGTGTATATATATATATATATATATTTGGAACCTTTTAAATAAAAATGGAATTTAAAAATATATATATATATAAGTTTGCAATGGAATTGCTTTAGTGGCTCAAAGACTTCTTAAAAAAATAATAATATTCATATAAATCATTTTGTTCTGCCAAAAGTTAAAATGTTATTTCTAGCAGCTTCATCTTTTTTTTTTTTCCTCCAAAAGCTTTCTCTCCTCCACAACCCAAAAAGTATTCTGTTAATTAAGTACTTAAGTATACACATAAGCATAAACACAACATAAAATAAAGTATTTTTTGTTTGCTTGTTGTTTGTTTGTTTGTTTCTTTTTGGGGGGGAGGGTGGTTGTTTTTGTTGTTGTTTGTTTGTTTTGTTTTGTTTTGTTTTGTTTTCCAAGCAATTTATAAAAAAATATTTTAAAATATTTGTTTTAAGAGGATAGTACAAATACTCTGCATCAGAAAACTAAGCTAGGTATCATGAGGGATTTGATTAGCACTTTTTGATGAAGACAGGTTGATATGTAACATTATACCTTATGTTAAAAAAAAAAAATCTAAAGCAGTTTTCTTGAAGAAAATATCCTAGCTGAATGATGTGTATACAAAAATAGATTGTAATTTCAAAGATCTTAGGAAAATGATGAATCCCTAATGTCTTAATGCAAATGCCTCCAATAAACCCCTGAGTTTTCATAAAGCCAAGCAGATTTCAAATGAATTCAAAATTTCATTAATTCTTTGGAGATGAGGCCTACTGAAAGTTATTTTGAAAAGGGAAAAATAAACAAGTAACAACAAGTATTAAGTTCCTCAATATCTCAATATTTTTATCTCTTCCAAGGGTGATCTTAGTTCAGAGTATTGTAGACTTGGTTCCATAACTGTGTGTTGAACTCTGTTCTCAATTCCACATGTTTTGTACTAGAGTAAGGAAACTAGTTACATAATTGTGAACCAAATATTCATGGTGTCAAACATTTTTTGTTTGTTTGTTATTTTGCCAGACATTGAGGATATCTGGCACCTATGAAAACTGGACTGTTAACATTTGAGTGTTTTGTATAGGACAGCAGCTGATTACCTCTAATTTTAGATGGTCAGGTTTTAAAACTTTGGCCACAATGAAAATTTCTAGGTTGATCTCTTACTTGTGCTGTAACTGTCTTAAAATGTAATGCTTTATTTATGGGGTGGCAAGCATAATTGCAACATTTGTTAGCCTCCTCCAGTTGAACCTGTATGTAATTTATTGAATTTGTATGATTTAATGGTAAACATTGTCTTTTGTTTGAGATTTGGTAGCAAGCTGAAAAGTTAAGCAGTGTAATGAAAAAAAAAAAAAAAAGTGAAAATCAAATTCCTTTAAGTAGAAGTCAAGCAACAGTTCAATAGATTTTTCAAACTGCAAATAACATTCTTAGTGTTACATACAGAAAAAGTAAACAAATGAATATCTCATATGCATGTAATTAGTGCCCAGAAAAAATAGTATATGTTAAATCTCTCTCAATACTGGTAGTTAAAAAATAAATAAATAAAAAGGAAGAGAGAGAGAATTTTTTTCCATTCCAAAATAAGGAAATATATTGATATCTCTCATCTTCTGTTCTGGTTTACTGTTGTCTATCACTACTTTTAAGAACAAGATTGGTTGAGCAGAAGATTGTGGTTAGAAACAGGTCCATATGTGTGTTGACTTTGCAACCAGTCTGTAGTATAGAAGGATTCATACCCACTGGGACATTTTTTTTTCTTTCTTTTTGCTCATAAAGATATTAATATTTTTTTGTTTGTTTGTTTGTTGTTTGTTTTTTTTTTTTTTTTGCTTTGAAGTGAGGTGAGTATGAAAATCCATGTTCAGATTTGCAATTTAGGAAAAATGATAAATCTCAGAGCTTTCAGAGAAAAAAAAAAAAAAAAAAAAGAGAATAAACAACAGAATGCTTGTTCTTCAGAAATATATACAGATACAAACGTAACAATGTGTTTTAGATTTCTTTATCTTTGGTGTGTATGTGCATACATATATACACATATATGTAATTTTACATCTAAATAGTAAAATAACTGTGGTCATTCTAAAGTTACAAGTTTTTCTACTTTAAACATAAAGCCCAATTTCTATCAACATGTGTTTTATTTGTATAGTTTGAAAGACTGGATTCTTTTGTTTTTGTTCATAGAAATGTTTGTGGTTATATAATGTTGAAGGCATTACTTTTTAAGAAGGATAAGCCTCAACAAACTCTTTAAAACTTTTTGTAAGATCTAAGGCCCAAGTAAAAATGGAATCCTTATTTGAAAATCTGTTCAGTTGTGTGTTTGTGAAATACACACAATAATTCAAGAGCAGGTGCTAAAATTATAGACACATGCTCATAAGGTTATTTGCTATAATATTTCTCTTTCATGCAGTCAGCAAATGGAAAAGGCAGTTGTATAAAGCTTGCTTTATTTTGTCGTTAGCAAAACAGTTTGTGTAGCTTTAAAGAAATAAAATAACATTGTTATATATCACTAAGAAGACACTAAGGAATAATATACATGGAGCAGCAGGTGTTAAGCTACTGATAATATGCCTTTCTTGTGAATTGCTCTTGTCTGAAGAAATTAGGTTGGCAGAAGAAAGTCTATTACTTCATGAATATATAATGACAGATTAAATACTGTTACCTCTGCTACAAAAGTTACAAAATCTCTTTGTTCTAAAACAGACTCCTACTGAGCATCTCTGGAAGGCATATTCATAAAGACTTATGACTATTTTAATTAATAAATGGTACATTGCATAAAGTTCAGTATCTTGAAACATGAAAACATTACATTACATGTAATAAATGGATTCTTTTAAATTGAAAAGGAGCACAGATTAAGATAAATTTTCTTATTATAGTTTCACTTTCACTTCTAACAACTGTAAATTTATTCCAAAGCAGGGGGACTACAGCACCTTAAAAAGGGACAAGAAGAAAACAAGAAAGTACTTCTAGTCCTGCCAAAGTTAGATGAAAAATCTTTTTTTTTTTTTTTTTTTTTTTTTTTTTGTCAGAACCATTTAACAACTCTTATTTCTTATAATTATTTGTCTTCTTAAAGTCATGAATTCATCAAGATTTGTTTCCTTTTATTTTAATGAATTTTATGTGAGTTGTTACAAGTGTTTATATATAACCATAAGCTACTGTTCTGAGCGCAATATTGCAGCCCAGAGGGAACTGTTTAAAAATAAATAAACTTGGAAGAAAAACAAAAACAAAAAAACTTATGGATTATACTGGTTTGCCATTCTGCAGTCACTAAACACTTGC
This sequence comes from Netta rufina, assembly GCF_964035555.1. NCBI lineage: Eukaryota > Metazoa > Chordata > Aves > Anseriformes > Anatidae > Netta > Netta rufina. The sequence continues at coordinate 187,970,221 of NC_140123.1, read as the reverse complement.
CTCAAAGTATCTTCTGAAGCTGCTAAACTTTGCATCCATTGAAGTAATTCGTTTCTTTCTAATATTAAATCACAATATGAATGGATTATAGAAAGAGGTAATTGATGTTGTTGAGCTTAGATATCATGTGAATGTGGATCCAAATCTCACTTGGGGACAATCTTCACAATGGTGCCCTACTTTTTGGTCTTTCTCAGAAAGCTAAAAAATTATCTTTAGAGAGATAGATAATTATAAAGATAGTTATTATAATTATAAACATGACAGTGATAGTTAACATGACATGATAGTTATTATAATTATAAACATGACAAAATAACAAAAAAAATAAGTTTCAAAGCTGTCATGACAGTTCTTTTTACTTGAGTAAGAGTAAAATGACTTAGTGACGTGAAGGAAATGCATGGTTTTAATTTGTTAGTATAATAAACTCCAAATTAAATTAATTTATGGTGTCCCCTCAGGTTTGCACCAAGAAGTATGGGAACGTGTTTGTTTACTCTTTCATATTGAAAACTATTGATTTCCTTTAGGAACTCATCTTTGTTGACTGTGAATTAGTCCATTTATTTCACATTTCCATCAACATACATGTTAATACAATATATTGAATTTTTTTCTCTTAGCAAAAAGCTCTATTTAATTTTAAGTTACTTGCATCGACTTCAACTTAAATAATAGATAATATACAATATCTTTTCTACATTTTGAAACATAAGAAGTTTGGTGAAGGCCAAAACTATCTAAATACCATCTAAGCTGGGTCTGAGGGCATGCTTGGTTAATTATTTCTTTCAGCAGCAGAGCTTGCTTAAATCCTCCTACTTTTCCTCACTGTCCATTCTGAAATCTGTGATATGCGCTCAGCACTGTCAATATATCTGTAAATGATGAACCAGCCTGGGATTTGTTCCGGCTTAAAACTAAAGCAGACAACAAACAAGCAAACGTAGCCCTCCATGCATTTTTTTAAATCCAGGTGAATTATCCAGTCTGGGTCATCATACTGCCCCAGAAGGAATGAACTCATGATTGGGAAGTTCAAGAGTAGAAAGTAACTAAGCAAAAACTGCATAAAATAGGGTCACTGCTGAAACCTTGACTTATCTCTCCTCACCAACTCGACTGATCAGGCATATTAAAAAAGTAAGTTTCATGCAGGCAATACTACTAATAGTTGCTTTCATTCAGAAATATAGGAGAAGATGAATTGTTCTGTTCTTGCATAATTTCATGGGTGTGAAAAATATTTTGTCCTCAACTTAAAAACAAAACAAACAAACAAAAAATTACTTTTTTGCTTTCTAGAACAATACTCCAGTTGTAAAAACAGATGTTAATCTAACTACACACATTCTCTATTTCTCCTGTTATAACTGTGCAGATATAAGCATGAAATTAATGAAGCTGAAAAGAAAGAGCAAGCAAGCAAGTATTGCTGTGTTCTAACTCCCTGACACATGCTTTCCCCTGGAAGAAAGGAATCTTGGGTTCTGCTCCTAGCACCATTTATAATTTTGCAGTGCAAAACACTAAATAAAATAGAAAAATAGTTTTAGGTACAACTATAACAGTGTCAATTTTCAAAGCCTGTATTTCTGGGGGAGAGGGAGTAAATACTCCCCTCTCTGTCCCCTCTGTAACTACTCAAAAGGAGGTTATAGCAGGGAGGATGTCAGTCTCTTCTCTCTGGTAAGTGACAGGGTGCAAGGGAATGGGCACAAGTTGCACCAGGGATGGTTTAAATTATCATGATATCAGGATTAAATTATATCAGGACTCATTTTTTTAACAGATTGACCAAGGAGGTGGTGAAGTTGCTATCCCTTGATTTATCTAAGAGGCATATGGATGTCGCACTTAGGGGCATGGTTTAGCACTGGACATGTATTGTTAGCCGTATGGTTGTACTTGATAATATAGTCTTTTTCTGACCAAAATACCTCCGTGATTCTATATTGGGTGCACAAAGCCCGAACAGGAAACAGTTGTTCAGGCAAAGAATAATTGCTCTGAATCTAAATATATTATGTTAAAAAAGGAGAAAGTGGATGTGTGTCCTTTGTTTTTTTGATCCAGCTGCATGGATGATCTCCATTCCTTAAGCCATCTCAGGCAAAGTGACTTAGATCCTCATTGCTCAAATCTAGTTCTAGCTCTGTTAGAGACTGACTGACATGCAACAATGGACGTAACACCGGATTCAGTGCTTATCTCATTGTTATGGTGCCTCACTACCCTCATTCATAATGGTTCTTCTCATAATTTTTAACATAGCTTTTAGCTTAATTTTTGTTTTGCTTTGCTTTCTCTGAGTTGCCTGGGGTTTTGAACTGTCACCAAAATGCCAGACTATGTTCTTGCAGATATGAGCAGTCCTTTCTAAATCCCCTTATTTCATGATAGTTTCATGATAGTTTGAGGCATGCTGCCGCAAAGGCCTGAATCTCTTCTACAACATCTCTTTGAGCCTGAGATATTTATATAATATTTAAGGAAAGATCTCTTAGAGTACTCTTACATAGTGTTGCAGCCATGGGGACAAAGGTTAAATAGTGAATATACTACACTGACAATGCAGAATCATGAGGACTGGTGGTTAAAGATATTTGGTGCTTGTGCTGTCCAAGGAAGATGATAGAAAACAGAGCAATGGTTTCAGAAGCCTACTCAAGACAGAAATTCAATCAGATTTTTCCAAGTTTCCAAGCACTTAGTCAAATGCTTGTGATTTTTTTTTCCCCACACATTTCTAATGAAAATTGTTCCAAAGATCACCAAACCCATTAACAAAGTAAATGTATTGAAAAATATTTGATAGAGCTAAAAATGTATTGTAGAATCTAATTTAATTCTGACAAATGGAAAAACATTTTTTTTTTCCGACTGAATGTCTGAAAATTTAGATTGAGCAATTAGAAATAATAAACTGTTCAAAATGTATTAAAGGACAGCCTTTAGAAAACTTTCAGTATGGATGTTAATAACATGAATAATATTATATGAAAATTCTCAGGTGTGTATTTTTTTAATTATCGTTTATTTTTTCTACTGTTACTGAGCTCTATATATTCTTTTATTTTTCCTGATTTACTTCATTTACTTGTGAAATACATCAATTAATTTTATCTCTGGCGGAAACAAAAAAAAAAAAAAAACTGATTATGTTTATTTTGCAAATGAACATTTTTTTCACTGATGAGTCAAGTACACAAACTTAATTCATCTTGAAACATGAATTCCCCTTCTCTACAATTCCACAGGTGAAAGATAAGTGAATTATTCATTACACAATGCAAATGCTCACAGTATATTTTTGGTTCAGTTTGCTTGTCAGAATATGACCATTGGTCTTACTGTTGTGGCTGTATTTTTGTAAATCCGGGATATCTTGCTCTTGAGGAAAATGAATGTTTTGATAATTATAGCTCTGTATTTGAAAGTTGATACACTAATGTACCAGAGAAGAAACTGCTACTAAAAAAAGTCTATTTTGAGCTACATTCTTTCTACTGTTTATTTGCAAATATGTTAGAAATTGAGGTAGAGAAAACATGATCCTATTTTCTACACATACATGATTATTTCTTGTGCAGAAGTTATTATTCAGATCAGAGTGCTTCTGGAACTCCATTTTACTTGCAGTACAGTCCTGAAGAGACCTTATGAAGAAGCATTGATAGATCAGAAATTACATTTTGGTGATTGTGTCAGCTCCTTGGCTCAGAACCAACTAAACTAAAGCCTGTAGGAAGTGTCCACATCTTATGCACTTGGTATGTGTGTTGCCTTCCAAGATACTTCCCTCACACTTCTTAGTTCAGTTCATGGTTTGCTAGCACAGAACTATGTAGATCCTCAAGGAGGAAGCCAGTATTCAATCTAAGGCTACACCACTGAGACTTAGTAATATCCAAATAATCTGATTCAGCTATACCTTGTTTTATTGTTGTTTATCATTGCACTGAATTACTGAAGTAGTATTATCCTTTAACACAAAGTATACAATTGATTAAATAACAGACTAAGGCAAGTGACTTTTTTTTTTTTTAACTTGTCTGATTTGGAAATTTTCACAAGTTTGAGATTAAGAGGTACAGAACAACAGGTGTACCTCTAGATATACCTTTCAGTTTTACTGAAAGACAGGTAGTAAGAATAACTATTTTCATTGATTCTTCCATTTGTAAGACATCAAAGACAGTAAGTGATTCTCTCTGAACACAGGTATATTTACCTCTGTATACTTTACTTTGCAAGGTCTTTCTGTACAGCAGTATATTAGAAATAATTCACATTTGCAGTCATTTAGAGATGGAACAGATGGCAGGAAGAAATATAATGTAATCTGCTGCACATGAGCATATGAGAGTACTGACAACAAAAGTAAGAAGGCAAGAGCAGCAGATTCTTAGAGCCCAGTGCTATTAAAGGTAATGAATATCTTAGAAATGAAAAAGCAAATTTCCCTTCCTTTTCCTTCTTTCATTCCCTCCTTCCCCTCCATTCCAAATGTGATCTAAGAGGAGTTTCTACTGAGCTGAAGAGAACTATATGAATAAATTGTATATTCTGTAAGTAGGTTCAACACTAACTTTCGTTAGGATATCATAGAAAAGATTCAGGAGTGAATTAGTCAATATGGCCAATGGAATGGCAACAAGAAATATAAAAACAGAAAAAAAAAATGTGAAATGTTGTTAATAGATGATTTTGTACATTTCTTCTACAATATTCTGTCACTCCAAAAAATGGCTCTCCATTTTTTATAAGCCCCCTTTAGCTACTGAAAGGCGGCAACGAGGTCTTCCCAGAGCCTTCTCTTCTCCAAACCGAACATGTCCAATAGTCTGTCTTCATAGGAGAGGTGCTCCAGCCCTCTGATCATCCTTGTCGCTGGCGGCCCCACCCCTGGATACAGTACTCCAAGTGGGACTTCACAAGGACAGAGAGGAGGGGGACAATCACCTCCCTCAACCTGCTGGCCACACTTCTGTTCATGAAGCCTTCTGGGCTGTAAGCATGTACTGCTTGCTTATGTTGAACTTTTTGTCCACCAGAACCCCCATTCTCTACAGGGCTGGTCTTGATGAGTTCTCCCAGGCAGTTCTCATGGCTGGGATCGCCCTGATCCTGGTGCAGCAACTTGCACTTGAACCTGAGCTTTATGGGGACCCACTTGAGGACCTACATAGACCCACTTTTCTAGCTTGTCCAGGTCCCTTTGGATGGCATCCCTTCCTTCTGCTGTATCAACTGCATCACTCAGATTGGTGTCATCTGTAAATTTGCTGATGGTGCACTCAGTCCTACTGTCAATGGTAAAGATATTAAACAGCAGTGGGCCCAAGACAGATCCTTGAGGGACACCACTTGTCACTGGTCTCCACTTGGACATAAAGCCATTGACTATAAGTCTCTGTGTGCAGCTGTCCAGCCAATTTCTTATCCACCGAACGGTCCACACTTCATCTTCCACATCTCTCATCAATTTAGTGATTGGGACGTCATGTGGTCTGTGTCTAAAGCCTTACAGAAGTGCAGATAGATTATATCAGTTAGTCTTCCATGTGTCAACAATCATTCCATCATAGAAGGCCACTAGATTGGTCAGACACAATTTGCCCTTGATGAAGTCATGCTAGCTGTCTCAGATCAACTCCTGGTCTTACATGTCCCTTAACATTGCTTCCTTCCAGGAAGGAAGCAATGTTCCATGCTTTTCCCAGGCACATAGGTGACGTTCATTGGTCTGTAGTTCCATGGCTTCTCCTTTCCACCCCTTTTGAAAATGGCAGTAATGTTTTCATTTTTCCAGTCACCAGGGGCTTTGCCTGACTGGTGTAACTTTTTAAATATGATTGAGGATGTCTTGGCAACTACATCAGTGAGTTCCCTCAGGACTCTGGGATCAAGTCATTGTGGCCTCAAGTTATTGGGCCATATAGACTTGTACCTGTTTAATTTCATCAGGTAGTGTCAGACCTGCTATTTGCTTACAGTGGGAGAGACTTTGCTCTCCCAGATCATGCCTGATGATTCAGGGACTGGGGAGATGTGGAAAGCCTGACTGACAGTGAAGACTGAGGCAAAGAATTTGCTGAGTACATCAACCTTCTCTATGTCTGTTGTTACCAGTTCTCGCTTCTCATTCATTGGAGGGGGTACACTCTCCTTGACCTTTCTCTTCTGGCCAATGTACCTATAGAAAATGTTCTTGTATTTTTTGTTTCCCTTGCCAAGCTCAGTTCCATCTGTGCCTTGGCTTTTCTGATCCCATCCCTGCATATCCAAGCATCATCCGTGTACTCTTCCCGGGCCACATATTCCTGCTTTTGCTGCTTGTGCATTTCCTTCTTGTACCTCAGCCTAACCTTGCTGGTCCATGACAGTTTCCTGCCTTCCTTGCCTGATTTCTTTCACATGGGGATGGAGAGGTTTTGTGCTCTAAGTGTCCTTAAAGAGTTGTCAGATCTGATCAGTTCCTCTGTCCCTAAGGACAGTGTCCCAGGGGATCTCATCCACTAGGTCTATAAAGAGCTGGAAGTTCATCCTTTTAAATTTTGGGATCCTGACTCTGACAGGTCCATATTCTTTGAGAATACAAACTCAATCAGGGCATGGTCACCATAGCCCAGACAGCTTCTTAACCTGTTTGTTGAGTTCATCTGGTGCATTGGTGAGCACCAGGTCCAGTAACACTTCTCTTCTGGTTAGTTTGCCCAATACCTGGACCAGGAAGTTATCCTTAATGCACTTCAGCAGTCTCCTGGATTGTTCACAGCCTGCTGTGTAGCTTTCCCAGCAGACATCCATGTGATTGAAATCCCCCATAAGAATGAGAGCATGCTAGTGTAATGCTTCCCATAGCTGAAGCAAGAAGGCCTTGTCAACAGGCTCCCCTTGATCAGGCAGCCTGTAGTAGACACCAACTACATTACTTCTTTTTAGATTACGCTTACTTGAGTGAACAGTAATAACAAAAATTTGATACTGTAGGTACAATTCACGTGAGAATTCTTGTTTGATTAGAATTAAATTTACTGCTTGAAAAATCAATGAACTTTAGTGCATGTATTTCTTATCTGAGACCGGTGGATGTAAAATTCCTCTTTCTATATTTACTGAACTATATCATCTCAATTTGCCTGCATTCCTCATGGTTTTATCATTTTATTCTCTCTCTTCCCCTTTCCTTCCCCCCCCCCCCTTT